>NC_062283.1:128780854-129082900 GCF_902655055.1 Lutra lutra | reverse complement strand
TTCCTCCCAAGATGTATATGAGGATTAATTCTTCCCCAAGGGCGTTTTACCTTTGCTACTGCTTCATGCATTGCTGTTTCTTCCTGTAGGTGGGGGAAGGAGTGCAATAAATTTGTGTGTAATTAATGCCATCAGCACTGCAGATGTGTGCACGCACAGGACTGTTTCCTTTGCTAGCAGCTGTTAAGAGTAGTAAAGGCTGAGGGGCTGTGGGTTCATTTGCTTCCTAAATAGAGTGATGGATCAAATGTTGTCTTGTCATTCCACACTGTAGTAAAAACTGTCATTAAAGTAACCTCTCTGGCGCAAGTTTTTGAAAGAGGATTATAAATCTGTAATAGTCTCCACAGTTTCTATATACCGAACAGGTTAAGTACATAGCAACCTTTTTTAAGTGAGTTAAAATACAACCGTACTACCTTACTACGTAACCTCGGGTTATGCTGGCTTGAGCTTTCATTGAGCCACATTTGTCTAAATATACAGCTATATTTTACTTGTAATTTGGGATAGGTGATCCTTTGGTCCTCTCCAGTGGTCTGGTTTACTAGTTAACCACCTACGACTCGGTTGAGACTGTTCTGTCTGACAAATGCTAACTGACAGTACAGTACTCCTCGATCACGTTCATTGGGAGAGGCGCAGCTTGTCTGCACAGAAGGCTTACCACCACTTACTGATCTTATTTTTGCTAATCCAAGGACTATTGATTGATCGATATTTTCCAGAAATCGGTTTGTGGACCCAGCTCCGGAAGGCTATCCGAGACGAAAAGCAGAGCATGCTTCCCAACTCCCCACCCCAGCCCATGGAAATAGGGTTATTGTTTTACCTAATCATAAAAGCAGTACAATAAAAGGAGGCAGAAAATGTAGTACATTATAAATTTCAGCCATGACAAGTTTAGCAATTATAAACTTAAGCAGTTCTGAAAAGTCAAAAAGGAACATTTTTTAATTAAAAATCATCCAGGAGCTTACCACGAACATTATCATTCTTATTAATGGTTTTCTTGTCCTTTCAGACTTTTTTCTCAGTGTATATAAACACATAGATTGACCTCATTTTGTTTTAAAAATTCCTATTGTGCTTTTCCGTTTTATAACCAGCTTTTTTTTTTTTCCTTAAGAAGATATTACAGATATCTTTGTACAGCGGTGTGAGGATGTCTTTTGGTCATTGTTCTCTTACTGCCCCTACTTCTCCCATTTCCTGTTTTTTATGTTAAGAATTTTAGTACAGCTGAGGGCATAATCACTGCAACACCTTTTGCGAGGGTATATACATCGCTTTTGCTTTTCAGTTAAGAAAAATCTTTGAATTGCAGTTACCCTTGCCAACAGATAAAGAATGAATCAATTACATATTCCCCTGAGACTGATGAAGTTTGTCCTTTAAATTAACCATTTAAAAATTCATTCCATCAATTACAGCTCAATATGATAATAGTAATAATAAATGTATTCCATACAGGATGGTCCAAGAAGCCAGCTCATAACATGGACAGTCTGAAGTTACCACTTCTGGCTCACTGAAATCTAGGGTGTTACTCAGAAGATTGGGGGAGAGTATATAGAATTGCTGTATAGTGAGATTTCAACAAGACAAATGGTAGAGAAAAGCATTTTTGTATTGCACGTGCAGGTAAGCATTTCTGCCATTCTTACACCCTCCAGAAATGCAGAAATAAAGAGACTTATCTCCTGTTTGATTACTTTTTAGACAGCTAAAGTAAACTTCATAACATTAATGGTGACAGATCTCTTCTACGCGTCCTCCTCATTCACTCCTAGAGAGGAAGCGATGCATTCAACTAGAGCCATTAGTTTGACTCAACTTCGCACTTGAACCTGGTATCATTCTGAATCCAGCAGTGTGAATTCTTCCCAAGCATTAGAGCCATTCAAGACCCAGAATTCAGCAGTGTTGACCTTTCATTAACCCACAGAGGACATTTTTGTCAGCTGGTAGGGTGGACTACCAGTTATAATGGTTTAAAAAAGGGAATGGTTCAGAAAATGGAAATTGTTTCCATTATGCTTCTAGGTATTGAAACCAAGGGCGACTGGGTGCAAACACTTTGACAAAGAAAGCAATCAGAGTTCAGATACAGAGAAAGGTCCATGTGAAGAGAACAGCTAAAAATAATCTAAGCAAAGATGACTCATCAAAGTTTACAAAAAAGCAGTTTTCAAATTTACATGCCTAATTATAAATACTAAGATTTGCATTTCTAGAAGCTCAGAATCAGAATTGGAAGGGACCTTAAAGAGTTATATTTTGCAACTTCCCTCATTTTATAGTTGGGAAGACCCCAAACTCAGAGAAATTAATTGGTTTGCCCCAGATCTCACCATGGAATTAGTAGTAGGCCTTGCAGTAGAATCTCGATCCTCTGGCTCCTAATGCCTGCTCTGTTTCATTATAGTCCTCTAATTTGTTGGGCTCCCAAGAGTGGCCAGCATCGATGCTCTTTTAGTCTATCTTCTTTTTGTAGTAGAAAGTATTTGTGGGACGCCTGGGTGGCTCAGATGGTTAAGCGTCCGCCTTCAGCTCAGGTCATGATCTCTGGGTCCTAGGCTTGAGCCGCGAGTCAGTCTCCCAGCTCAATGGAGAGTCTGATTCTCCCTATCCTTTTACCTCTCCCCCCTGCTCATGCTCACTCTCTCTCTCTCTCTCTCTCTCCCTCTCTCTATCGCAGTGGAATAAATAAAATCCAAGAAAGGAAGGAAGGAAGGAAGGAAGGAAGGAAGGAAGGAAGGAAGGATGAATTTACATGTCCCCCCTGAGCCTAAGGAACAGAAGTCCTTGAATCTTATCTAGAGCACCAAGAAGTGGGGGGCTTGGCCTCTTAGACCCAGGAGATCTGGCAGTTAAGCTTCTGGGTTCTCTGGCTGCTGCCATCCTTCCTACCATTTGTGGTTGATGGAACAAATCACTCCACAAGAAGCTGAGGGAGAACATTAAGCAGGTGTTTTCTGGGGCACCTGGGTGGCTCAGTCAATAAGCCTCTGCCTTTGGCTCAGGTCATGATCCCAGGATCTTGGGATCAAGCCCTGCATTGGGCTCTCCGCTCAGCGGGGGAGCCTGCTTCTCCAGCTCCCTCTCCCTACCGCTCTGCCTACTTTGCTCTCTGTCAAATAAATAAATAAAAATCCTTAAAAAAAAAAAAATGCAGGTTCTTTCTTACTTTTAAGTGCATCAGGTACCAAAACAGGTGAATGCCTATGTTAGTTAGCCATATATTGAAAAACATTCAGATCATTAAGTGGTCTTATTAAAGGTGGTTTGTGGTCTTTCTAGAAATATTACAGTTTTAAAGGAGTATAATAAATACATCTCTAGTATAATTTTAAAAGTAAAATCAACATTTCAGGCAATGGAAAGAGATTTACATGTGCACTGAGTAAGTCACCCATGCCTGGGAAACATTCAACTCCCCTAGGCTATTCCTGCTTTTCATAATCACTTACCTTCCAACACTTGTTAACCCAAGGAACTCCAAAGCTTTTTCCTCAGTGCTCGATATTGGCTTTGGAGGTGTATTCTGCTCAAATAAGTAAGGCTTATTTGGAAGTATGGGTTGTTTATAAATGGTGAACTTGTAAGTGCAGGTTTGCCTATATTTGCTAATTACATTAAAGAGAAAAAGAGTGAGAGAATAAAATGTTCCTGTTGCTTCTGCCTGGTCTGGAATTTCAAGGAAGTAAAGGCGTAGTCTAGTTATCCAGAGTCATTGTTAAAAGTTCATGCCGTCATCTTGACACTGAGCATTGGACTTTCTCTTTACAAGTCGCTCTTCACTTTACCAGTGCTGGTCTCAGAGCTCAAACTATTTCAAAACCATAACATTTCTTAGTGAGTGATTGATCTGTATTACGTGTCCAGCCATCAGGGGGATCTTGGGATGTTGCTTGTATAAACTGTAATCCAATCTGATGCTGTGCATTTAGTTACAATCTTTTCATAGACCTATTGGCGATACTCTATCCTCCTGGATTTGGGAATAGGGCTTATCTGATACCTTCAGGGAGAAAAAAATCCATTCATTTTCTTTCTTCCCCACTTAAATAACTCAACACATCTGGTAACACTGTAGGATCATTGTCCTTCTAGTTCCTCTGCAGCTCATATTGCTACAATATTTCTTAAGTATTTGGTTACCTAAAGGGCAATGTGATTAAAAAAAAAAAGACTTTGTATAGGTCTTACAAATTAACCCATCTGCAGAGCTAGGAAAAAAAAATGCCTTTAATCAGCAGAATTTCCCTATCAGCAGCCTTGTCTCTGTTAAACAGTATGAATATAAATATAAATTTGGAGATAAATGTCCATGTGTTAAAATTTTTTTAAAAAGTCTTTCCACAAATTAATATAATTTGCCTCTAAGAAAATGTTTATTAAATCTAGGGTACCTGAGATTAAAGTATCTTGTTGTTTGGGTCTGTCTCCTTTGGGTTAATAATGTCTTCAATTACAAGAATGATAAAAGCTGAAACAAAATCCTTTAATTCAATCAGAACTGAGCTAAATTTTAGGAAGCAGAGAGTGGGAATCAGATACGGGAACTGCATAATATAGGAAGCTAAATATACAAGATATTAAGACTTCGTAAGAAGCGGTTGGGGCAGCTTTGAGGAAAATCTGTTTGAAATGGCTGCATTGAACATTCGAGTAAATACCACTATTTTATTCTCCTGAATTAAGATGGTTTATGCAAACAACTCTAAATTGCACAGAGTTCCAAAGAGACTGTTTTCTGCTTGTTTTACATTCTGGAACAAGTTCAAAGCTTTTGATTTTGCTTGATTTTTTTTTTTTTAATAGCCTGAGCCTTGGAAATAGTACAGGTTTGATGAATTTGATTTCACTATCGCAGTTCTGTAAAAATTTTCAGTGTTTATGGTACATTTGACTCAGGGGCCCTACACCAAATATATCCACAGTGCATTTTAAGGACAACAGAATGAACACATTTGAAAGGTTAACCATTCTTTTGCTTTTGCTTTTCTTTCTGTATTAAGTGTGAAAATTAGCACTGTAATGGCTCCCAGAATGAAGATACTGAAAAAGTATCCACCTGACAGAAATAAACATACAGAAAATAAATCGTGTTAAGATTTCATTGGGTATCTGAAATTTAAGCTTAGGTTCAAAATGGCTATTACTGGATTTTCTTGTATATTAGTTCAATGCTATGCTTGTAAGATTTTTTTTTCTTGAATTATGCCTGAAAAAAAAAATTGGATCACCCCTCTAATATCCAGGTGGGCAGTGCCATTTGCCAGGATTTTTGTATATAACCCCATTTTTTCCATCAGGCACAAATACTGTCTTGCTACTAAGGCTCCTGAGGTAGAAACGGAGGCAAAAATTGTATAATTGTTTCTTTTAATGTTTTTTATCGTCTTTTAGGTTGTGGAACTTATAGCAAGTGCTCTTATGGACTTGGTACAAGGGGTATACCATGAAAATTCTACTTCAGCAAAGGTAAGGATTTGGTATTCATTATAAAATGTTAAGCTAAAAACCCTCGTGGCAAAACTAGAATTGATGAGCGAAAATGTCATTCTTGTTTTGTGTTTAAATTGTACATGACATTTTTTTTAGATTAGTGTTTTGGCTACAAATTCATGGCCATACGCTTAGTACATAGCAGATTTAGCCAATTAAAACAACCTCTTATCCTCTGGCTGGATTCACAGTCTGTTCAATCTACAGCAGCCCAGTAGACTCCAGGATGCTGCTGGCTGGCAGGTAGCACCGTCACCAGGCAGGCTGGAGAAGCAGCTTGTGCTGAGGTGCCTGGGTCCAGCCTGTCCCCCAGAGGAAGGGGCCTTCCATGTCCCTGAAGAGTGGACATGCTCTGAAGAAGACGACTTTTGGGGGGGCAAGATCCAGAATTTACTGCGTTATTAAATTCTCAGTGATAAGAAGTAGGATAGTTGTGCAGTTGAATCATTTTGATTAATTATATAGATCTAGAATTAAGCTTTTTTAACTCATTTAACAGGACATCTTATGGGTTAGCTTTTATTTTTTTAAAATGCAGTTATTTCATTTCAGTAGGATATTGAATGTGAAGCAATTGCCTCATTGACCACCACCATCATTTACCATGGTATATACTGTTACACAGGATTCCTATCTTAGTGTTTCATTATTCTAACTTCTTTAGCGTCTGTATTAGCAAGATTTCTCTCACTGCAGATTAGAGAAAATATGCACGTATGCACATCTTAGGCTTTTTGACATTTCCATTTGAAAAAAGAAAGACAGATTTTACTGGAAATGAAACATAGAGCATGAGCAACTTGGCTAAGAAATGTAGAAGTATAACCCAGGGACTCCGGATGGTTCGGAGAATGGTAAGTAAAATATGAAGAATTATACCTCGAACGTCTGCTAACATTTGGTTCAAGGAACCATAGCTCCCAGTAGGCATATCTAGCTTCACCTAAGCAGCCTAGTGCTATGTGGGGGCCTGTCAGTATGTAGGACCACAGTGGGACCCCCTTTGCTGCATTTTTCTAAAACATAGCGTACGTCACTACCATTGCTGAGGGTACATAGCAGATTGTAAAAAGGAGGATTCTCGGTCTAGTTCCCTTATAGGAAGTTGCCTTATACGTAGTATAATGGAGATGATGATAGCTGAGCACGTAACACCGTGGTAAGTCATTCATCTGTGTTTCTTATTTAATCTTCACAGAAAGCCAGCTAGTGGACACTACTGCTTCCCCATTTTACATATGTGAAAACTGAGGTTTAGAGAAGCTTAAATTCTTGGCTCACAGTCGGACCACTTGTTAGCTGAGATTTGAACTCCAGAGCTCAGGCTCTTCACCTCTCATTTTTTGCCTCTTTACCTTAATGAAACCCCATTTGTTAGTGTCCCTTTGCCATACCTGAGATCTCACCATGTGTGATGACTATAGTGACCTCTTCTGGTGGTTGAGGCATTGGTCTCCCCTGGGATGGTTCCAAGATGTTGAACTTAGTTCCATGGAAGAGAGTAATAGTTTACAGTTAAGTATCTTAATTTTTTTTTAAGATTTTATTTATTTATTTGACAGACAGAGATCACAAGTAGGCAGAGAGGCAGGCAAAGAGGGAGGAAGCAGGCTCCCCGCTGAGCAGAGAGCCCGATGTGGGGCTCAATCCCAGGACCCTGGGATCATGACCTGAGCCAAAGGCAGAGGCTTTAACCCACTGAGCCACCCAAGCGCCCCAAGTATCTTAATTTTTAAGCAAAAGTGTTGTTACTGGTTTTAGGGTTCTTGATTTATTATTTATTCGCTCTTACTCTTTGTCCACTATAATTAGCCTAATTGTCCACTATAATTAGCCTATTTTGTTAATAATTTTGTTAACATTCGTTAAGTACTTCTTATATGTCAGGCAGATCTCATGATAAACAATGATAAATGCTTAGATAGTACTTTATGGTGTGCTTATGCTCTCTTCCTGTCCATTCACCCATGGAAAGGATAACATGTATCGATGTGCCCATTTTACAGAGGAAAAACCTGAAATTCAGGGCTGATGGATGGCAGGAAAGCAGTGTGTCTGGAAACTATTTGTTGATGCACGTTTCACAGTGACATGATCTGAACCCAAGTTTTTTGACTCCAAGTCCCACATAATCTGTTTCTTCCTGGGAAAGAGAAAAGAGGAAGCAACAAAAGTCTTTGAAGGACTGTTGATCATATGCTCACGGCCACTTAGCAAGCACTAATTGCTGACTTTGATTAGCTAGTTTTCCTCAAAAGAATCTGTAGTGATGCTTTGTTCATCTGTCTTCTTTCCCTGTCATCTCCTCAAACACAGTCCTTTCAAACTAGAGACCTTCTTTAAGCAATTACATTTCTGAATATAGCCAAACTGTTTAAGGAGCCTTTTTGGTTGTGTGTGTGTGTGTGTGTGTGTGCGCGTGTGTGTGTCTTTAATATAACGGAAGCAGAATGCATAGTTGAACCAAAGCTGTGGGAGAGCTTCTCGATGCCTCTATTTGTGCCCCAGGTCCAATTTAGGTTAACCACATTTCCCTTCCTAACCAGAAAAATTCTGGCTTTTATCCCCCTCCTCTTAAGTGTGCTGGCCATTGCAATGGCTGTTCGGAATTTGGGTTTTCGGACTTGGCCCAGGAATCACTTCAGAAGCAGAGAGAGCACTGCCCCACATGAAGTGCCTTCAAGGTTTTCATGTTCTGGCGCGATTGGGAAGCAGCCACAAGTGGAGGTCATGTGGGAAGTGAGTGGCACAACCTCCGTAGCCGTGGGCCAATTCAGTACACAAAAGAATTGCTTTGTGATTGAAAATCGGCTGCAAATCATTTCATCTCCCTAGGGAGAAGAGTATACAATAGCAGTCTGTTTTCTATATGGCTACTTAATGCAGTGATGGAGAACCTTGGTAGTACAAAAATAGCTTTCTGTGTAGTCGTATCTCTGTGACCAGAGTAGATGCATTCAAAGCAAATGGAGGGGAATTACAGCAGAACGTTCAAAACCACCTTCTCCAGAAGGACTTTGCAATTTCTTAATCCTCCTTCAAACTATGGGAATTGAAGGTGACTGGTGTCAGTAATACTTAACAGATCATAGGTAAATTGTGATCATGTAAACATTTGAAGTAATTCTAGAAATTCATCCTTTGTTCTAGCCATTGAAAAATAACATTTTTATTTTTCTGTTTGCTAGTGTGTGAGCCATTTTTTCCTTATAATGAAAACGAACCATGTGCTTTCTTCGGTGTTTATAATTTTCCTCTCTTTCTACCTGTTTTTGTTGTTGTTAGCTAATTGAAAAAAAGCAGATTAAATAGAAAAATTGCATTTTAAAAGCAATGGTTGTTTACCATCCCAGGAGTTCCTCAGTCAAGTTCTGCCTTGTACATTGTATTCATGTTACTCACTGTACACACTAAATATTTTACATTTTAGCAAAATTGGTATTGAATCCACAGACCTTGGTATCTAAACTCTTTTTAACATAATTATCTTATACCTTGTTTCTAATTAGAAGAGTAACTGCATGTTTGTTAAATAAAAATTGGAAGCACAGAGAAAGGTCAAGGGGAAAATAAAATTTATTTTACATAAACCATTCCCCAGAAATGAATCATGATTACACTTAAGTGTATTTCCTTCTAGATTTCATTCTGTATTTCTCTCATTTTAGAGTTATTCTGAAAAGCTTTTGTCCTGATTTATTTCTCAGGATTGGTTATTAATAGTCTTCGAAATTTGGGTGCCTGGGTGGCTCAGTAGGTTAAGTGTCTGCCTTCAGCTCAGGTCATGATCCCAGGGTCCGGGAATTGGGTCCCACATTGGCCTGCTCCTCCCTCTCCCTCTGCCTGCCACTCCCTCTGCTTGTGTTGTCTCTCTGAAAGTCTTTAAAAACTAAAAATAAACTAAAAGTCTTTAAACTTAATTTTTTTTTTTTTAAAGATTTTGTTTATTTGGCAGAGAGAGGCACAGCGAGAGAGGGAACACAAGCAGGGGTAGTGGGAGAGGGAGAAGCAGGCTTCCAGCCGAGCAGGGAGCCCAATGTGGGGCTCGATTCCAGGACCCTGGGACCATGACCCAAGCTGAAGGCGGACGCTTAATGACTGTGCCACCCAGGTGCCCCTAAATTTTTTTTTAAGATTTTATTTATTTATTTGACAGAGAAAGAGAGATCACAAGCCGGCAGAGAGGCAGACAGCAAGAGAAGGAAGCAGGCTCCCTGCTGAACAGAGAGCCCGACATGGGGCTCAATCCCAGGACCCTGAGGTCATGACCTGAGCCAAAGTCAGAGGCTAAACCCACTGAGCCACTCAGGCACCTCTTAAACTTAATATTAATGGCTATTTAATATTTCTCCTTACTACTATACTGTAATTTAGTGAACAGTTCCACTATTTTTAGATACTTCCCCCATTTTCTTTTTTTTTTATGAATTTAAACAATACTGTGATGACCTTAGTGTATATTACTCTGCTCTATTTCACTGTTTGCTAAAAAAAAAAAAAAAAAAAACTTGAAAGTGAGATTTTTTTTTTTTTAATCAAAAGTAAGAATATTTTCAACATACTCCTATGCAGAAAAAGTTTGCTGTCCTTAGAAAAGCCTGCTTATAAGGGGTGCCTGGGTGGCTCAGTCAGTTAAGCATCTGACTTGATTTCAGCTCAGGTCATGTGATGGAATCCCCCATCTGCCTTGTGCTCAGTGGGGGAGCCTGCTTCAGATTCTCTTCCTCTCTCTCCCTTTGCCCCCCCAAAATAAAAAAAAGGAAGACCTTCTTATAAGGTTGGCACTTGGCTGGCATCTGGGTACTTGGATTTTAGGAGGGTCTCTACCATTATCTAACTGTAAGTGAGGCTCACTGTACCCAAACTGTTTCTGCAAACAATGTGGTTTGTTTTGTTTCGTTTTAAATTTTCATTCATTCATCTATTTATTTATTTAAGATTTTCTTTATTTATTTGACACAGAGAGAGAGAGCAAGAGGGAACACAAGCAGGGTGAATGGGAGAGGGTGAAGCGGGCTTACCTCTGGGCAGGGAAGCCGATGCAGGGCTCAATCCCGGGGCTCCGGGATCATGACCTGAGCCAAAGGGAGACGCTTAACCACTGAGCCACCCAGGCACCCCCCTTGTGGTTTAATTTGAATACATGCTTTCCTTCTGGGAGTCTGGAATTTTGGTATATGCTAGACAGGGGTTGACCAACCCCTGCAGAAAAACCAAGCACTCAGTCTCCAATGAATTTCCCCAGTAGACAGCATTCTGTGTATGTTAACACATGCGCTAATTCTTGGAGGAATCACTCACATTCTGTGTGACTCCACTGACAGAGGATTCTTGGAAACTTGCACCCAGCTTCCTGTGGACTTCACCTCGTGCACATTTTTCCCTTTCCTGGTTTTGCTTTGTATCCTTTTGCAGTAATCAACCATGAGTTTGACTGTACGTTGAGTCCTATGAGTCCTCCTAAACTGTGAGGTGTCAAACCTTGGGGTGGTCTTAGAGCCCACTACACACTCTTTTTCTGATTCCTTATTTATATTCCACCCACTCCTATTCCTTCTTTGAGAATCAAATCAACTCATGTTGGTGTTGAAAGGGGGAACAGCACACCTGTTTCCTGTCTTTAGAGATTCTGCTCATGTTGGTTTGGCTCTAGTCTCAGGAAATTGAGAGGGTTTTAAAGAGGATCCAGGTCTCTTGAACTGGTTTTAACCGAGTCACTAAAATTACAAAGATCATTCTATTTTTTCCCAAACATATATTTTCAGTAGATTATTCTCTTAAGAGAAGGAGGAAAGGGGCACCTAGGTGGCATGGTCGGTTGAGTGGCCAACTCTTGGTTTCAGTTCAGGTCATGATCTCAAGGTTGTGAGACTGAGCCCCTTCATCGGGCTCCACAGTCAGCATGGAGTCTGCTTGGGATTCTCTCTCTCCCTCTCCCTGTGCCCCTCCTGCTTGTGTTCTATCTCTTTAAAAAAACAAATTTCTAAAAGAGAGAGAGAGAGAGAAGTAGGAAAGAAAACTTCTCTCCATATATTTTTTATGCTTATCTTTCTTTAATCCCTTAGCAGCTTTTAAGTAAAATATAAAAATAAGATAATTCAGTCCACCAAGAAGGTATAGAATAGCTCCTACCTGCAAAGCTCAATGCCATCTTCTAAAATACAGTAAAAAGATGAGTTTTGACCATTGAAAAACATAACAGGAGGAAGATGTGAACAAAAAGTCACTTCTGGTTGGGGAAACCAGAAAAGACATCAAGGAGAATGTGATACATGAGGTGGACATTTAAGGATGGGAAGGATATCTGTTGATGGGGAAGGATGGCATTCCAGGCAGAGGAAACCACATGATCAAAAGTTGAGAGGCATATTTAAGATCAGCGTTTCATCCATATTAGAATAAAGGAGTCATAAGGATACTGGAAAGGTAGCTTTTGCCACATCCTTGAAGACTTGCAATACCAGATTTAGAGCTAAATCCAGATTTAGTACTTGAGATAAGAGAGGGATTAAAGATTTTTAAACAAAAGAATTACATAATCAAATTAACCTTTGGGAAAGCTAACTCATCAGTGGTCTTTATGATGATTTGCAGGAGATTAGAGGTATATGAAGAGAGATGGAAAACTAAAATAATAAGAGCTAGGGGTATTCTTCCTCCACTGTAACAGAGTTGGCCCCCTTTTATATTCATATTTCTACACCAATATCGTAATTTTCAGAAACGAGCCTCCCACCCAATCCAAAATAGCTACCCTACTTAATGCCTTTACCTTATTAATCACAGTTCTAACCATTTGATATCTTCCTTATGGTTTCTCCAACAAGCATATAAGCTCTATAGGAGGTGGGTTTTTGTTTACCATTGTATCCCCAATACCAAAACAGTACCGAACACATTAGTAGTAACCCAAAAAATAGTTGTTAAATTAGTGATACAGATTTATTGATGTACAATAAACTAAAAACAAAGTGCACAGTCTGATATATTTTGATACATGTGTGCACCAGTGAAAATATCATCACAATCAAGATAATAAACATACCCATTACTCCAAACAGTCTTGCTTATGGCTTGGTACAAAAGCAATAATCCCCAAAACTCATTGACTATTTTTTTAGCTGTAATGCAAATCCACTGAAGCATAGCTTCCATCTGAGCCCACATTGTTGCCCCTTCAGGACTTGGGACCAAGAGTAACCAACACAAATATGCTGATGCACCTGTTTCTTGTTGTACCATAAATAATAGTCTGTTGTCTTTGATCCAGAAGTCTTGTGTCTCTCTGAGTGCTGCTTTAGTAACATCCCACAAATTTTCATTATGTTGTTTTTAAATTTTCATTCAGTTCAAACTATTTACTAATTTCTCTTTTGACTTCTTTTTTACTCTTATATTATTTAAAACCTTGTTATTTAGTTTCTGAAGTGTTTGGAGATTTTTCCAGATGTCTTTCTATTATCGATTTATAATACCATTGTGGTTAGGGAACATATTTTATATGGTTTAAATTTTTTTTTAAGTTTTTTTTTTTAAAGATTTTATTTATTTATTTGACAGGGATCACAAGTAGGCAGAGAGGCAGGCAGAGAGAGAGAAGAAGAGAAGCAGGCCTCCTGCTGAGCAGAGAGTCCAATTTGGGGCTCGATCCCAGGACCCTGGAATCATGACCTGAGCAGAAGGCAGAGGCTTTAACCCACTGAGCCACCCAGGCACCCCTGGTTTAAATTGTTTTAAATGTATTGAGAGTTGTTTTATGACCCAGATATGATCTATCTTGGCAAATGTTCACTTAAAAAGAATATGTATTCTGATGTTGTTTATGGAGTGCTATGTAAATATCAATTAAGTCAGATTGGTTGATAGTGTCATTAAAGTCTTCTATGTCTGAAATGGTTTTCATTCAGCTCATTTTGTCAGTTACTAAGAGAAGGATGTTAAAGTCTCTGATTATAATTGTGGATTTGTTTTATTTCTCCCCATAGTTCTATCAGTTTTTCCATCATGTATTTCAAAGCCCTGCTTTAGGCTCATTAACCTTTAGGATCCTTATGTTGTTTTGATTATTTGATCCTTTTATCGTTATCTTTTTTTATGAGCTTTTTTTTAGCCCTAGTTATATTCTTTGCTGATTTTTCTTCTCTTTTGTTTTTTTTTTCCTAATCTCTACCTTATCTGATACTAATATAACCACTCCAGCTTTCTTTTGATTAAAATTATGATATGGTATATCTTTTCCATCCTTGTACTGTTTTTATATTTAAAGTGGGCTTCTTATATGCAGCATTTATTTGGATCTTGCTCTTTAATTTAATCTGACAATCTCTACCTTTTAATTTGTGTGTTTAGGTGATTTACATTTGATGTATTTATTTATATGGTTGAGTTTAAGTCTGCTATCTTATTATTTGTTTGCCATTTATCTCATTTGTTCTTTCTTCCCTTTTCCTCTTTTTCTGCCTTCTCTTACATTATTTTTTACAATGCCATTTTGCCTCCTTCTTGTTAACTACAACTCTTTGCTGCATTTTTAGTGGCTATTCTTGAGTTTAAAATATATATCTTTAACTTATCACAGTCATGTTTCAAGTGATAGTATACCATTACTTACAGGGTAAAAAGCTTATAAAAGGTTATTTCTACTTCTTCCCTGTCAGGCTTTGTGTTATTCTCATGTATTTAACTTCTACATACATTATAAATCTCACAATACAATGTTACTATATTTGCTTTAAACATTCAATTATATTTTAAAGGGACTTAAGTTTTTTTAAGTCATTTATATTTATCCCCATAGTTAATATCTTCAGTGCTTTTCATTTCTTTCTGTCAGTCATCCAGATTCCCATGTAGTATTATTTTCCTCCTTCTCAAAAGATTTCTTTTGACATTGCTTATAGTATAGGTCTCCTGGTGATTAATTCTTCCAGCTTTTGTGTCTGAAAAAAAATCTTCATTTTGACTTTGTTTTTAAGATATGTTCACTGGATATAAAATTCAAGATTGACGATTTTTTTTCTTTCAGTGTTTTAAAGATATTTCTTCATTGTCTTCTCACCTTGGTTCCAACAAGAAAATTGCTGCTGTCCTTATTTGCGTTCCTCTGTACATAACGTGTCTAAATTTTCTCACACTGTTTCTGATTTTCTCTTAGCCACGTTTGGAGCATTTGAATTATGATGTGCCTTGGTGTCCTGTTTTTCGTGTTTTTTGTGCTTGGGGTTCAGTAGGCCTCTTAGATCTGTGAGTTTATTGTTTTTGTCAAATTTGGGTCATTATTTCTTTAAATATTTTTTCTGTCCTCCTCTCTCCTTCGCACGGAGACTCAAATTACTTGTGTAATAGGTTGTTTAGTGTTGTTCCAGAGCCCACTGATGCTGTATTTTTTTTTTTTTCAGTGTTTTTCTCTTTGCATTTCATTTTGGATAATTTCTGTTGGTGTGTATTCAAGTTCACCAATATATATCTTCTATGTTCCTATTTAATATGTGCAATGTCTCTTCTAGCTCCTAGACCATATGGATCACAGTTATGAAAACTGTTTAATATCCCTGTCTACTGATTCTATCATCTGTGTCATTTCTGAGTTGATTTCAATTGACTGATTTTTCTCATTATAAATTAAGTTTTGCTGCCCCCCCTTTTTTTAAGATTTTATTTATTTATTTGACAGAGAAAGAGCACAAGCAGGTACAACAGCAGGCAGAGGGAAAAGGAGAAGCATGGTCCCCACTAAGCAGAGAACCCAACTTGAGGCTCAATCCCAGGACCCTGGAATCATGACCTGAGCCAAAGGCAGACACTCAACCAACTGAGCCACACAGGCACCCCTGCATGCTTGGCTAGTTTCAATTGGATGCTACACACTGTGATTTTAATTTTGTTGGATTCCAGATACTTTGGTATCTCTATAAATATTCTTGAGTGTTCTTCTAGAATTCAGTTAAGTTACTGGAAAAAGTTTGATCTTTTCAGGTCTTACTCTTAAGTTTTGTTAGGCAGGACCAAAAAAGCATTTGGCCCAGGGCTAATTTTCCCCACCTCTAAGGTAAACCCCTTCTGACTTCTTTACTGATACCCTATGAATTATGAAGTTTTCCACTCTGACATGTGGGAACAGGAACTATTCGCAGCTGTGTGAGCTCTAGGAATTGTTCCCTCTGTAGTTTCTGAATGATTCTTTCCTCAGACTTTAATAGGGTTGCTGCACCCATGCATTGGTAATACTCAGCTGGAGACTTCAGGGAAACCTTCTCTACATCTCCAGAGCTCTCTGTGCAGCTCTCCTATCTTGAGAACTCTGCCCTATACAAACTAGCCTGTACTTCAAACCCCTTTGGCCTCTCTAGACACACTGAACCATCTCCTCAGCTCAAGGGGACTGACTGTTAGGCTCTTCTGTGACCTGGCATTCTCTCTAGGCAATTAGCTGGAACAATTTTAAGACTCACTTATTTCCCATTTCTTAGAGATCATGGTCATTTGTTGCCGACTTCGAATGTATTAAAGCTCTTGTTTCATGTATTTTGTCCAGTGTTTTAATGGTTTCAGGTGGAGGAGTAAATCCAGTCTCCTACTCCATATTGGTGGCAGGGCCAGTCCTTGTGACTTTATTTTTTTATTTGTGTTGTAATGACTTTTTATTTATTTTTATTTATTTATTTTTAAAGATTTTATTTATTTATTTGACAGAGATCACATGTAGGCAGAGAGGCAGGCAGAAAGAGAGAGAGAGAGGAGGAAGCAGGCTCTCCACTGAGCAGAGAGCCCGATGCGGGGCTCGATCCCAGGACCCTGAGATCATGACCTGAGCCAAAGGCAGAGGCTTTAACCCACTGAGCCACCCAGGTGCCCCTGTAATGACTTTTTAAAAAATAACAAATATAGGGACACCTGGGTGGCTCAGTCATTAAGCATCTGCCTTTGGCTCAGGTCATGATCCCAGGGTCCTGGGATCGAGCCCCACATAGGACTTACTGCTGTGCAGAGAGCCTACTTCTCTCTCTCCCACTCCCCCTGCCTGTGTTCCCTCTCTCACTGTGTCTCTTTCTGTCAAATAAATAAAATCTTAATATATATATATATATATATACATATATATATATATAAAATTTTCCTCCTATAAATTTTATTATGCCTTTATATTGCTGGTACCCTTCATGCTTACTTTAGTGTGTCTATTGCCATGTGTACTTCAGCCATGAGAATTAGAAATCAAAACTGGCTCCAATATTTCACACCTGGTTTACTGGGGAAAAAAATGATGATAGATTTGACATAACAGAGGCTTGGTTATAGAGAGAAGTAGATGCATTTAGATGAATCAGATTAATGTTGAGCTGTTGGCAGACTCTCCAGATAGAAGAGTCAAGAGCTCCAGGGAGGTAATGTGGGAATTCCTCTTTGTAGACTTATAGGTAAATGAGTTTGGGTAGACAAAGAAACAAAAGTTTAGGAAAATAAAAGTAGAATAGAGAATATGGAAAGGAAGTTGAAACTGTAGTCAGACCTACCACGATATGCTTTAAGTAGACTTTGAATTTGACATCGTTTCTTTCCAACTAAGACTGAAAGAGAAATATGTTGTGTTCTGAATTTGTCATTATTTGATGATTAATTCTATAGATAATTTTTGTATAGAAATGTTTTCCTGAAATTAAACAAATAGGGATATATGTGGTAGGCCCATTGATGAATATGGTTAATAATATCTTCTTCATAGGGGCACATGGGTGGATCAGTCGGTTAGATGGCTGCCTTCAGCTCAGTTCATGATTCCAGGATTCTGGGATTGAGCCCTCTGTTGGGCTCCCTGCTCTGTGGGGAGTCTGCTTCTCCTTCTCCCCTGCTTGTGTGCTCTCTCTCTCACAGATAAATAAATAAATTCTTTTTTAAAAAATACCTTCATCATAAAATTGCAAACAGCCAGGATGCCTGGGTGGCCTAGTCTGTTAAGTGTCTACTTCTTGGTTTTTGCTCAGGTCATGATGTCAGGGTCATGTGACTGAGCCCCATGTCAGGTTCCCCACTCAGCAGGGAGTCTCCATGAGATTCTCTCTCCCCTCCGTCTGCCCCTATCCCCACTCGCTGGTGCTCTCTTGTGCTCTCACACTCTGTCTCTCAAATAAATAAATAAAACTTTTTTAAAAAAATTGCAAACACCCAGATCTCCCAACATCTACTCAGAAATCAGAGGATGTGTAATAATTGATATCTCGGTGAAGATACTTCTTTTTGATGGAAACTGAGAGAGTAAAATTCTATCTCCTGATACTTCAACATAATAAAGAGATTGAATTTGAGAAACCTAGACAGTGTTTCACATTGGCTTTTGGTTGAATTATTTGTTATCATGAATCCTACATGAGCCATAGAGCTAGATTAGGCAGTTTTGATAAAGTGCCTATTAGTAAACATGACTTGCTGTTGTGTGCACAACAGCAGCACACTGAGTGCTACTGGATTCTTCAGAACAAAGCTACAGCCAAAAACACAGACCTGCCCTCAAGGGCCTGATGATACATGTAACTTAGAGGAAAGACATGCACGTAAAACCACTGGGAGCAATTTACCCATAAGACCACATGGAAATTGTTATGGTACAGGATAAATATGCAGGAGAAAGGGCAGCATTAAGAGTTCACACTATTTCAGGGGAGCTTCCTAGAGGAGGTAATTTTCTTTCAAGTTGAGCCTTAGAAGTTATAGTAGAAAGGAACTCAAAGTTGTTGGGGTTTGTTGGCATCGGGAAGTTGGCTATGAGCGTTGGCATTGTGTATTCATTATTTAACGTACCTTTTGAGCATCTGTGTGGCAGACACTAGCGATACAAGTGCTCAGTGAATAGGACATCTTTGCCCTCAGGGAGCTTACATCTTAGTGGAGAGGCCAACTCTAAACAATCATATACACAAGTAACCAAGAGAAATAACTGATAGGTATAATTGTATGCAAAGAACGAAATAAGGATACATGACAGTGAGGGATTGAGGGAATTCCTCTAGACTGGATGTTCATAGAAGTCCTCTCTGAGGAAATAACTTTCAAGCTGAGATCTGAATGACGAAAATCAGCTGTGTAAAAAAAAGAACAGAAGGAAAAGCATTCCAGGAAGAGGAAGCAACTCAGGAAAATGCCTGAAGGACGAATCAGCTTAATGTATCCACAGAAGAGAAGGAAGGCCTACCCAGCTGGCACACACAGGACGAATAGTAGAGTGGTTGGAGGTAAGAGCCAAGAGACAGACCGGTAGTACGAAAACACATATGACACCAACATACAGGTGCCTTGGATGCAGGCTCAACTAAAACCAAGAAACTTACTTTATTTTAGGGTTACCCAAGTATTATTCTAGGCCTGCTCATTCTACAAATTTTATTGAGTACCTATTATGTACCAGCATCTGTGCTTGGACACATCAGGTACGTGGGTGTTGAGAACTAAGGTGGAGACAGAGTTGTCGTTGGAGCTACAGCAAAGAGGCCTTGCTAGGAAAAGTTATCATTTTCAAAGGGATCCATGAGTGGGGCGATGGGTGAGCCCAATGATGGTTACTAAGAAGGGCACGGATTGCATGGAGCACTGGGTGTTACACACAAACAATGAATCATGGAACACTACATCAAAAACCAATCATGTACTGTATGGTGACTAACATAACATAATTTAAAAAGAGAGAGAGAGAAAAATCCAAACTCGGAAAAATAAATACACTGGTAAAATTTAAAAAAAAAAAAAAATCCATGAGTCAAAGTAGATCTTGAACATTTGTATTGGGGAGTTTTGATTTAAAATAAAGAGGAATGCACCATAGGATCTTATATAATGAGAAAAGCTGTGATGAAGATTATTGTAGAAGCTGTGAATAGGATCGAATGGAAGCCAAAGAAATTGGAAGTGGGGAGGCCAGCTGGAAGAACCTTGAAATAACATGGGTCTGAAGCGACAGACAAGACTGTTGGCAGTGGAAGCCCATGTGGGGCAAGGGCCCAGGAGTTCAGCAGGTATTCTCTCTCTCAACTTACTAAGTGATTGACAATTTATGTCACTTGCTTTCTTACCGTCTCGCTGTGTGTTTTGCGGAATTGAGTCAACATTCATCATGTTTTAACCTGTTCTTTATGTAGTGCAGACTTTTGTTTTAATGCCTAGTACCCTCTAAATAGCATTTTCCCGTGAAATGAACTGTGTTGCACAAAAATATGTTTTAAAAGTAATAGACAATAATTAGAAATACAGGGTACTCGTACAGGTTGGTTTCAGTCTCTTTATCTGCAGATGATAGTCTTTTGTTGAGAGGCCCCAAGCTGAAACCACCCAGCTGAGCCATTCCAGAATTCTGAACCAAAGGAATTGTGAAACATAATACATGTTTGTATGTCCCTTGCCGTTTAACTGCAGTCTTCACTCACCGTGAGCAGGGTGTGCTTGCATGCCCTTGACCTCTGCATGCAACCATTTGACTTGCTTTGGCCAACAGGAGGCTCTCTTGGGCTTCTGCAATCACTGTGAGAAAACCTGTTCTGGCTAGACTTCTGGAACAAGAAAAATGAGAAGCATTTGGAACAGAGCCCCTCCAGCCAACCCAGAAACATGCAAGGTGAAGCAGAACCACTAGTCTAGGTTAGCTGAATCTGTCTGACCCACAGACACGTGCATGTGATGACTGGAAGCCACTGAGTTTGGAGTAGCTATACCAAGAGTAAATTGGAGTCAGAGAGAGTCAGACCATCCATGGGGACCTGGAGGTCCAGGCCAAGCCCATCATGAGGGTTCTTATCGGAGCAGTTGACTAGAAGCTTCCAGCCTGAGGACCCAAGTGCTGCCTTCCAGGGCTGGGAACTACTAAGTAACTGGATTGTCAGCCCTCCTCCAGCTCAAGAGAACAGAGGATTGGTACTTGGCATTTCAGGCAGGCCATGTCAGGGCTGTTCATGAAGCATCTACAGTGGGATGGGGGTTTTTTGTGTTTTTCTTAAAGTTTTTATAGCTTAGTAATCCTCATGAAAAATCTGCACAGTTAACCCAGGTCAAGTCACTGCAGAATCGGCTCCTCCTTGCCAGCACTCCTTCTTTGGCCTTCGCGGTCCCCCTGACTCTCTTCAGTCTTTTCTTGTGTTCCTTTCACTGTTTTCATGAGGCCTTTTTCAAACCAGCCACATCATGCTAGACTGTATTGGGGTCCATGACTCGTAAGTCACACTGAAGCCACTTGTCTTGCCACCACCAGAATGAGCTTTGAATCCAAGTACAAAAATGATATCCAGTGTGGTCTTGTACCTTTTAGCACGTTTTTCCTCAATTTCTGTTGCAGTTACTGTTGCCTTCCTAGGATGAAGGGCAAGCAATGAGCATTTGTTTCCACTGAAGGAGGGTAGATGGTCATGAACTTCTTCATGGTGATAGTTAACCATGTTACTCGTGAGGGCAGTCCTCCTCAGGTGGCCAGAGAGGAACATTTCTTGTAACGTTTCTTACAGAGACGTTATTGTGCAGTGTGCAAACAGAAGCACAAAACAGTGTGGGAAATCCTGGGTTTTGCAGACTCTTCCTATAAACATGGATAAAGGTGGGCAAAGGAGGTTAACTAAAGAATCAGTGAGTTGAGTTCCAAGAAACTAATTAATCTTTTCAAAGTGGAAGGGAGTTCGTATTGGAAGTTTTCTTTTGTAGATTAGAAGTAAGAAAACTTTATTTTCCTTTTTTTGGAGTTAAAAATATCCCATGTGTGTATGCACGTGTGTGTGTGTGTGTAAAAATTGTCTTTAAAAGAAAACATGTATTTAAGAGATTTAGAAGTGAAACAGTGAGTGCTGTATAAAAGCATTAAGATACTCTGGGGTGTATTTCACTGGTACATTTACTCACAACCTGTCCCTAACATTGCACCCAAGGCATGTATTAATGAGCTAATAAAACATGCCATGTCATTTTTTATTGTTTGCTGGGCATCTGTTCAAGCTTATATCACTCCCATATCCAAGACTTTGAAGATGCTAGTGGTGGTGATAATAAATACCTATAATTTTACTAACATCCTTTTTTCATAAAGTAGACACAGTCTTAAATCATTCATTACAAATAAAAATGTTGAGTTTATTCACATTTAAAGGCTACTGAGAGTGGTTTAAAATTTTTTTTTATTATGAGATGTATCACTCATACAAGAGTATATACAGCAGATACATACAGTTTAAAGAATAATAACAAAGTGCCCACCACATTTAAGCAATAGTACTGTATCTATTTTTTTTAATCCACAAAATGTTTTTATTTAATAGCAGCAAATGTATTGTGAAGTAAACATATTAGAATCAAATGTAGGAGTATGAGGTTAGTTAGATAGAGGTGAAAAGTGAAGGTTGACACAGATACTGAGAAGGCAAAAAAGCCATTGGTGACTGAGACAGCTTAGTACCTATAATGGTCCTTTCAATTAAGTAGACCCTCAAGTTTAGAGTGGGTCTGGTTGGTGAATGTTTTTATTTGTTCAGTGTTTAAATTGAATTTGTACACCATTTAGAGGTACTCCAGGTCACTTAGTGATAGCTATCACAGCAAAACATCTTAAGAGGCAGTTTATTTGCCTGAGAGATAAAACATGACTATTAAGCATGTAAATTGTTTAACAGAATACCATTCTGATCACAGGACAAGAATAGACCTCTCAGAAAATGAAGCTCAAGCCTTCAATTACCAGCTGTCTGTGTGCCAGTGAGTCTCAATTTATGTCCCCATCCCAGACCACTCCTGAGCTCTGGAGCTAAATATTTTGCTGCTCATTCAGTATTTCTTCTTGGAGCTCTTACAGGCATGTCAGACTCAGTACACATAAGACCAGATAGATGATCTTTCCCTCCAAACCCACTCCATTCTTCTCTGTCTTCACAAAGAACACTACTGTTTATCCAGATTCTCAGGTCAAAAGCAGAGCCGTCATCCTTTATACGTCTGCCCCTCACCAGGCTTACCCTCATGGCTGCCTCACTCCATCTTCTGTATCATCCTCTTGGCCAGCCCCATAACCGGAAGGGAGCAGAGAACTCAGTTGCTCTCCTGAGCACTCTTAAAAAAATAGAGTGTGGGGGTGCCTGGGTGGCTCAGTGGGTTAAAGCCTCTGCCTTCGGCTCAGGTCATGATCCCAGGGTCCTGGGATCAAGCCCCACATCGGGCTCTCTGCTCAGCAGGAAGCCTGCTTTCTGTCCTCTCTCTGCCTGCCTCTCTGCCTACTTGTGATCTCTGTCAAATAAATAAATAAAATCTTTTTAAAAAAATAGAGTGTGGTGGTTTTAAAAAAATAAAATAAAAAGGTCACATTTTTTTTTTTTTACTTTCCTCCCATGATCTACTATCAAATAGTAAGGATCTGTGTTCCTTCCCCTTGAATCTCAATGCACTTGTGAGAACGTCAGCCAATAAAGTACTATAGAGGTGACACTACACGACTTCTTGGGCTCGGTCATAAAAAGGTCTCTTAGAATGCTTGCTGTCCTGAACACTCCCTCTGCCTGGTCTCTCAGAACTCAAGCAGCTCAACCACCTTGCTGGGAGAAGTCATGTGACTTGCCCACAGGGAGGCGCTCCTGTCCTCAGTCTCCCAAGGGCCTCGCGGAGGTGTGGGTAAATAAACTGTCTTGTTGGAAGTGGATATCTGGTGACCCTGCTGTCCCAGCCCCTAGTCGGTAGATCATCCCCAGCTTTTCTAGTCTTCCTAACTGAGGCCCCAAGAATCCCGTGGCAGAGACCAGCCATCTTCTCTGTTCCCTTTTCAAATCCCTGACCCACAGAATCTGTGAGCATCATAACATGGTTGTGGTGTTTATGCCATTAAGGTGTAGGGTGGTTTGTTATGCAGAAATAGATTGTCAGGGGCACCTAGGTGGCTCAGTGGGTTAAGCAACAGCCTTCAGCTCAGGTCATGATCCTGGAGCCCTGGCATAAAGTCCCACATCAGGCTCCCTCCTTGGCAGGGAGTCTGCCTCTCCCTCTGGTCAGAGGTCCCTCTTCTCATGCTCTCTCTCTCTCAAATAAAATCTTTAAAAAAGAAATAGATTGTCAGAATATAGATCTTTCCAACATATTTTAAGGCATTATGTTAGCATAATGCATGTTAGCATGACCATCAGGTCATGAAGACTGTGCTGAAAGATACTGGGAGGAACAGAGTAAATATGCTTTCTGGACATCCATGATTGAATCCTAACATTTATGCAGAAGGTGCTTCTGTTAGCTTGGATTGCCACAATAAAATACCACTGACTGGGTGGCTTAAACAACAACAAAAAAATTTTTTTCACAGTTCTGAAGGCTAGAAGTCTGCAGGTTCTGGGCAATTCGGGGCATCAGGGAGAGTTAACATGACAGCTCCACGATATCAAGGTTTTCTGTCTCTGCTTGTCTCTTTCTCGCCTCTGCCTTCTGGTGTCCTCTTTATCATCAGGCTGTTGGCAGTTTGGCTGCAGTAGTCCTGGGTGTGTCTCAATGAGATGGAGCAGCATCCCAAGGAAACAGTTACTAGTTTCACCTGGGTCTCTTTCTAGGAGCCTCCTGGGTAGACTTCCCTCCTGTCTCATTAGCTAGAGTTAGACCACACTCCCATCCCTAAAGTAATCATTGGCAACTATCCCATGAAACGGGGCGGGGGTGGTCTGTGCAAGATGACCTCCAAAGGCCAAGTGAGCTGTAAGACCAAAGAAAAAGGCGGACCAGTTCAGTTAGATGAAAAATGGCTTATCTGGGGGAATGAGGGACAGAAGCGTATCTTTGGCAGCAGCAAGGCTGCAACCCCACCTCCCTTAGGATCTATTTTTATAGCCAAGAGGCTGGGAGTACATTCTAGGGAGCCACCAAGAGGACAGTGTTTAGGTGTGTGCCCCTGTCCTATCTCCTGGACAGGTCAAGGGCGTCATGCCCTGAGGGTATACATAAGGGTGTGGTTACATAAAAGGAAAGAATGTGGGAGGGGATGGTTCAGGTCCCAGGACCATCAATCATGGCAGATTTGTCCAAGATGCTGTTAGTCTGGTTTAGACATCAGAGCTGTGAGGACCTGAACAAAATGAGGTCTTGTTAGTGAGGAGGGAGAGTGGTGTGGATCCTAGGTGGGCAGCGTCTTGTCCACAGTAGGGAGCTATCTTGGTTTCACTTTTTGAGCAGCTCATCTTGTTCTCGACTCTCAGTCTCCATTAGCTACCCCTTTCCTGTGATCTGCTCACCTGGAATGTAACACTTTACCCCGTAATGGAGCTTCCCGTTGTTGCCCCGCATCTAAATGACCTCCAGAACAACCCATCTAAATTGCACATGTAATCATATCATTTCCCTGCTGAAAACCGTTTCCCTGCACATAAATGATAAGAATCCAAACCTCTGGACCTCTTACCTATTTGACTAGTCTCCTCTTTTCTCACCTACCCCTCCACTGTAGGCTTCAACAGTGCGGGACTAATATGATGCCCCCAAGTCATCCTCTACCTTACCTTCCAGGCTAATTCCAGTTTATTATTCAGAACCTAATTCAGCTCCAACAGTCCCCAACCAGTCTTCTATAACTCTTCCTTTTTTTTTAAATATTTTATTTACTTATTTGATACAAAAAAAATATAGCAAGAGAGAGAATACAAGCAGGGGCAGTGGGAGAGGGAGAAGCAGACTCCCCGCTGAGCAGGGAGCCCGATGCGGGGCTCTCTCCAGACCCTGGGATCATGACCTGATCCGAAGGCAGACACTTAATGACTGAGCCACCCAGATGCCCCCCCCCCATCTTCCTTAATAGAAGTATTCACTCCCTTCTCTGTACTATAAGCACAGCTCTCTTTTCACATACCAAACTACTTTCTATGTACTGAAACCGAACTTCTGCTGAAATTCTAATCATCAAGAAGTAATGCCTGATTTTTAAATCCACAGTGCTTGGCATATAGTAAGCGTGCAGAAAAATCAACCACCTGCGTCTACTGCACGTACCCATGGTATCCCAAGCAGCACCGATGCTGTGCATTTCAGAGCAGACCACATTTGCTCTTGGTGCTGTCCAGTTTGCTCATCTCAAAGAATTAGTCAGTATTCCCTACTGCCCCTACTGCGCAACCCATCTGAAAACTATCTGTTGCCCTCTAGCTGTTCAGAGCTTTCCCCTTCCCAAGGATACCACCTGCTGAAGGATTTGTGCTATAAAAGGGTCTTCCCTTCTCCATCCTGACCCCTTTCCAGGGTGGTCATTCCTACACATTTCAGCAAGATCTGACTAGTGCAGAAGGCAGGAAGGGACTGGCTTGCTCAAAACCAAGAAGTCCCTGGTAACCCTTCTAATTTGTGAGTGACGTTTTAATAGCTTTATGGTGTAGAAGCATTTTTTTAAAGATTTTTTTATTTATTTATTTGAGGGAGAAAGAGGGAACAAGAGAGAGAGTACAAGCAGGGGAGAGAGGGAGAAACAGGCTCCCCGCTGAGCAGGGAGCCCAACATGGGCCTCTTCCCAGGACTCCAGTACCATGACCTGACCCAAAGGCAGATGCTTGACTGACTGAGCTACCCAGATGCCCCTCTAGAGGCATTTTTTTTTTAACAGTATTTAGTTAGGGACGCTTGGGTGATCCAGTCGGTTAAGCATCTGCCTTCAGCTCAGGTCATGATCCCAGAGTCCTGGGATCGAGTTCCACATCAGGCTCCCTGCTCCACAGGGACCCTCCTTTTCCCTCTGCCTGCTGTTCGCCCTGCTTGTGCTCTCACACTCTCTCACTCTCTCTGGCAAATAAATAATTAAAATCTTTTTTTAAAAAACAATAAAACAATGTTAGTTATATGTGTGAATCAGATCTTACCGATTTCTCTCCCATGATTTACAAAGATATAAACCTTCCAGATACCTACTTCACTGTCTCCCATGTGCTTGGATTATAAATCAGAGCAAATTATTTTACCCTATTAGATGATTCTGTTAAAAATATTATACTTTTTTTTCCTCTGTAGGGATTCCTAAAAAAATACCTGTGATGTCTGCTATTCCTAATCTCATTACTCATCTTATACTCTAGACTGTTGGATTTATTCAATAGATATTATTAAAAGACTTAATTTACAGGTTGAAAATAGGTTTTTGATACATAGATAAAACATGTCATTCATCCTTAAATACAACCTACTTTTCCAAGTACAAAAGATTTTTCATATATTTCTATTATGTATTAAGCAAAATAGAATCCAATTGCTATTTGTCTGAGACTCATCTCTGTCATGTACTAGTGTCTGATTTTGGTCAAAATATAGTCTTCAAACCTCCTTAACTTTTAAATGGGAATAATGACAATTAAGATTTTTGAGAGCTAATTTAATAATGAATGTGAAAATGCCATCACATAGCTTGTTCCCAGGAAGTACTAGACTTCATTCTCCTCCTTGCTTCCTTCTTATCGCTAAATTTAGAGAGTCCTTATTGAGAATTTCCTAAACTTATTTTTTTTCTTTTTAAATAAGGGTAGTAAACTGTGTCGGATCTTATTTAACTTCTCAAAATAGCTAAAAGCAGCAACTCAAAGCGAACATTTAAAATGGTAAAATGGGGCATTAGAGAGATCAGGTCTCTCACCAGAGCCAAATTTATGCTGCATTTATAAAGATAATGGCTCTGAGCATGTATCAGAAGTAAGAAGCATGACAACAGAGGCTATTTGCATCCTTTCTTTGAAGTGCTTTTAACTCAACAGATAGCCAGTTCCTTAATCACCCAAACTCTTCTTTTCTGATAGTATGAAAGGTAGAAGTTTGACGTGTAAATTCTGGATGGGGCTTTGTCATCTTCCTGCATCAGTTAATTTGCTTTTGTTCTGTAATCTGACAAGCCACTTTATAAACACACTCCTGTCTCCTGTGAATACTTATATACAATGTATTACTTTCATGTAACTGAAAGTACGTGTCCCCCAGACAATTCAGTTAGCAGAACAGCATATTATATTTGAGCAAAACCACCAGTGCCACTATCTCAGGCCAACATCGTCTTGCAGGCTTCAGTTTGTGTATGTGTGTGTTATTTGAACCAGCCTTACTTGAGCAAAAAGGTCATGTGACAGTGGATGAGAGACTTGCGTTTTTTAAATCAGCGTTCTTCTGTCTGACAGTCATTCGATAGGCATATGGGTATATATTACCTTTATGGAAAAAAGGAAATCCCGTCAAAAGTAAATATTCATTCACTGTGTCTTCCTTTTATAGATAATAAATCTTCAGTAAAAACTACACATATGTAAGTCGATGCTATAAAAATATCTAAATCTCATTTACTCTGACTACATTCATTCATTTCACACCAATTCTGTATCTCTGATGTGTGAAGATACTGATTTGAATGTGGTTATCAAACCAGTTTCTTGGTATTTTATAATTGTACATTCCTTTTTCCTTTGTAATACAGCGTGCTCTCATAATACATACATGGCAAGCTGATGGAAATGAATGGAGGGACCTGGTTTCATTTGTAACCAAGGTCACAATATGTAATAATTTAATGTTCAGAGAATAAATGTTCTGATTAACTTAGAAACAAAATTATTAACTTACACCCTTATTAACTTATACAAATATATTTCTAGGGACTATAAATTAATTGTTTTCTTGGTTATCTGAATTTTCTAATTTTTTTTCAGTGATCATGTATCACTTGTGTAATTTAAAATGTAGAAATAATGAATAATAAAACATCTTAGTCACAATAAGGAAAATGTAATGAACCAAACTGAATCTTTGATTGGAAACCCTGCAAAAATTATTCTGAAACAGAATCATATTGCTTTAACCATACGTTTATGTAGATATATTTATACATGCCATCCTTAGACTGTGAGCTTCTTGAGGACAGACCGTTCATCTTCGTATCTATATTGTTTTGCGGAGAACCTAACCCATCAGAGAACCTAAGTAAAGCTTGTATGAATAAATGAGGATGGTATACAAGCCACAAAAAAGTTAATTGAGAGTCATAGAAATTGTTGAAATGACAATTTAAGCATTTAAGACCAAGAAATGTAAAATATTACTCAGTCATTTTTTTCTTTTTTAACTTTATTGAGCTATATTTTACATACCATAAAATCAACCCATTTCAAGCATAAAATTCAACGATTTTTAGAAACCGTATCCAGTTGTACAGTAATCACCATAAATCAGTTTTAGAACACTTTCACACACACTCTCATAAGGTCCCTCATGCCCATTCACAGTTTCCACCCCCAGCCTAGGCAACCGCTAATCTCCATTTCACATAAATGAAGTCATACAATATGTGGCCTTTTGTGCCTCTTTCACTTAGTTTAATGTTTCTGAGATTCATCCAATGCAGGGCGTGTGTGTGTAGTTCCTTCTCTTGTTGCCGACTAGCATTCATTGTATGAATACATCTACTCATTAGCTTGAAAAAAATTTTTTAAAGAGTGTGTAAATACTTAAGAAATGCAACAGGTAAACATAATTCTATTCATTCAGCAAACATTTGTTGGAGATTAAAGATGGCCTAAGTGATTAAAAATATACAAAGATGCCTAACACAAGGTCCACCCTAGTCAAGAAAAGACAGATAAGCAATCGGGCAAGTCAGAAAGAATGCAGTGCTGGGCGCCTGGGTGGCTCAGAGGGTTAAGCCTCTGCTTCGGCTCAGGTCATGATCTCAGGGTCCTGGGATGGAGCCCCAAGTCGGGCTCTCTGCTCAGCGGGGAGCCTGCTTCCCCCTCTGTCTCTGCCTGCCTCTCTGCCTACTTGTGATCTCTGTCTGTCAAATAGATAAATAAAATCTTAAAAAAAAAAAAAAGAAAGAAAGAATGCAATGCTATGTTGTGATATAAGTAAGGTAACATTGGTTTAGAGAGGAAAGTGTTTGTGGGAGTATTTGAGAATGCTTCTCAACGAATCAATGTTTGAGGGGCGCCTGGGTGGCTCAGTGGGTTAAGCCTCTGCCTTCGGCTCAGGTCATGATCTCGGGGTCCTGGGATCGAGCCCCATATCGGGCTCTCTGCTCACCCAGGGAGCCTGCTTCCTCCTCTCTCTGCCTGCCTCTCTGCCTACTTGTGATCTCTCTCTGCCAAATAAATAAATAACATCTTTAATTAAAAAAAAAAAAAGAATCGATGTTTGAACCGGATGTATTCAATCTAATAGGAAGGGGGTGGGAGGAGATGATAATCTTTTTTGAAGGGAATAATATTTTTAAATTCACACAAGTGTGAAAGTACATATTTTATTCAAGAAAACAGCAAATTGTTCTGTGTTGCTAGAAACCAGCCTTCAAAGGACTGTTTTGGGTAGGAGATGGGGCTTGGAGTATTGCTTGGTACCAAAATGGAGTGCCTTCAATGGTATGCTGCAGTTTTTCTCGAAGCTGTGAGTGCTAGGAAGGTGTTCTAGGAGAATTATTTCAGTTCTTTATTATTTCCAAGTTAGGGATGACAGAGGAAGGTGGAAATGAGAGAAAGAGAAGGGTATCAAAAGAAAGATAAAGGTTCAGCAAATATTTGTTGCACATCTAATGTAGGAGAGGGCAAAACAGACAAAGCCCTTGCCTTTGTGCAGCCAGCATTCTAGCGGAGAGGATAAGCAATAACCCATTAAACTAGTAACTATATGAGGAGTCTAGTAGAACCACGGAAAAGAGGTTTAAAGCAGAGTAAGGAGATAGGAAGTGATAAGGGAGGGAGGGAGACTATTAACGATGAGTTGAAATTTGAGCAGAGACCCCAAAGTGACGAGGAACTGAACCCTGTAAACATCTGGGCAGAGTGCGTGACAGAGAAGGGCAAGTTCAGGGGCCCCAGAAGAGCCTGCCTGGAGAAACAGCACAAAGGCCAGTGTGGTCCGTGAGGCTTAAGTTGTAAAAGGATCACCCTTGCAGCTGGGTGAACAATAGACTGTAAACCTGTATGTATTTCGTTTCACATGTGTGTGGCCTTAGATGTACGATTAATTCCTGGAAGTGGGATTGCTGGGTCACAGGGCAAATGCATTTGTCATTTTCATGGATACATGGTGCAGTTGCCACCCAGTCCCCCCCTCCACGAGCTGTGCTGGACAGGCCTGTTTCTCCAGAGCCTCACCAACACTCAGTAAAGCTCTGCAGAGGGGGCAATTTTTTCTAATGGTCAGAAGCCCCCAAATCAAGATGTTGACGAGGTGCCTTTCCTTCTGGAGGCCCTAGGAGAGATCCATTTCCTTGCTTTTTCTAATTTCTGCCTTCATTCCTGTGCTTGTGGCCCCAGCCTCCATCTGTCGATTCAGCAACATGGCATCTTCCAGTCTCCCTCCCTCTCCCTCTCTTCCCCCCTTCCCCTCCCTCTCCCTCTCTTCCCCCCTTCCCCTCCCCCTCCCCTTCTCCCCTTCTGTCATCGCATCACCTGATTCAGACCCTGCTGCTTTCCTCCCAAAGGATCCTTGTGATTACCACAGGCCCACCCAGTTAATCTGGGATGATCCCTCCATCTCAACATCCTGAATTCAGCCACATCTGCAGAATGCCTTTGGCCATGTTAAGGTGACATTCGGGGAGAGACGGGTGCAGGGGGCACAGACTTTATTAGCTTAGCACAAGGAGAGTTCCCATTTGTCTGTGATAGAAAATGGAAATACTTTTCCTCATCATCCTTTGTCTTCTCACATTGCCTATGGTTTTGTGGTTGGTTGCTTTGCTTTTGTCTTTGACATTTGGAGTAAATGCAGATCAATCTGTTATTTTTTTCTAGGTAGCTATTCAATTATACCAGCACCATTGACAGAAAAAGTCCATCTTTTCCCTAAAATGTAATAAATTCTTATATATAATTTGATTTCTGGACTATTTTGTTCAGTTGTCCTTCTGTCTAAAAAGTACACTTTTTAAAAAGTTTTTATAATTTATAATTAATTATAATTATATATAATATATTATATATAAATATATTAATATAACATATAAACTTATATGTAAGTTTATGTTATATTAATATATTTATATATAAATTTTTATATATTTATATATAACTATAATTGTAATTTTATAATTATAAAATATGATTATAACTTATAAAATTTAAATTTTATAATTAAAATTATAGTGTAATACGTGGTATCTTTAGATTTGTAATGCCTAATAGGGCTAGGCATCTTCCGCTGTCCCCATCCACCCCCGCCTCCCCCAAACCCCCACACACTGTTCTTGTTCACGGTTTTCCTGCCTACTTTTATTACGTTTGTTTGTTCTGTGTGAACTCTAGAATCAGCTTGTCTGGTTTCAGGACAGGAAAAAGGTCTTTTTAGTTTAATTGGGGTAAACTTCATGAGGTTGGACTGTACTGTCTTTTTTTTTAAGATTTTGTTTATTTATTTGTTAGAGAGAGAAAACACTAGCAAGGGGAGCAGTAGGCAGAGCAGGCAGAGCGAGGAGCAGGCGTCCCGTGGAGCAAGGAGCCCCACGTGGGGCTCGATCCTAGGACTCTGGGATGGTGACCTGAGCCAAAGGCAGACGCTTAACCAACTGAGCCACCCAAGCGTCCCTGGACTATAGTGTCTCTAAACATGATATATTTTTATATTCATTCAACTTACTTGTGTTCCCTCCCTAGTATTTTAACATTTTTCTTCATATCAGTTTTTCACCTAAGTTTATTGCCAGCTTTTTATTCTTTCTTTTCATAGACATAATAGAAGAAAAGACCCTATTTATAATGTTTTCTGATTATTTTTTATGCATGAAAGCTATGGTTAATACATTTGTTATATTAATAATATATTCATTTTGTATGCCTCTACTTTATTGAATTATTTTGCTTATTGTAGTTTTTAGTTGAGTCTCTTGGTTTTTCCCAATATGCAGTCATACTGTATTCAAGTAGAAAGAGTTAAAATCTTCCTTTCTAATACATCCTTTTCTTGCCTCTTCCATTACACTGTTAAACAACAGTGATGTGCTTTTTTCTTATTCCTAAATTTAGTAAGACTCATGTTTCTTTATAAAGTATTTGCTGACGTTGGGGCTGACACACAGACACACATGCACACACACGCGCACACGTCATATTAAAGAAATACACATCTGTTCCCATTTTATTTAGGCCCCCCCCAAAAAAAAATAGGAGTTGAATTTTTCAAATGCTTATTTAGTATATATATGGAGAGATAATATGGTTTCTATCTTTGATTAATTAATATGGTATGTTCATTCACACGTTTAAAAATACATTCTCAAACATGTAAATTAAATATGTTATTATTCAGGCCTAATGTTTTATAAAACTCTTATGCACTATTTCTCCCTTGGGTCGCCTTTTTTATTATTACACAATGTTATTTTGCACACTTGTAACTGTTGCCATAAGTGAGACTTTCTTCTTGTTTAAAGGCATAATAAATAAAACGAAGCTGGGAATTTGATCCGACCAATGGGCTGAAAGTGCCCTTCCTCATGGTGAAAGAAATAGACTAGATCTGAACTGACCTTTTCATTGTCCTGTTTTCTTATTATTTGTTAATTTTGTCCTCAAAGAATGATGGAAGGAGAAAGATTATGGTATAGGTAGCAGGAAGAAAGTATTTGGGTTAGTTAATCCTTTTGGATGGGTTCTAGTTTGTTAGAAGTTTCGAAGGAACAGCGTAAAGCGTTCATCATTCTTGTCCTCCAGGAGCCCCCTGCCTAGAACAGACTGGTCCAGTAGGGCAGCCTCTAACTCCTTGTACCCTGTGAGCACTTGAAATGTGACTGGTGATGGGCTCTAAGTGTAAAATACACGCTGATTTTGAAAACTTAGTATAAAAAAATATAAAATATCTCAGTAACTTCATATTGATTATATATTGAAATATATATATATTGGATATATTGGGATAGATAAAATGTCATTAAGATTAATTTCACCTGTTTTCACTTTTTTAACGCAACTACTGGCAAGTTTTAAATTGCGTATGTGGCTTAGATTTTATTTTTACTGTACATCACTGGTCTAGAGGCAGTAGGTATGTGTATACTTATAAAGATTTTATTTATTTATTTGACAGACAGAAATCACAAGTAGGCAGAGAGGCAGGCAGAGAGGCAGGCAGAGAGAGGGGGGGAGGCAGGCTCCCTGCCAAGCAGAGAACTCGATGAGGAGCTTGATCCCAGGACCCTGGGATCATGACCTGAGCCGAAGGCAGAGGCTCAACCCACTGAGCCACCCAGGTGCCCCTAGCCTGAGTGTTTTAAATAGTGCATTTCTTAACTCTTCTACTCGCCAAAATCCAAAACAATTAAATTACTCCTAAAGCATTTGTAAAATCCTGGCTTTGTTGCCTTTTTTAGGAAAATCTTATCACAAAAGATATTGGAATATCGGCTTGGAAGAAGCAGGCTTTTCTCTCCCATGGAGCCTTATTAGCAAAGAGCTGCCAGGCCGCCATGGAATTAGCAAAGCATGATGCTGACGTTCAGGATGTGGCATTTCAGTACGGGAAGCACGTGGCCATGAGTCATAAGGTATTTGCACATTTTCTCTTTTTCCAGTTCTTAAATAGCTAAAATGATACGTAAGAAACTTCTTGCTATTTAATAAGCTGCTTTTATATCTCAAAAAAAAAATGTTTATTGTGCGCTTAACACCTATCAGCCATAGATGGTGATTGTTACATAATATGAACAGTATGATTGGTGGGGACTATGTAGTTCTTACCGAAAGCTACAACTTACACCGTATTTGTCATGTTTGTCTTTTCTTACTACCTGAAAGGGTTCTTGAGAGAACTCTTGCAGATTATTAAATAACACCTAATGTTGCCATTTACAGAATGAAAGAATATTTGCATTTTTGTTACGGTTCCCTTATGGTTTCATATGTGAAACAAATTATGGAAAGTTAATGAAATTTAGAAATATAGGGAGTAAAAGTGAAAGCTTTAATTCTAAAAATTGATTCTTTTGAATGGGCATAATGAAATTGAAAAAGTATCAAGTTAGCTGTTACATTGCTGTCTCTGTATATATGTAACTTAAAAATTCCATTTGATATGTATTTCTTAAATGTTATGTAAATAGCTTTTAAGAGAGGAGAAAATACGTACATATGTTACATACACGTAAAATATCTCCAGATGAGTTTTTATATATTTTATTAAATCTTAGATTCATTTATTAAGCAGTTACATTTACTTAAACTTTATTTAAATTATTGCTTTTGACTTAAAAAGTAAAACAAAGTCTTCTGCCAAATAAAAAAGGAGATGTGTCAGGGAAAAATTACTTTAAAGAATTTTAAAGATTATTGTGAATCCTATGAATTGTTCTTTGGCTTTTTATTAAAGTTCATCTAAAGCTGTATTCCTTTAGCTTCATTTTTCACTGCATTAACTGGTATTTTCTGAAAGGACTAAAAGGTGTGTGTGCATTTGAATGATTTAACTCTTTTAACTACTCCTCCTAGATAAATTCTGATCTCCAGCCTTTTATTAAAGAAAAGACCAGTGACTCCGTGGCTTTTAATCTAAACTCAGCTCCCGTAGTCTTACATCAGGAGTTTCTTGGAAGAGATTTGTGGATTAAGCAGATTGGAGAGGTAAAACAAAATTATTCCTATTTTAGGTATCAGTAGAGGAGTATTTAGTTGAATTTGGAACGTAATTGGTATTTCATAATGAGCGAAGCCATATAAGAGCATTTTCATGTAACAGGTAATATTCTTACTTTATAATCTGCATTTTTAAGAGGCAAATGTTAGTTAAAAGTTAGGGATTGAAATACTGTTTTCTGGGGCGCCTGGGTGGCTCAGTGGGTTAAGCCGCTGCCTTCGGCTCAGGTCATGATCTCAGAGTCCTGGGATCGAGCCCCGCATGGGGCTCTCTGCTCAGCAGGGAGCCTGCTTCCTCCTCTCTCTCTGCCTGCCTCTCTGCCTGCTTGTGATCTCTCTGTCAAATAAATAAATAAAATCTTTAAAAAAAAAAAAAGAAATACTGTTTTCTTATTATCTGGATTCTTAGAATACTGCAGCACAAAACCAGGGCCTGTGGTGGCTGCTAATTAATTCAGAGGGTTTTTTGTTTTTTTTTTTTTTCCTAAAGGCTTTCAAAAATTGGGCTATGGTAATAGCACCACCCTTTAACTGACGGCAATTTCCCCATCTGCAGACTCTAGCACAAGCTGCAGAATTCCAGAAGCTCCGTCTGTCAGCTCATTGGGTTATTTTAAAACAAACTTGGACCCTGAATACTCCAAATCTGAGGTATTATCAAAGAAAAAAAAAAAGCATGGTAAAGTCAGAGGGGAAAAGGGCCTTAAATTGGGTGAATTTCCTACTTTTTTTGTAGGAGAAAAGGTGTAAAAGATGAGAGGGAATTTTTTTTAAAATTTGATTTTAATCGAGAAACTCTAGAATCACAAAGTATTGCCCTTTTACGCAGAACTTCATGGAATTTACTTAGCTTTGGGGTTCTAATCGATTGGGTTAATGTGAGACTAGACTTAGGGAACTAGGCACAGCTGAGGGTGGGGATAGCAGCCATACTTCAAGCAAAGACAACCTATGTGATATCTGCATTTGGAACAATAAGATTTTCCCTGTCCTAACCCTCTTCCCTTATTGGCTCTCAACATGCCATCAGCCAGCTTAAAATCCCTCATATTTACCTGGTAGAAAAATGGGGAAACTGTCAAGCCCAGGAGAAAAGACCTACGGACCTGGGTGCTTGGGGCTCCCTTGTGCCATATCCCTGACCAGTCCTCCTACGGGGAGGCCCACCAGTTGTCAAGCCTCAGAGTACCCAAGTGCACAGAATATCCAACTGAAATGGAGTAGGTATTAGAGGACCTCTGGGCATTAGAGAAAAGCCTGTGCCATGAGGGAATGAGTCAAAAGCAAACTGATGGAAAGGGAACTTGGAGGAAACAGACCATGCAAAGAAAGAAAGACATTCCAAAAGCACTATAATCAATCTACTCAATGAGAAAAGACATTAAGTTCATGAAATAAGAACAGATGATACATAAAAAGGGACAATCCAAGAATAAGAAATGAGAATCATTAGATACAAAAATATGAAAGCAGAATTTTTTAAAATCAGGAGCGTAGAAGATACAAATGAGAAAATTTCCCAGAAAGTTGAATAAGAAAGTCAGCAAAAGAGATAAGAGAATTAGAGAACCAATACGACAGATCCTAGATTTATTAGGGGTCCCAGAGAAAAAAAACTGAAAATGGAGGTAAGAAAAATTAACAACAACAAAAAAATTATAAAGAAAAGTCCTGAGAATTGAAGGACTTAAGTTTGCAAATTGAAATGGTGCCCTAAATAATTGATTTTAAAAGACTCATACCAAGTCACATCATTATCACATTTTGCAACAATGGGGATGAAAAGAGAACCTAATACTTTCAGGAAGAAAAAGAAAAACCTACCATACAAAGGATGGAGAATCAGAAAGGCCTCTCAGTAGTGACACTGAGAGCTTCAAGACAATGGACTAATAGCTTCAACATTCAAAGAGAAAATTGTTTCCAACTTAGACGTTTATGACCGTCACATTATCAAGTGTGGTGTTAAATAAAGACAATTCAAAACAGATATACAAGGTCTCGAAAAACTTTACCTCCCAAGCATCTTTTTTCAAGAGATGTATTTCGAGTGATGTGTTTTATTAAGATGAGGAAGTAACCAAGAAAGAGAAAGACATGGAATCTAGGAACTAGGGAATCCAGACATAGGCTGGAGGCAGTGCGAATTCCTGGGACAACATGAAAGGAAGGATAATAAACTAATAACGCCAACAATAAGAGAACTTACTATGTGCCAAGCACTCTACTAATGAGGAGCCTGAGGCACAGAGAAATTAATTTGCACACAGTCACACAGCTAGCAAGCAGCAGAGCCGGGATTCAAACCCAGGCAGCCTTGCCACTGGGCTCACATCTTTAAGTAACAAGTGACATGCCACTCTGTCTCTCATCCAAGCACGTCTTAGCTGATGGTGATGCCTCCAGTCCAGATTGGAACAAGAGGACAGAGATCTCGAGGAGAGATTTTTCTAAGGAAAACAATGAAACTAATATGCTTGACCATATTGAGGATTTTTTTTTTAAGATTTTATTTTTGGGGGCACCTGAGTGGCTCAGTTGTTAAGCATTTGCCTTTGGCTCAGATCACGATCCCAGGGTCCTGGGATTGAGCCCCGTGTTGGGATCCCTGCTCAAGTAGGAAGCCTGCTTCTCCTTCTCCCACTCCCCTGCTTGTGTTCCCTCTCTCACTGTCTCTCTCTCTCTCTCTAATAAATAAATTAAATCTTTTTTTTAAAAAGAGAGAGATTTTATTTATTTGAGAGAGAGAGCACGAGCAGGGGAAGTGGCCAAGGGGGAAGGAGAAGCAGACCCCTGGCTGAGCAGAGAGCCAAACGCAGGGCTCAATCCAAGGACCCCGAGATCATGACCTGGGCCGAAGGCAGACACTTAACCTACTGGAGCCACCCAGGCTCACCATGTTGAGAATTAAAGACAAATATGGAGATACCTAGAAAACTAAGTGTTGCTGTTTAAAATAACGATGTAATTACGTTAGTGAATTTTATGAGTCAGGAGTTTGGACAGCACACCGAGATGACTACCCCCCAACATCGGGGGCCTCAGCTGGAATGCCCCGGAGTGGGGAGGTGACTCAGCAGTGCTGGGCGCTGTAGGCATCTGGAGACTCAGCTCACGCTAGCACCTGGGCTGGGATGTCAAGACCACGTTGCTGACCAGCCGGAGTGCTCACACGTGGTTCCTCCATTTAGCTTGGCTTCCTTGCAGCATGGCAGCCCTAGAGTAGTCGGATTTCTTCCTTGCCTGCTCAGAACTCTGAACACCAGTGTCCCAGCAAACCAGGTGGAGACTGCATCTTCTTTTCGACCAGCCTCAGAAGTCACACACAGTGTGACTTTCCCATCGTCTCTTTTTTTTTTTTAAGTTATTAATTTTTTTTTTAAAGATTTTATTTATTTATTTGACAGAGAGAGATCACAAGCAGGCAGAGAGGCAGGCAGAGAGACAGGAGGAAGCAGGCTCCCTGCTGAGCAGAGAGCCCGATGCGGGACTCGATCCCAGGACTCCGAGATCATGACCTGAGCCGAAGGCAGCGGCTTAACCCACTGAGCCACCCAGGCGCCCCCCCCCCATCGTCTCTTATCGAACACTCTACAAGCCCGCCCACAATCAAGAGCAGTTTGTAGGCTCACCTGGCAATGGGAAGAATGTCAAAGAGTTTGGGGCCAGGTTTTAAAACAGCCACACTAAACATATGAATGAAGATGTTATTAGCTGTTGGGAAAGAATTTTCAATGTATAAGAAAGGAAATACAACATAATACTCTACATGGCTTAGAGAATAATATTTATACAGCATAAAAATATAAATGCAGAATGTGGATTTAAGCCAAAGAGGGTAATCAATGGGAGGAAGGTAGGGGAAAAGAGTATGTTTCATCATGTAAGAAATGTAATTATTTCTTTCATGGTAGAATCAATAGATAATGTCTGCAACTTAAAATCAAGGAAAAGCACTGTTTGAAGGTAGACAGCAAAAGAAACAGCTAAACAGAGAGACACAGAACAGATAAGATCTGGAGAGTGCTAGGTTGTTTTGTTAGAAGTCTTAAAGTTCCTTTTTTGTTGTTGTTAGATTTTATTTATTTATTTGAGAGGGAGAGAGAGCGTGAGCAGGGGTAGGGGCAGAGAGAGAAGCAGATTCCTCACTGAACAGGGAGCCTCACGTGGGGCTTGATCCCAGGACTCTGGGATCATGACCTGAGCCGAAGGCAGACACTTGGCCCATTGAGCCACCCAGGTGCCCCTAAAGTTGGCTTTTTAAATACAGTGTTTGCTTTTATTTAAAAACATATAGTTTAAAATTGTATATTTCCTATTGTAATTCTACTTCTAATAGTCTATCCTCCAAAAAAGATCAGATGTGAACAAAGACTTACCTATTAAAATATGCACTAAAATAGTAACTCTAAAAAGAAAAAAGTAAAAATTGGCCCATTTAAAAATAGAAAAAAGGGGGCGCCTGTGTGGCTCAGGTGATTAAACGTCTGCCTTCAGCTCAGGTGGTGATCCTGGAGTCCTGGGATCGAGCCCTACATCAGGCTCCCTGCTCACTGGGGAGTCTGCTTCTCCCTCTCCCTCTGCCCCTCCCCCTGCCCTACTCCTTCTCTCTCTATGTCTCTCTCTCAAATAAATAAATAAAATCTTTTTAAAAAAATAGAAAAAAGGTTAAATGAAGTACAGTACAATGAAATATACAACTATTGAATATTGTATTACTGGGGTGTATTTGTGTGTTTTTTGACAGCTGAACCAAAAATATATATACAGATGGTGTTAGTAGCTCTAATTGGGTTACATTAGAATACATTGCAGATTTACATTTTGGTTGAAAAGATCCAGCTAAATATGTTGAATGGAAGCTACCAACTCTCCCTTGGCTATTTACATATACATACATACATACATACATACATATATCTCTCGGAGATGTGAATTTTAAAGAAGCTTCACAGAAAAGGGACATATTTAATTTTTGGTTTCTTTGCAAGCATACAAAGTCTTAAATGTAGACAACATGAGAATCCAGGATTTCCTAAACAGCTGGTAAAATAGTCCCAAATCTCTGTCTCCGACTTGATTTTAACTTTGCAGAGGGATATCCTTTCCAAATAGCCAGTGCCTTCGGCAGTAACTCAAATAAACCAAATAGATCTTGTCCAGAGGTCAGCAAGCCCTGCCAAGATGATGTCTGTGAGCAGATGATGTCCTGCCCACCAACCTAGGTTCCCTGTGATACTGTCTAGATCCTCATCCTTCCAGAAAGCCCGGGAGCTTATTGTCCATTTCGCAGCCCCACCAGGCCATGTGGTTTTCTCCAGTTAGCTTCAGGCCCTTCTTCTTTATCTCCATGTCTAAGTCATGAACAGGATTGCTGGTGAAGAGAAGATTCGTTCATCTAAAACAAATAAGGACCAGGAAGTTGGTTGTTGTCGTGCAAGGGGAAACATTCCTCAGGTTAAAGCCTCCTTACCTGAGTTTATTTTTATCTTCTAAATTATAATATTCATGTTTATATAAAGCTCTAAGTGATGATAATGTTGTTCTGTGAGTGCCCCCTCGTCAGAGTTAGGGGACACAATTAGCATAATACTCAAGAGGGACTTTCTATCCTAAATCTCAAGGAGGTTGCTTATTAATCCTGAAATTAGTTCTAATACTCTCTTTCCAGGTTTTCCTGTTATTTACCCCCACTGCATTTTTGTGACCCTTTCCTTCTCAGGTATTGAATTTTATTTCACGATCCTTAAGGGTAACAATGAATTCACCTTTGAATTATCTATGGCAGCTGACATAGTGACTTACTTGGAATAGTCATCCAGTTAATACTCGTCAAAAAAGTGTGTATGGTATGGTTTTCACAGAGTTATACTGGTTGATGGCAGCTATGCTTTGTTAAATAGAAAAAGTCAAGTTGGTATAGCAGAAATGGAGAGAACCAGGTTTAGGTTTTGGAAGACCTTAATTCTAGTCCGGACTCAGCTAGCATCTGTATAACCTTAATCACAGTCTTCCGTGTCCTTGTTATTATTTTCTGTAAAATGATGCTGTTGAACTAGATCATTCTGTGGTCACTTTCAGCTCTCAAATAAATCTAAGAAATAGGTCTCTTAGGTAAGAAGTGCATTATAAGAAAAATATTAATCTCTATTAGATGCTTAATACTAGACTTGACACTGAGAAATGGAAAAGTCTTGCTCTCAATGATGGAAGTCACCTATGATTTCTTATTATCACATGTAAAATTACTTCCCTGCTCTACTCAGACAGGTTTGTGTCCCATCTACCCTTTCGATTTCCTGCTTGGAGAGAGTGAGAATTAATGACTAGACATGGCAGGGAAGACGAGATCACATACCCTTAATGCCCATTCAACATCGTTGTGAAGCCAGGAAGAAGAAACTTCTGGAATTTTTCATATCAGGCCCTGCTACCTCCTCCTCACCTCCCTAAGTCTCAAGATTAGATAGCTTAGATAGCTGTCTTCCATCACACCCGTTAGCAGGCAGGTGCACATGTGTGTTCGTGCATGCACACACACAAACACACACACACACACCCCGCTTTTGTAAGAGGCAGTTAAGAGCACTAGGCCAGACCTGAAACAGCTGAAAAATATTTGTTGAACAATGTTTCCATACTACATTCTACCTTAATTTTAAATTTAAATTTGTCGCTGCTGAAAAATAATGATCAGGTAAAAATACTGAGTGAATGGGTGATTCACCCGAGGGAGGTGAAGTCACTACTCAGTTACCATTTTGATTCATAATAAAAGAACGTAGAATCCTTCAGAAAACCACAGAGCTCTGACTCTCTCAGGGAGTCCGGGGGCTGCTGCGGGTCAGCAAGCTTTATTTTTAATGATGCTTCTAGTTTTCTGTGGCCATTATAAGTCACTGAAGAGATAGGAATTATGATTATATTCTCCTGGCTATTTCTGAAAGTACTGAAATGTCACTTAGGCTTGTGACATTCTGACAGTGTCATAACTGACCGTAAACTACCTTAAGTGAACTACATTTTACCAGTGCTGAGCTGTAACTCACTCATCCCTAGGTATCTGGCTATTATTTCTCATTCAAAACCTGAAACAAAGATCGCTAGTCAAGGCTGGTGTACATGAACGTAACAAATGTATATTCTTAAAACAAAGGAGAGAAATGCAGAGTCCTCGTTAACGTTACCTGATATGCTTCTAATTATTTAAGTTATTTTGAGTTGGTTTTTTTTTTAAGATTTTTATTTATTTATTTGACAGAGAGAGACACAGCAAGAGAGGGGACACAAGCAGGGGGAGTGGGAGAGGGAGAAAGTAGGCTTTCTGTCAAGCAGGGAGCCTGATGCGGGGCTCGATCCCAGAACCCTGGGATCGTGACCTGAGCCGAAGGCTGACGCTTAATGACTGAGTCACCCGGGCGCTTGTTGAGTTGTTTCAAAAGGAATAATATTAACATCCTCTACCACAGAGGGTGGATAGTATGGGCCTTTGAAGGGACTGTATATGAGACCACAAAGACTGAAATGGCTCTAGAGATCTCCTAAATTAAAATATTTCTTATGGTTTTCTGTTACTTTTAAGGAAACAAAGTGCTCGAGTACAGGAAATATAGAATTAAATTGCCTGCAGGTTGTCTGTGGCCTCTTAAAGAGGGGAATAAAAGAAATACACAAATACAAAGAATACTGTAGTGATGTCATTTAGAGAGCACAGAGGAAAGTCAAGAAGAGATTTGGGAAATTGGTGATCTCTGAGGGGGTCCTTGAAGAAGAAGATCTCAATGGCAAAGCTGGGAATGAGAGGCTTCCTAGCCAACAGAAGTCATGAAAAAGGAATGCAGGTGGTCAAGTGCACTGTATTCAAAGAAATACAAGTATTATCGTTTGGATTGAATGTGAAAAAATACAGGGCAGTATAGGGAGAGGCAAAGAATTGCTCTGAAATAATATGTAATGCCTATGTTTAAAGATTTTGGTTCAATCAAACATGTACATGAATGTCGAGATATGCAATGTGTACAACAGCCAAGAAGTGGAAACAACCCAATGTCCATCAAATGATGAATGGATAAACAAAATATAGTATGTCCGTACTATGGAATATTACCCAGCCGTAAAAAGGAGTGAAGTATTGATATGTGCTACAATACGACAAAAATGTTCTGGAACTAGATAGTGGAGATGGTTGCACAACATTCTGAATGTATTCAGTGCCCCCTGAATTATACTCTTTAAAATAGTAAGACTGTGGATGTTTGCTTGCAGAAAATGAATTTGATTCAGGTCAGGGAGCAGACACTGAAAGTTTCTGAACCAGGTGAAATGTGTTTTAGGGAGATATTTTTTACTACGTCCTATAGGATGAAAGGAAAAAGGAAATAGTAGAGAGAAGGAGTTTGGTTAGGAAGCTTTGGGGAACCTGTTGATAAGTTCAGGAGAAAAGTACTGATCAGAGTGTTGGCAACAAAAAGGTTAAGTGTAAAACTCACTTCAAAGAGGGGCACTTGGCTGGCTCAGTTGGTAGAACATGTGACTCTTGATCTGGGGTTGTGAGTTCAAGCCCTACCTTGGGTGTAGAGATTACTCAAAATCTTGGGGGTTGGGGGAGAAATAAACGCATTTCAGGGGAGAAAATTTACAAGGCCTGAAAATTGGTATGGTAGGGAGAAGCCGGCAGGTATGTACTAGGGAGGGCAGTCAGAGGCCAAAACCAGGATTTTAAACTTAGATTATAAGAACAATCATGCCATTAATAAAAATAGAAAAGTTAAGTGGAAAAACTGGTATAAACTTGGGTTGTTGTTTTTTTTAAGATTTTATTTATTTATTTGACAGAGATCACAAGTAGGCAGAGAGGCAGGCAGAGATAGAGAGAGGAGGTAGCAGGCTCCCTGCTGAGCAGAGAGCCGGACTCGGGACTCTATCCCAGGACCCTGGGATAATGACCTGAACCGAAGGCAGAGGCTTTAACCCACTGAGCCACCCAGGCGCCCCATAAATTTGGTTTTTGACATTGTGAGCTTGAAGTGCATCATCAAAGTTGGTGTCCATCACATTGGAATCTGGCCACTGGAGGAAACAACTCAGTTCTATGTTCAGCCTGATTTCCTTGCTCTTGGCCTTTCTGCAGTGTGGGTAGATTTTGTCTGTGTTTGAAATTTTAAATTTCGTGACTCTTCCAGATTCCAAGAAAGCATAGCAAGAAAAAAGGTTTTGCAAAGGGATGATAAGATTTCTGAATAAAGAAAAATGTATTATGTAGATAATGCAAGTCCTTCCTCTTTTTTTAATTTTTTTTAAGTTTTAAAGGTTTTATTTACTTATTTTGAGAGCAAGAGAGTGTGTGAACGAGGAGAGGGGCAGAGAGAAAGGGAGAGAGAATCTCAAGCAGACTCCACACTGAGCACAGAGCTCAAGTCAGGGCTCAATCCCACAACCATGAGGTCATGACCTGAGCCAAAATCAAGAGTTGGTTGCTTATGATTGAGCCACCCAGCCACCCCTACCCTCCTCTTTTTTTTAACTGGACACCGTGACCTCTGTGCACCTGTCTGTTGCTTCCTCTTTTCCCAGGTAGCCCAAGAAGGAGAATACAAAAAACATTCACATTCCCCTCCAAAGATTAGCTTTCCCAGGTAAAAGAGAGGGTAACATAGAAGTCCAGTTCTAAATGGTATTGACTTCTTGCCGATGCCTTCTGTGCTATCTTACAATAGGCAAGAATGATCAGGATCACAAAGAAGCCTGCCCTCTTCCTTTCTATTCTGATACCGTTCCCACTTTGTAACTGGAAAGCTGCGTTGGTATAAGGCCTGCTTTTCCTGCCAAACCAAAATTCAACTGCTTAAACTTTGGGACTAGCAAATCTAATAGATTCTGATTTGTAAGCTTTCTTTTTTTTTTTAAAGATTTTATTTATTTGAGAGAGAGAGCACAAGCTGGGGAAGGGGCAGAGGGAGAGGGAGAAGCAGACTCCCCACTGAGCAGGGAGTCTGATGCGGGGCTCCATCCCAGGACCCTGGATCATGACCTGAGCTGATGCAGACGCTTAACCAACTGAACCACCCAGGCGCCCCTGATTTATAAGCTTTCTAAATCCTCATACACTCTACCCAAACCATTCTAGGATGAGGATGGAAGTCCTACCCTTTCTCCCTTCCTCTGTCCCCTGATAAACCTTTTCATTCATGTATAACACTAAACTCTCCCCCTTCCTACCAATACAGATGCACAGAGAATTTCTTTCCAGTAAGACCTGACTTCTCTATTTATTTTTTTATTTTATTTTTTTTTAAGATTTTATTTATTTATTTGACAGAGAGAGATCACAAGTAGATGGAGAGGCAGGCAGAGAGAGAGAGAGGGAAGCAGGATCTCCGCCGAGCAGAGAATCCGATGCGGGACTTGATCCCAGGACCCTGAGATCATGACCTGAGCCGAAGGTAGCGGCTTAACCCACTGAGCCACCCAGGCGCCCTTTTTTTTTTTTTTTTTTAAGATTTTATTTATTTATTTGACAGAGAGAGATCACAAGTAGATGGAGAGGCAGGCAGAGAGAGAGAGAGGGAAGCAGGATCTCCGCCAAGCAGAGAACCCGATGCGGGACTCGATCCCAAGGACCTGACTTCTCTAAAGGAGCCAATGATATTCCTGCAAAAGACCTTTCAAGTGTCATTGTTTTTGCAGCCACCAAAGTCATCTTTTATTCAAACAAGGATTACTAATGGATAATAGGTTAAGACAATTGGATGAATGCTTAGAAGAAAACCAAATATTCACATGGACTCAAAGCATCTCACAGATTACTTATTAAATACAAAGAGAAACAGTGAACAAACTTAGTGTCACCAATAATGAGACAAACATATTGTATGACTCCTGATGTAATGGAGAAGTATACGGCATCACGTATGTAGTTATCTTGCCCCCCCCCAAAAAAAAAAGTTTTCATTTAATCTGACCACAAAAAAACAACTGGACAAATCTAGGGTAAGGGACATTCTTTAAGGCAGTTGACCTGGACTCTTAAAACGTGTGGTATTATGAACAACAGAAAAGGTGTGGTGTAGAGACTCTTGTAGATTAGAAGAGATTTAAAAGCCGTGACATCCAAAAAGAATGTATGATTGCTAACTTGACCTTGGATCTGGTTAAAAACAGCTCTGAACGACACTATTGGCTGAACTGGAAACATTTGAGTATAGACTTCTTAGACATTATAGGAAGCATTTAACTTGTTGGATATGATAATGAGTTTGTGGTTATGCAGAAGAACATCGTTGTTCTTGGAGATAAATGCTATAGTATTCAAGGAGGAGCCATCATGATGTCTACAACTTACAGCAAATAGATAGCAAATGATCATCCAAAGAAAAAGCAAAGGTGACAAAATATTAGCAATTGAGTAATGTAGGTGGAGGGCAAATGGGTGTTCATGATGTTGTCTCCACTAAAAAATTTGAGGAGGAAAAAAAAGTTTGAGGCGAAAGGTAGTTTTCCTTAAAATTTTATTTACTTATTTATTTTTAAGATTTTATTTATTTATTTGACAGAGACACAGCAAGAGAGGGAATGCGAACAGGGTGAGTGGGAGAGGGAGAAGCGGGCTTCTGCCGAGCAGGGAGCCCAATGCAGGGCTCGATCCCAGGACCCTAGGATCATGATCTGAGCCGAAGGCAGATGCTTAACGACTGAGCCACCCAGGCACCCCTTTCCTTAAAATGTTAAAAAGAGAATCTCTTTTAAAACCACTGTTATTGGGGCGCCTGGGTGGCTTAGTGGGTTGGGCTGCTGCCTTCAGTGGATCCTGGGATCGAGTCCCACATCGGGCTTCTGCTCAGCAGGAAGCCTGCTTCCCTCTCTCTCTCTCTGCCTGACTCTGTCCACTGTGATCTCTCTCTGTCAAATAAATAAATAAAATCTTCAAAAAAAAAAAAAAAAAGTCACGTCAAATCTTAAAAAAAAAAAAAAAAAAAAAAAAACCCCACTGTTATTCCCAAATATAGCCGCTAGCATTTGGGAAGAATAACGTGATAAGTAGAGATGATGAGTCTCTAGCAATTTCTGGACTCCCTGCTGTGGAATATTAGCTTTCTACTTTCAGAAAAAGGTTTCTCCATCTCCAGCCTTCAAGTCCAGATAGCAGTAGTCGAAAATTGGTAACAGTTCATTTATGTCATCCAATCCTTCTTTGTTACCTGACTTATAAGAAAGCATTTGTTTCTTAAAGTAAAAGACCACATTGTACATCCATTACTTACCAACAGGGAATCTGTCTGCTTTGGTCTGCAGAGACGGGTGTATAAACCTTTAGAATTAATCCCTCTGTGCATCCTCTCACTCAGAATGCTGGCTTTTTTTTTTCTCTCTCTCTCTCTCGTACAGAATATTGTTTTACAGTGCTCACTATAGCTGTCTGAGGAGGCCTCTGGTCATGAGTACTGGCACACTATCTTGTCTATTTTCACTTTTTTTTTTTTTTTTAAGATAAAACAAGGTTCAAACCACACATTCTCTGTGAACTGCTAAAGACTGGGAAAAATTACTTTCTTTTCTCCTGACCTGGATTGACAAGAAGCACACCTATAGGAGGCAAAAAGATGACTGAATCCCTTTTAAAGACCCTGGTAATGAAGCCCGCAGGGAATTGTCGTGTACGGGAGAATTTACAGTGGCTTCTGGAGACGAGCAGTGTGGCAGGAAGAGGTTCAGGACTGCTGGCTGTTGAAATACAGTCTGGATTTATTTTATATCAGCCTATTTTGGGCCCCAGCGAGAAAGTTATTTTAATAATATCTTGCTCTACTAGAAATATACATGATAAGTGGCAGATGTCAGAAAAAGAGGGGAAAGTTATAGCACTCCATTCTCCTTGAGACTTAAGGAGTTTATATAGTTGTTCTCGTTCAGCCTTTGAAGTAAACATTGATGCATACGGAAGAATAAATTGAATAAAATAAATTGAAAAGGACGTTAGACAATGGTCCAGACCAGTGATCTTCAAATGAGTGAGAAACTCAGGGCGAGGGTACTGAGGCTCTGCATTTTTAACAAACCACCCAGGTTATTCCAGTAACCAGTCCAGCATTTATGAGAGCCCAACATTTGGGAACATAGTGTCTAGTTCAACACTCTTATTTTACAGAGAAGAAAATGAAGATGAAAATGCACAGAAAAATTTTTTAATTGTTGGAGGTATTAACATATTATGGGCTAGAAACCATAGTTGCTGACACGCAGCATATCATATCTTCCCAGGAGGGCACAGTGCTTTTTGGAGTGGTCACCGGCAAGGTATTAGCCACTTGCTTTCCTCCATAGACAGGGAGTTCTTAGCACCCTAAGCTTTGAGGTGTGGCTCTTGAAATGTCCTGAGGTGTCTGTTTTAGGCTCTTTCCACTTCAACACACTGCTTTCAAGGTTGAGGCATTGAATTACACTAAACCACTGTTTCTATGAGAAGGCTACTAGATCAGTCTTCTCTGTTCTATCCTTTTGTTGTTTGATTTTCATGAATTCTTTGAATTTATAGTCCACAGATTTCCCTCCGTAGCCTACTTATAAACAGCAGTTGGGCAGTAAAGTGAGCATATGGTATTGTTCAAGACAGGTGAAAATGATTGGTCAAATACCAGCTAATGCTTCCACATTAACTACATCCTTAGACACCCCACTTTCCTAGAACTAGGAGTTAGTATAATGAACTTTGCTTCGTAAGTTTCCTGAATAGATAGGACTTAACCAACATATATAAAGAAAAAGCACTTATCCATCTATGCATTCATCACCAGTTGTTATTGGCCATGTGCCCGACCCTAGTCCCGATCTACACATGAAATGCACTTATAAGCAGGAGAGAAAGTTGTCTCTTCTCAGAGAGCCTAAGTCTTAGAGGGAGATTGTCTGTGAAGCCTGTGCAGCCCCTAGAGTATAAGCTCCGTGAGGGCAGAGATTTTGATCTGTTCTGTTCATGGCTGCGTCTCCAGTGCCTAAGCGGTACCCGACACGTAGGAGATGCCTGGTGAATTTAGCGCAGGAGCGATTGTCTGGCCAAAGAGAAACTATGGCCCCTCCCAAACTAACTGCTTTACAAAAAAAAAAAAAAAAAAAAAAGAATAGGTACTGTTCAATGAGAAATATTATTTATAGAGGGGATTAAATCACCATTGCTGTTGGTTTCTCAAGTGCTCTATTTTTATAAGCTCTTAAAGCCTTCTGTGAAAAAAATTTTGTGTCGAAATATATATACTCTTAGGTATGTATATGACCTACATAGATATTAACACACATGGCTGGAAATACATATATATTCTCTACCAAAAAGATTTAAATCTTTATCATCTTTGTTTTATAAAATAACTCATACTTCTATGTACAAGCTAAAGCAGTCAAGGATGAAATGGTTTCACAGAATGGGATGTTTGTTGTGATAAAATGAAAAGGACGTTCCGGGGAGCTGCATATCAACAGCTAAAGTCTGTTCAGGTTGTAATGGCTGCGGTAATCGTGCTGTCATTTTATGTAGGCTCCTAATCTCTCAGCTTTCAAAACATTTAAGAGTTGATATTGAACAGATGTGGATTACATACATGGTGTTTCTCCGCTGCCGTCTCCAGCAAAGTGTATCTCTACTGGGTGAGGGGTTGGTAGCAAAGCTAGCTATGCAAAATAAAATGAGAGAGTTTGAAAATAGCTTGTGATTGATAAAGCACAAGTACCTCAAAGTAATAGAATTCTCAAAGATAATTCATTTATAACCCAAGTAGGGAAACAATGGTTTTACAAAAATTTCTGATAGGACCATTCTAGTGTTCTTATCTATGAACAGCATTACATTCTTTCTTCCCACCTGAAGGAACAGCTGTTAGTTTTGGGTTTGGTTTTGGGTTTTGGGTTTGGGTTTGGTTTTATGAGACAAACTGGAAAGCAACCTCATACTCCAAAAGGAGAAGTCCACCCGAAGTCGTCATAAATTATGTGGTTTCTCCCTCTCTCCTTACCTAACAGCCTCAAGATACAAAAGCTCCTCTACTTCCTAGCCTTCAACAAAGACCACTTTCAACACTTTTAACATACCTGTTGCGGGGGCGCCTGGGTGGCTCAGTGGGTTAAGCCGCTGCCTTCGGCTCAGGTCATGATCCCAGGTCCTGGGTTCGAGCCCCACATCGGGCTTTCTGCTCAGCGGGGAGCCTGCTTCCTCCTCTCTGTCTGCCTCTCTGTTTACTTGTGATTTCTCTCTGTCAAATAAATAAAATCTTAAAAAAAAAAAAATACCTGTTGCGTTAAACACTGGAAGATAAGGATGTTGAAAGACGCAGAATGTTAAGCTGGTTAGAACGGGAACAAAATTGAAAATAGTGAGGAAATGGCCAATTTGTTGTGGGAATGAGTTGTTGGACAGTAGAAACAATTAATTCTGTGGAGCTCCCCGTCCGTACATCCTTTGAAAAGTGCTGTGGTGGAGGAATCGTACTAACCAGCAAGAGACAAAGGAAAGGATGAACAATTGAAAAGGTGGAAAGCTTGTGACCACAGGCTCAGTCTCAATGTCAGATATCTCTTAACCTAAAATGAATGCAAGAGACAGCTGGGAGTTTGAGAACTTAAAGACTAAGCAAATTGTGAAATGCCTTTGCTAAAATTTTGGTCACAAGCCATGGATTATTACTTGGATCAAAGCCTGTTCATGTTCGCGCACTAACAAAGTTTAGTAGCTGGGTCACAAGTGCGCTGAACGGACGTGCTGAAGGCTCCCTAACGAGCTGTAGGTATTAGAGTGGAGAAAGAGGGATTTTTGAGTGTAGACAGAGCTATTCTGGAAAAAAATGTCCACAGACACACAAACAAGTAAATATAAAATATCTGAGCAAGTGGGTTAAAGCCTCTGCCTTCGGCTCAGGTCATGATCCCAGGGTCCTGGGATGGAGCCCTGCATCGGGCTCTCCACTCAGCAGGGAGCCTGCTTCCTTCCCTCCCTGCTTGCCTCTCTGCCTACTTGTGATCTCTGTCAAATAAATAAATAAAATCTTTTTTAAAAAATAAAAAATAGAATAGCTGAGCAGAAGGAAGAATAAGCCTAGTTTTTACAGTTCTCCAAGAACTGACTCCTATTCCTTGTGGTATAATGCATCTCAGGACTAAGTTCAAACTCTTCCTGGTTCACTGAAAATCTAGATCCCTAAAAAATTTGAAGAGCAGATTGAAAACCCTGAATTCTTCATTATAATACATTGGTTGCAGAAAACTTTTGTTTCATAGAAAACATTCAAGTCACAATTTTAACTTAGAGTGGTTTGTGTTGGTGCCAGTAGCTACTACCTGAGCAGTGTCTTCTTCTAAGTTACTTATTAAAGAAAATGCAGACATCTTTGTATAAAAATTTTTAAAGGATTCTAAAGAAGCAAGAAGAGTCAAGACGAATGTTATATAAAATCTTTTCTCTCAAGTAGTAATTTGACTTAGGAACAAAATGGTCTCAAGACCTAACCTGTTTGCAAATCGAACAGTTCTTACTCTGAGGTAGCAGGAGTTTTATTCTGAAGTCCACAAAAATTAGCTGACGGATCAAGATTAATACACTGATTGTCTCTGTTATGTTAGGAAATTTTATATAATACTTTTGAGTGTATGTGTTAATTTTAAATTTTTAATAACTAAAATATTTTTAAATAAAGTCTGACCCCATTTAGAATGTCTTTTTTTTTTTTTTTTTTTAGATTTATTTTAGGGGTGCCTGGGTGGCTCAGTTGTTGAGCGTCTGCCTTCCGCTCTGGTCATGATCCCAGGGTCCTGGGATCAAGCCCCCCACATCGGGCTCCTTGCTCAGCAGGAAGCCTGCTTCTCCCCCTCCCACTCGCCCTGCTTATATTTCCTCTCTCGCTGTGTCTCCTCTGTCAAATAAATAAATAACATCTTTTAAAAAAATAAGATTTATTTTAGAGAGAGAGATAGTGAGAGGGGGTGGAAGGCAGGCAGAAGGAGAGAGAGAATCCCAGGCACACTCCGTGCTGAGCATGGAGCCCAATGGGGGCCTTGTGCGACCTCATGGCCCCGAGATCATGACCTGAGCCGAATTCAAGAGTCGAATGACTAACTGAGCCACCCAGACACCCCTAGTATGTCATTTTCAATTCGACCTTTCTTCTCTTTAATCTCTTGGCAGCTGGGGGGTGGAGGTGCGGGTCTTTCAACATAATACAACATAATAAAAATTATGCCAAAGGAACTGGAGGAGACACTGGCCCCCAAATTACTTATGTTTATGCAAGAGGAAACATGTTGTTACAGGGGAACCATCTGATAGTCACCACCTTAACCAAGTGATCAAATTCATAGCTTTACTTAGAGTGGGACCGCCTAACATTTTGTGCCTCCTGAACTGATACAGTATTAAGTATGTAATATTTTGTATAAAGTACTCATGGCAGAAACATTTAAACAAGTTTTTTTGGACCTAGTTTTCAGTTTGCAAGCAAAACAGGGACAAGTTAAATGACAGTGAAAAAGTAATATGGCAAATATGGCAAGTCAGATTTTCAGAGTGCCTGGCTGACTCAGCAAGTCTTGGTCTCGGCATTGTGGGTCTGAGCCCCACACTGGGTATAGACATTACTTAAAATAATTAAAAATTAATTAATTAATTTAATTAATAGTTTAAAATAATTAAAAATAACATTACTAAAAAATAACTGGGTGGCTCAGTTGTTAAGCATCTACCTTTGGCTCAGGTCATGATCCCAGGATCCTGGGATCAAGCCCCGCATCTGGCTCCCTGCTCAGCAGGAAGATTGCTTCTCCCTCTCCCACTCCCCCTACCTGTATTCCTGCTTTCACTGTCTCTCTGTGTCAAATAAATAAAATCTGGGCGCCTGGGTGGCTCAGTGGGTTAAGCCGCTGCCTTCGGCTCAGGTCATGATCTCAGGGTCCTGGGATCGAGTCCAGCATCGGGCTCTCTGCTCAGCAGGGAGCCTGCTTCCCTCTCTCTCTCTCTCTCTCTCTCTCTGCCTGCCTCTCCATCTACTTGTGAACTCTCTGTCAAATAAATAAATAAAATCTTTAAAAAAAAAAAAACTATTAAAAAAAAAACAAATAAATAAAATCTTTTAAAAATAAGAATAAAATAAAATTTTAAAAAGTCAATGATTTTCATGAAAAAATTAGTAATTTTTATTTTTACTTCTTGAAAAATGAGAAGGGTCTAGTCTAGATTTAAAAGACTAACCTCTGTGGGGCACCTGGGTGGCTCAGTGGGTTAAAGCCTCTGCCTTCGGCTCAGGTCATGATCTCAGGATCCTGGGATCGAGCCCCACATCGGGCTCTCTGCTCAGTGGAGAGCCTGCTTCCTCCTCTCTCTCTCTCTGCCTGCCTCTCTGCCTACATGTGATCTCTGTCTGTCAAATAAATAAATAAAATATTAAAAAAAAAAAAAAAAAAGACTAACCTCTGAGGGGTGCCTGGGTGGCTTAGTCAGGTAAGCGGCTGCCTTCGGCTCGGGTCATGATCCCAGGGTCTTGGGATCAAGCCCCGTGTCAGGCTCCCTGCTCAGCGGGCAGTCTGCTTCCCCCTCTCCCTCTGCCTGCTGCTCTGCCTATTGGTACTCTCTGTCAAATAAATAAATAAAATCTTTTTTAAAAATTAAAAAAAAAAAAAAAGACTAACCTCTGAGATACAAAAACTATGTGCAGTGTGTAAATCTTGATTAATCCTGGTTGGGGAGGGGAAGCTATAAAAGATATTCTTGGGACAATAGGAGAAATTTGAATATGGATTGCATCTCAGATAATATGGAATTATTGTTAGTTTTTAACATTTGGTAGCAGTCATGTGGTCACATCTGAGACGTTCTATGCTTACAAGACGTGTGCTGAAGCGTGGCAGGGTGAAGAGTTATGATGTCCGCTACTACCATGTCTAGATAGAGCATATACATGTGCTTCCTCTCCTGTTCTTTCAACTTTTCAGTGTGTTTAAAAGTGTTATGTGTATAGTTGTGTAGAGATACAACTATCTAGATGTATAAAGAGATACATGGTAGGGAACCAAGGGAGGTCGACCTTTATTCTTGGAGAAGTACAAGTTATAGAAGCACTAAATAATTTTTAAAGAACTAACAAATTAATTTCCCCCTCTTTCTACTTTAGGCTCGAGAGAAAGGAAGATTAGACTATGCTAAGGTAAGTAGATTTTATACATATTGTACGGTTTCATTCATTCCAGTCTGGTGTGTGGTTTTTGTTTATATTTGAAAGGTCAGAAGAGAATCATCCCTTTCAAGGTTGAGGGACATTCCCTGTTAAGTAACAGGCGTCCGCAGGTAAGTGTCCTTACCCAGTGCCTACTTCATCTAGACCTTGGTGGTGTCGAGACTACAACAGTAAGCCAGATGAAGTGTTTTCTTTTGGGACATTTACAGTCCAGTGTGGGAGATAGATAACTAATGAACAACTAAATGGATACATCATATACAGTCATGTTCTGGCAAGTGCAATGAGGAAAAACAAAGTGGAGAAGATCACTCACCATTGCTAGAAAGATGCCTTTGGCATCTTTGGCTTTTTAGCGCCATTAGATAGTACGTGAGAAAGACCACACAGAGCCAACTTAGACTCCTAAAGGTAGTAGTTTTCACATCGTCTCTGGAGCTTTTGAAAACACATGGCTAAGTGCTGCATCACACCCTTTTTCACCAAGATCAAAACCCCCTGGTGGAGAGAGCAAGGCAGGGGGAGGGAGGAAGTATTTGAAAAAAGGCTCCACAGATTGTTCCGACACGCAGCCTTGGCAGTGCACCAGTGCAAGCCTCTGAACACACTTGGGTCACGTTCTGTGTCCCTCCAGGGACAAATGGAACATTGTAGCGGGAGCGTGGGACGCGTACAGCTGCTTGGCCCAAGGAACGTGCTAATCGTCTGGTCTAGGCAGTAATCAGGAGTCTCCCGGGTGTGAGCACACCTGCACTCAAAGACAAGGAGGAAGAAATACGAGCTGTAAGGGCAGGCAGTGGGACAGCTGAAACCCACCGTGATCTCTCGGGGCTTATCCAGAACCTCGTGCTCTCCTGACGGCCCACGGGGTGTCCGCCCATGGCTCCGTGCCTTTGCTCTCTTTTCCTTGACTGAGATGCAGTCCCTCCTTCTCTCTGTCTCACAAACTTTTGCTTCCTTTCTGAAAAACTAGATAAGAGCACCTCTAAACTGAGGGCCTCCATACGCATCACTCTTCTTAGATGTCGACTTGAGCCTTAACGTATCCGAACTCGGACCATGGACATGTCCTCCTGGGTCTCCCACAGGCATCTTAAAGTGAACTCACCATCTTGCGTGACATCTCTGGTCTTTTTTTTTTAAGTTTTATTTATTTAAGTAATCTCTACACCCAGTGTGGGGTTCAAACTCATGACCTCAAGATCAAAAGTTGCATGCTTTTGTAACTGAGCCAGTCAGGCAATCCTAAAAAGACCTTATTTTTAGAGAAGTTTTAGCTTCACAGCAAAATCAGGCAGAAAGGATCAAGAGTTACCATATCCTCTGACCCTACACGCACATGGCCTCCCCTACTATCAGTAATCTGCAGGAGAGTGACATATTTATTAGAAAAGCTACATCAACATATCGTCAGTACCCAAAGTCCATGGTTTACATCAGTGTCCACTTATGTTGTATCTCTTGGCCGTTTAACTTATTCTCTCTCCTGATGTTGACCCTGTCATCCCACCAGTCAACCCTGTGAGAATCTTAGAAGTGCCCTTGACAGCTCCTACTCCCTCACCCCCAGGTTCTTTACCAAGTCACGCCATTTTGGTATCCTACATAAGTTTTCTTAAATCCAACCCCCCACCCCCTTGATCTGTCTTCCATTATTTACGTTGAGTTTCTGACTGGAAAGCCTACTGACTGGTCTTCGTGACTTTGTCACCGCAAGTCCATTACTAGCTGGAATGTCTATCTAAATCATAAACCTGACAGTTTCACGCTCCTGCTGGAAACCTGTCATTGGCTCATGTCGTTTATAACGCAAATTCAAAGCTTGCCAGATGATTTCACCCCCCAGAGGGACTCTCCAGCTCTGTGCTCCAGCAGCACAAGATCACACAAAACATACTGTTTCTGTTTTCTATGCCTTGACTCAAGCTGTCCCCTCTGCTTGAAATGTCCTTCCCCCTTTATCAGCTACGCTGGTTCAGTTAGGATCATCTCCTACAGGTGGTCCTTCCTGGTTCCCCAGGCTGGATCAAGTGCTTTCCTTCATTCTTTAATACACCATGCATCTCTCAGGCCATTACTCTAATATTATGATGCCCCATTTATGGGACAGACCACACACTATGAGCTCTCTGAGGGCAGGGATAGTGTCTTATTTGTCTTTGTATACTTGCTGGTTAGCCTAGCGTTTGGCACATGGTAAACGGTGAGTGACTGAATGAGGGAGGAAGGCATGGAGGGAACGGATGAATGTAGAAAATAGAAGAGTAAGAAAAGAGAAGATGCATGAAGTTAGTTTCAGGAGAAAATCTGGTATAGGGTTCTTTTATCTCGGAGAGGAAGGATGCTTTTGATAAACATCATGGATATCAACAGGGTTAAAAAGATTGTTGGGGGAGGCGCCCGGGTGGCTCAAACGGTAAAGCATCTGCCTTCTGCTCCGGTCACTATCCCAGGGATCGATCCCTGGGATCGAGCCCCACATCAGGCTCCCTGCTTGGCGGGAAGCCTGCTTCCTCCTCTCCCACTCCCCCTGCTTGTGTTCCCTCTCTCGCTGTGTCTGTCCCTGTCAAATAAATAAATAAAATCTTAAAAAAAAGAAAATTGGGGAAGACTGTAATATACTATCTTAGAGATAAAGGCTGAGATTTTTCTGTGACAGTAAAAGAAAGGTAACCAGAAAAGTCAGCACAATTTGGCAATAGAGTGTTGATAATTGATATTTATTCATGACTCAGAGAACTCCCATAGGATTTTTTTATTACAGAGACACATGACAATTGAAGAGGTTAAGAGAAAGGAAAAAATATGATGCACAGATAGAAGACACCCCTGGGCCAAGCAGAGGCTCAGCCACCAACTCACTGCAAAATTTGATGATCACTTAACCTCTCTGGTCTTTGGTTTCCTTCATAGAAAGCAAGCCATTGAGATAAGCGCTAGTCAGTTCTTCGGGCCCATTCCAAATTCGAGAGGAGACATTCTTCTTGGTGGGGGGGGAAGGGGGGTTGGGCATTCTTATCTTGTAGACCTGAGGTCCAGATTCATTCCCTCTTCCACTTTGTCCACCCAGCCACTATGTATTGGACCGTTAATATGTGCAAGTCGCTGTGCATCATGGGCAAGACATGCGGGCCTTGCCTTCACATGCTTCCTCGACTCAGACCTCCCTATCTATTTTTTTTTTTAAAGATTTTATTTATTTATTTGGCAAACAGAGATCACAAGTAGGCAGAGAGAGGGGGAAGCAGGTTCCCTGCCGAGCAGAGAGCCCGATGTGGGGCTCAGTCCCAGGACCCTGGGATCATGACCTGAGCCAAAGGCAGAGGCTTTAACCCACTGAGGCATCCAGGTGCCACCAGACCTCCCTATCTAAAGTAGCCACTCCCCAGGGACACCTGAGTGACTCCATCTTAGTTGAGATGGAGGTTAAGCATCTGCCTTTGGCTCAGGTCATGATCTCAGGGTCCTGGGATCGAGTCCCACATCGGGCTCCCTGTTGAGAGGTGAGCTGCTGCTGCTTCTCCCTCTGCCTCTCCTCCCAGCTCGTGTTCTCACTCACCCTGTGTGCACTCTCTTGCTCTCTCTCTCTCTCTCTCTCAAATAAATAAATAATCTTTAAGAAATAATAATAGAGTAGCCACCCCCCCTTTCTCTATTTTTTCTTAACATTTATAGTCATCTAAAATTATCATTTTCACTGAGTTGATTGTTTCTGCTTTTTCTCTTTCGCTGAAACAACAGAGCTCTAAAGGCAGGGCCTAATTCATGGTAACATCATCTGCACCCATCACAGGCTTCTATATAGGAGGGCTTGGTGAATGCATGCACGTGAGTTGCATTAGTGTTATTCTAGAAGGGAAGGCAGTTCTGGGAGGTCTGGAATGGAGTATTGTAGACTTCAATGAACTATTTTAAGAGTACACTGACTATATAACACAGTCCATCTCAACGGTCAGTAGCCCTAAGGTTGCCTTCTGAAGTGCCTAATGACAATATTTCTCATGCCAGTAAACAGAACCCAGCCCTCTGGAATATGTGGCACAGTTCTGACACTTAAGGGCCGAGTACTTGATCTAGGCAATTAATCTACATTTATCATCCTTACACAGACCTACACCCAAGTAACATGGGGAAATTATATCCATCCCTTCCACGTACGGGGGAGGTACCTGCAGGGTGCAGTTTATGATACTGTCTCCGTGTACTGAACTGTGGGCCCATAGTATACGTATCATGACCCCAGGTCTCTTTCTCTCTGTTCGGCATGATCATGGTGCTCGTGCTGACCAATGGAGGCCCCATGCTTAGCAGCTCAGGGCTGCCCTTGTGGGGTTATCTGTAAGAACTACATCTGGAAAACTCCGCAGCCATTTCTGGAGATCATCATGAAATATATTCATGGCTGGAAATTTTGTTACTTCCAAGTGGTATTTACCCCAAAACCAAATTTTTTCTGAAAAATCCGATTTCGAGGACCATGGAAAATTATTTTGGCCGTGTGTTCTGCGGCCTCACCTGCCATCTCTCAAATTCTGTGGGTCTTAGCAGGGCGAGGAGGTAAAGGGAGAGATAGAAGAGGTGGTTGTTTCCAAAGCATTTTTGGCAGAATCTTGAGACTGTCGCTTTCTGCAAAACTGTGGTCTGTACTCAGTCACTCAGATAAGAAATGGAATTACTTTTTAATTGAGCACCTGGTGTGATAGAGTGTGGAGATGAATGCTTTACACCCCCACGGTGCCTTTCATCTTAAGATACCAAAGTACTCAACAACTATTCATTCATTACGTCTCGCCCCCCTCTATCAGGCAGTTAACACACTCATGAGCCACTCTACCTATCATGGAAACTCATCCACCTGGAGTCCGGGCAAGGCCGGGGGCGGCTGTGTCACTGTAGGGCAATTCCACACAGTAGCTTCTAAAATAGAACAACAAGGAACATCTTCCTTCCCTAGTTAAAACTGAGGAAGTTCTAGAAGACAGAATGTAATTATCCAAAGTGAGTATGACCCAGAAAGCTGGTGCTAGCACTTGAGCTCATATGCACAATGCGATGGGGATCTTAATTACCGCGATGGGTCTGCAGCCCCCGGGGGGTGTATCTCAGATTCCATTCCATGCTCCTTGGGCTTCCGGCCCCATGGTCAAACTCGGTGGATTCAGTGCGGAGCTAGAGGAAAGAGTGCCACCTATTGAACTGTTAAGAATTCATGGGTGCTTGTTGGGACTGGTGGAGAAGCTTCTCGGACCCCACTCACGCTTGGTTTGCTATGGTAACATATATATGTCGGATAGAAAACGAATATGTTGACTCCTCTTGCTTAGAAAAACATCTACAAACGTCTGTGTATTTTCCCCAGCTGGAGCAGAGCGTATGCCTGCAGTTCAGCCCTACTGCTCCTCGAAACAAGCCTGCTGCTAAAAGACTGAGGCAGATGGTATTTTTACCACTTCAGGCAAAACATGGCACCTATGGTTCGGCTTTCTACAATTTTAATTTTTTAACACTTCCAAAATGGCTGCTTAAATCTCTCCAGCCTAGAGATGCAGACTTCTCTCCCAGTTTCTTTTTAATAATTGCTGCAGATGGGGGCGCCTGGGTGGCTCAGTGGGTTAAAGCCTCTGCCTTCCGCTCAGGTCAGGATCCCAGGGTCCTGGGATCGAGCCCTGCATCGGGCTCTCTGCTCAGTGGGGAGCTGCTTCCCTCTCTCTCTGTCTGCCTCTCTGCCTACTTGTGATCTCTGTCAAATAAATAAATAAAATCTTTTTTAAAAAATAATAATTTCTGCAGATACACAGGCAGGAATAAAGAGTACCTAGGTGGTCAAAACCAGACTCAGTCATGTGCTTTGCCGGCCACCGGCTCATTCCTTCACAAGACCCTGGATCAGGCCTTGAAGGGGGAGCTTCATTGACCTTCATGCTCATTTTGACACAAAGACCTATATAGATGGTTTATAGGAGCTTTCTTTACAGTCCTCTCTAGTCTTTTCCTGGGCATCCTAATAATTTTCCCCATGACGCAGTACAGAAGAGAGAGTTGCTTTTTTCATGTCTTCCTCCTGAGGTTCGCTCTAAGCGTAGAGTTGCTCAAGGTTAAGCACCGGGAAAAGAAAGATCTTGCAGGTGTTAATTCATTACGCATCCAGTTTTCAGTTGAACGTAAGAGAGAGATTATTTTTAAAGGAGTGGGGTTTTGACGCACCCTCTCCGCTGGGGTCTGTTCAGGGTTGCGGAGAAGCACGAGCTTCTGGCTGTGTCCCACCACACTCAGGCTCGGTGTCCAGAGCCGCTCTTCTCCTCCCTCCCCGCCCTCAGAAGGCCTCGCACATTCTGTTTTATTATAAAACGAATTTGCATAGGGTACACATTAAAATTCTCTTCCCACCAGCAAACAGGGTTGTCCGCAGACATTTGCATTTCCTCGCATATCATCACTTCCCTTCAAGAGGAAAAAAGAGACTTTCCTCTCATGTCATGGTTCTCCTTTCCAAGGTTTGCCCCTGTTTGTCTTTTTTTTTTTCTTTTATTATCCATAAATTGCTTCCACCATTTTGCTGCAGACTGAGTCCAAAATTCTACTTTTTTGGAGCTTGAGTATAGAAAATTTTCTGTAAATATTATTGTCCTTTCTTTACTGACAAAGCCAGACTTTTTTTTCCTTTTTTTTTTTTTTTTTTTGGCAGACAGTTTTTGCCTGCTCGTTCTCTCTCATAACCCTAGCTAACTGGCTCTGAGAATTTTTCACATTGGCACATTGAGAGACCAGATGTTACTGTGTTTTCTCTTCTGCATACCCCTTTCTTGGGCAGATGCTGCTTCTCCTACCCTGGGACTTCACATTAGCTCCTTTGGTAGAGTGGTCCATACGGCATCATTGGATGTACTAAATCTCTCGTTTCCTCAAACCTCCTGAAGTTGTCTTTACATTTAGGATTTCTGTTTTCGTGGTAACAACAGACACTGTATAGAAGCATGGTCATTTTCTCCCATCTTTTCCCATAAAGAACTTGTGATCCAATTAAATGAGATGTTTATCATAGTGTTTAATGAAGAAAATCCAAATACCAATGATGATATGGGTGCAACTATGTAAAATTTTGATAAAGACTGGAAGAAAGCATTAAAAACATAAATATGGGCATTAAGGTGATAACACTTCAGCATGCTTTAAAATAAATACATTTTCTTTTTTTTAATAAGATTTTATTTATTTATTTGGCAGAGAGAGACACCGCAAGAGAGGGAACATAGCAGAGGGAGTGAGAGAGGGAGAAGCAGGCTCCCTGCAGGGCAGGGAGCCCAATGCCAGGCTCTGTCCCATGACCTTGGGATCATGACCTGAGCCTAAGACAGATGCTTAACAGCTGAGCCACCCAGGTGCCCCGAATAAATATATTTTCTTTTTAAGATTTCTGGTTTTGAAATGTGGACTCACATATTTAGAATTTTGACCTGAGCTGCGGGGAATTGACAAGTAACTTGCCTGAAATCATGTGTTTAGTGACATAACCAGAATTTAATTTTAGACTCCTAAAAAATTGCATGTCTGCTTCTGTGGCAATAGGCAGAAATACATGGTTGGAAAATGTCATTTTTGTACACTGCGAGTTTCTGTGCTAGACCTCCTGTAGTGGTTGAAGTGATGGAAGACAATTGAGGAAAACGGAAAGCTAGCACTGAGCAGGCCTTGCAGGTGTTGATCTGATGACCTAACCACAGCACAGGGATAGGTGCTAGAAGGGACTGCCAAGACTGCCATCTGAAAGCTTGAAACCCCACCTCCACCCCTTGTTTCCTTAAAAACCAGATAAAAAGGGACGCCTGGGTGGTTCAGTCTGCTAAGCATCTGCCTTCGGCTCAGGTCATGATCCCAGGGTCCTGGGAGTGAGTCCCACATCAGGCTCCCTGTTCAGCAGAGAGCCTGCTTCTCCCTTTGCCCCTCCTCCTGCTTGTGCTCTCTCTCTCTTAAATAAATAAATAAAGTCTTTTAAAAAATAAAATAGGGGGGCGCCTGGGTGGCTCAGTGGGTTAAGCCGCTGCCTTCGGCTCAGGTCATGATCTCAGAGTCCTGGGATCGAGCCCCGCATCGGGCTCTCTGCTCAGCGGGGAGCCTGCTTCCTCCTCTCTCTCTGCCTGCCTCTCTGCCTGCTTGTGATCTCTCTGTCAAATAAATAAATGGAATCTTTAAAAAAAATAAATAAATAAAATAAAATAGGGCACCTGGGTGGCTCAGTGGGTTAAAGCCTCTGCCTTTGGCTCAGGTCATGATTCCAGGGTCCTGGGATCGAGGCCCTCATCGGGCTCTCTGCTCAGCGGGGAGCCTGCTTCCCTTCCTCTCTCTCTGCCTGCCTCTCTGCCTACTTGTGATCTCTGTCTGTCAAATAAATAAAAAATCTTAATAAATAAATAAAATAAATTCTAGGGGCACCTGGGTGGTTCCATCAGTTATGCAAGTCCCACTGTTGCTCTCAGCTCAGACCTTGATCTCAGGGTCATGAGTTCAAAGCCCCATGTTGGGCTCCATATACCATATTTAGTATCTTGAACCAGAGTCATGCCTTACTATGAGCCCTCAAGTCTTTTTGCAAAACAGTTGCCCTTTGGACATGCATTCATCCCTAGTCATCAAGCTAGTTTTTTCCTCCTTAAGTCTCTGAGTATGTTATTTTACATTTATCCCCAGTGACTATCATCTTGCTTTGATGATCTATTCCTCTAATTTCTTAATGTTATTTTAAAATTAGATTCTTGTTCTCTCAGGTGTTAGCAATCCCACACACTTCAGTGGCATCAACAGACTTGATGGTCATAATCTCTGTTCCCCTGTGGATCATGAATAATATTAGTAAATTCTATCAATAATAAGCCTCTTTGTGACATCATAAAATGTGCCATTCTCTCCATTGTTAACCCAAATACTATTGATATTATTTGAATTCAATTCTCTACATAGTTGCAGATATTTTTTTTTTCTTCAAATCGTATATTCCTAGCTAGCTGATCTCGGGTTTCTAATTTTATATGTAAACTGAGAAATTAGTTCACAATAATAATATTTAGTGGGATAGTCTCTCTCAATCTTAAAATTACCATTTTGAATTGCTGACATCTAAAAAATTACATAGCTACATAATATCTGTCATTCATCAGGAAGCTACGGCAGACTTAGATTGTTGGTGAAGACCAGTTTTTAGTTGTAAGCCTGGAATCGTGTACGGTTTTGCTCACCACTGTACTCTGAGGGCCTAACACAGTGCCTGGCACACATACTAGGTACCAGATAAATATTTGTTGGATTAGAGTAGAATAGAATGAGCGAATAACCCAAGATAAACCAAATGTTTGTGCCTCGATTCTGTTCTTTTCATTGATAAGGCGTATTTGGCTCTGCCTTTGTTCTTTTTCCCTCCCAAGTATATTTGCAATCAGATGGTTACATCCTCTATGCTTTGCACTCCCTGGGTTGAAACAAAGATTCACTTGGGGTAACCTTTTGAATCGTAGTCTAGAAAGCGAACTAAAAATGCCCTCCAGGCTGGTTCTGTGGGTGACTGCTCTGCACTGTGGGAGACCTGGATTCAATTACTGCTCCCAGTTAGTGGCATCAGGAGCCACCTGTGCATAGGACGTGCCTATATGCCTTTATGTGGAGGATAGAGCCTTCTGTCCCCTAGAGGAGACTGTTTAGTCCATTGAAACTGTTTTAAGTAGATCGAAGGAAATACCATTCCCTTTCCTTGTCTAAAAACAGTGGCAAGGCACGGGCTTTCCAAAATTATGTTCTTGAAGAGAAAGAAAAGGGAGGCACCCCCACGTAGACCCCGAATGTGGTTTCAGTAAGTAACAGGTCTTTGTCATTACCTAGATTGATACTTCCAAACTCAGACACTCATCTTACAGCCTGGTTTTATACAGAATTGAAGGTTTTTGTGATTTCAGCATGATCGGTATCAGAAAGCTATAATCTGTTTCGTTGGCACATGTGAAGCCATTCTCTCACATTCCCCCACATTTCCCCACTTGCCCCATCAGGAAGAGCACCGATCCTGGAGGAGCTGAACTGCCTTTCCTGAAATGGCAAGGTGGCAGTGCCACCTCTTTTTTCAAACAGAATTACTGAGATAATGGTCGAGATTACAAGAACTGCAGCATTGGCTAGTGATGTGTAAGATGCTACTAAAGCTTTTGGCCAAGTGGATCCTGTCTCTTCCCCACAAATCTGATTTGCTGGCTTGATGAAAGATATTATCTATTCACCGGATCATAACAAAGCCGGAGGTGGACCGCTAAAGACAGATTCCTGCATAGTGCGATGGTGCCCCCTGTAGAAGGTCTCCCAGTCCTAGGTCTAAGGAAATTACACTCACCTTTATCTTGGATTCAGCTAAAAAGACGTGTGCTCCTCCTTAAAAAGGTTGTAGGCCTTTCTACGTGCTATGATCTCTGTGCGATGCCTACCCTAGTACACGTCTCTCATTGTGCACTCTGCTCAAGACACACAAAACACTTTGATCAGATGGCTCTATCAAATTCTATCTTTGAATCCCTTCGTTTTATGGAGAAGAGATCAAATAACCTCACAGTGCCCACACCGTTGCTATCTCACAGAGTCATGATTCTGTCCAGGTTCGCTGACTCCGCGGGATCTACTCTTTACCACCATACAGCTTCTCGGAGGACTTAGACCTACTGTGAAGCAAGCAAGGGAGAATGTGAATGCAGGCTCTGGTTTCATGAACATCCGGGAGATGTGATGCCTCACTCTATAGTCCAACATCGTTCTTGTCTCAGAAATAGTGATTATCTAGTAAATGACTGTCTTACAATTTATGTTTGCTGATCTAGTGCAATAATTATGGGGATTTTTTTTTAACTGGCAAGCACTCTTCACTCTTCAAAGAAAGGTTTATGGATATAAACATTTAAAATGACTTCTCGTTACCATTCTCTTGAGGGAGGCAAGGATCTATGTTAACAAATACACCTTCCGTAACTCCGTATCGTAGAGATCTCCTTCTGGAAGAAGTGTTCATCCCACAGGTGTGGGATGAATAGTTACATGGCACAGACAGTAACTGGTTCCTGCATTTGCCCTCAGTCTGATGTAACCTGCCTGGAAGATAACGTCACCGTTGTAACTCTCAGTAGATAGAGTCTTTCTGTTGTTGGACACGGACTTTAGTGATGGAAGTCTTAGATGTGTTTAAGCTCATGTTGTATCAGGATACATGTTAGGATATTAGAAATCTAGGGTCATGTAGACAGCAGTGGTAGTGATAGTAGTTTTGAGGCAAGTGATCCCCAGTTACCAGCATCCAAATGCTAAAGCAGACAAAAAATTGAGACATAAGGAGGAATTAAGAAATGGATACGTAAGAAATGTACGCACGTACTTTATGTGTTCCACAAATAACCCCCAGGACTGTCACATTCCTACATGACCTGATTGCTCTCATCCCACAATATTCTTTTTTTTTTTTTAATTTTATTTATTTATTTGACAGAGAGAGATCACAGTAGACAGAGAGGCAGGCAGAGAGAGAGAGAGAGAGGGAAGCAGGCTCCCTGCTGAGCAGAGAGGCCGATGCGGGACTCGATCCCAGGACCCCGGGACCATGACCCGAGCCGAAGGCAGCGGCCCAACCCACTGAGCCACCCAGGCGCCCCCCACAATATTCTTTTTAATTAAATAACCAGCATAGTATTCATCATGAGATTACAGAGTTTAGTATTGATTCACTCCTATAAAAAGCTACAGGCAAAGAGTGGCTCGTTGTGGCAGTCTATAACCTATGATATGTTTTGCTTTTTGAATTTCAATGTGTATAATTAAGCTCCTCTTTGGAATATGATACTAAAAATAAAAAATTATTTTTGAATCAGAATTCAGATAAATCTGAGCTTATTTATAAAGAGTTAAATTTTCCTTCAGAAGACATGATTGCTCTCCTATGCAATTTAAGCCTCAATTTAATATAATTCCATATTACTAACCTCAAATTCCAATGAAATGCCAATGGAAGTTTATAAACTAAGAATTAAGTTCTAGGGGCGCCTGGGTGGCTCAGTGGGTTACGCCGCTGCCTTCGGCTCAGGTCATGATCCCAGGGTCCTGGGATCGAGTCCCGCATCGGGCTCGCTGCTCAGCAGGAAGCCTGCTTCCCTTCCTCTCTCTCTGCCTGCCTCTCTGCCTACTTGTGATCTCTCTCTGTCAAATAAATAAATAAAATCTTAAAAAAAAAAAAAAGAATTAAATTCTACATTGTGGTCCATCTGAGTGCCTGGGTGGCTCAGTTGCTTAAGCATCTGACTCTTGGTTTTGGCTCAGGCCATCTCAGGGTGGGGGGGATCGAGGCCCACATAAGGCTCTGCACTCAAGGGGGAGTCGGCTTGAGATTCTTACTCCCTGTCCCGCCCCCACTACCCGCCCATGCATGCACTCTCTCTCAAATAAAATAAATCTTTTAAAAATAAATAAATTGCACATTTTGGTCCATTTAATTACATTTTGGAATCAGATATATTAGCTCCTACCCTGAGCTACATACAAGTTGAAACTGTCTTTCTTAAGGAGCAAGCACTACTTTTTTTTTTTTTTTTTTTTTTAATTTATTTGAGAGAGAGTAAGCACACAAGTCAGGGGAGGGGCAGAGGGAGAGGGAGAAGCAGAGCAGGCTCCCTGATGAGCAGGGAGCCCAACATGGGGCTTGATCCCAGGTTCCCGGGATCATGACCTGAGCTGAAGGCAGACGTCCAACCGACTGAGCCACCGGGCGCCCTGAGAAGGAAGCACTACCTTGCCTGAATTCTCTGCCAAGGAGTCAACAATTTAGGTCAGTCTTGAGTATGCCAGTAAAATGTTTTTAGCTACATGAAAATACCTCTAAATACATACATATACATGTATATGTAGGGGTACTGAACTCTATACATATGTATATATGAGTGTATGATTTTGGATTATTTGTACATATAATAGGGATGTATATATTCAGATATGATCATTTGTATGAAATGAGCTATTTGGTTATGAAGCTATTCGTGGATAGTAGCCCACAGCACAGACTCGTAAATGTGCTCCGCTAAGACACCGTGTCTTGAATTGAGCTCTGAAACAAATCTCACTGGTTCACCCAGGACATCATCTTATTGCCACACATCATCTTATTTGTTCTTCTTAATAACTTCATGTGGTATGATATGATCTTTCCAATTTTACAGGTGAGGGCTTAGAGAAGTTGCCTAGCCCAAGATCACACGTGTCCAGGGCCACAGTTTCCCTACTAATGTTTGCTCATTGCCTCTCTACAGTTGTTTTTCATATTATGAAACAGCAGAAATGGATTAACCGGTCTTAGGAGGAGAAACCTCATCCCCTTATTGGATTAAAAAAGGTTCCTGTGTGGCTTCATCTGGGGGTTTCTGCTCTGGTTCTTGAAAAACTGCCCTATGTGGAAATAGCAGCATTTTGTCCCTCCCAGAGCATACCTCTTCTCTTAACTCCCATCTCCACAGGCTTCAGGTCCCAAGACTCAGCAAGGGAAAAGAAGAGCAGAGTAACAAATGCCATGTGTGTCACACATGCTCATACAATTATACAAAGTGATCTTAATTCTGCAAAAGAATACAAAGAACTTATTTTAAAAGTATTGTAAAGCTTAATACATATTACGGGAGTTTTCCAGACTATTTTACAAAAGAAAAAATACTCTGATGTTTTATAAGAGAACGGAAAAATGTTAAAGTATGGGCTAAATTATATTTGTCCATTTGAACTCATTAGTCCTTTATTCAATGACTTTTTTCCCCAAGATTTATTTATTTAGAGAAAGAGAGAGCGACCGAGACACAAGCAGGGGAGAGGCAAGGGAGGGAAGAATCCCCAAGCAGACACCCTACTGAGTGCAGAAACCCACCCAGAGCCTGATCCCATGACCCCAAGATCATGACCCCAGCAAAATCAAGAGTTGGGCGCCCAATCAACTGAGCCACCCAGGTTCCCCATCCAAGGACTTAAATGTAGTATGATGAGCCCTGCGATTGCTTTTATTTAATTTTTTTTGAGAGAGAGAAAGGACATGTGCATGAGGTGAGGGGAGGGGCAGTAGGAGAGGGAAAGAGAGAATCCCAAGCAGGCTCCACAACCAGCACAGAGCCCAACACAGCGGCTCAATCTCACAACCCTGAGATCATGACCTGAGTGGAAATCCAGAGTTGGACACTTAACCAATTGAGCCACCCAGGTGGCCCCCAAGATTAGTTTTAAAAAATAGTGAAAACAGGACGCCTGGATAGCTCTGTTGGTTAAGTGGCTGCCTTCAGCTCTGCTGTGATCTCAGGGTCCTGGGATCGAGTCCCACGTTGGGCTCCTCACTCACTGGGAAGCCTGCTTCTCCCTCTGCCTTCTGCTCCCCTGCTCGTGTGCGTGCTCCCTCTCTTGCTCTCTCTCCTCACCCCACCCCACCCCCGGCAAATAAATAAATAAATAAATAATCTTTAAAAAAAAAATAAAGTATAGTGAAAATGACATGAGGTAATGATGTCCTGTGATTGGGTGAAACAGCAGGTACCATTACTGCAGTCAGAATCTTTGGTTGAGATTTTTGGTAAAAATAAGTTTTCACTATTAAGGAGTTAAGTAAAAATATGTTAGTTTTGTGACTTAAAAAGTGGAGGTGATGATATCTGAGCCTTATTCAGGGCCTTAGTTTAAAAAATAAAAAGTATGACCTGAAGAATATACCTAATCAATTAAAATATTTATGGCCTTTTTCTTAGCCGAAATGTGGAAATTTTCCATTTCCAATTCTTACTGACATTTGTTCTGCAGTCATATGGCATTTTTAGTTATGGTTTTTATTTTATTTTTTTTTAAAGATTTTATTTATTTATTTGACAGAGAGAGATCACAAGCAGGCAGAGAGGCAGGTAGAGAGAGAGGAGGAAGCAGGCTCCCCGCTGAGCAGAGAGCCCGATGCGGGGCTCGATCCCAGGACCCTGAGATCATGACCTGAGCCGAAGGCAGCGGTTTAACCCACTGAGCCACCCAGGCGCCCCTAGTTATGGTTTTTAAAAATGTATATATTGTAATAGAGATGCGTGGTTAATATAAAAATGGCTACGGGGCACCTGGGTGGCTCAGTGGGTTAAGCCGCTGCCTTCGGCTCAGGTCATGATCTCAGGGTCCTGGGATCGAGTCCCGCATCGGGCTCTCTGCTCAGCAGGGAGCCTGCTTCCCTCTCTCTCTCTCTGCCTGCCTCTCTGTCTACTTGTGATCTCTCTCTGTCAAAATCAATAAATAAAATCTTAAAAAAAAAAATGGCTTCAATTTTCTGTCATATCTGTAAATAGAGTTTTATCCAAAGCTATTTGACTTAATGTATTTCTTAAAATCTATGATGTAGGGGCACCTGGGTGGCTCAGTGGGTTAAAGCCTCTGCCTTTGGCTCAGGTCATGATCCCAGGGTCCTGCGATCGAGCCCTGCATCGGGCTCTCTGCTCAGCAGGCAGCCTGCTTCCCTCCCCTCTCTCTGCCTGCTTATAATCTCTGCCTGTCAAATAAATAAATAAAATCTTAAAAAAATATATCTATGATGTATAGTGAAAAAATTTGCCCTTGGGGCACAGGTTTGCAAAGGACATTATTGACATAGATAGGTGTTCTCTTCCCAGATGAAATTGATATGTCTCCCAGTTCACATATGAGTGAAAGGAAAAGCATTATACCATGCTGCTTAAGAGCAAGAAGTATTTGGATCTTGACTCCAGCACTTATCTTCCATGTTACCTTGAGCAAGTTAACTCTTGTCTAAGTTTGTTCATCAGTAAAATAAGAATAATGTTAGTAGCTACCTCATAGGGCTGTTGTAAAGATTGAAGATACGTATGTCTTAGTGCTGGGCACACATAAGTACTGTGAGGTTGTCTTTGTTGTTACTGCTAGTATTGTTATGATTATGGGCTATTTTAATATTGGGAATTGTACCATTCTTGTCCTTTGGCACATGAATTCATGTGCTCGAGGAAGAAACTAAAAATTCTCTTATTTCGGGGTGCCTGGGTGGCTCAGTGGGTTAAGCCTCTGCCTTCGGCTCAGGTCATGATCCCAGGGTCTTGGGCTCGAGCCCCACATCAGGCTCTCTGCTCAGCGGGAAGCCTGCTTCCTCCTCTCTCTCTGCCTGCCTCTCTGCCTACTTGTGATCTCTGTCAAATAAATAAATAACATCTTTTTTTAAAAATTCTCTTATTTCCGTCCCCTTTCCTTTTGCAGAAATAAGATATTTAATTAAATCAGTAGATTTTCTTTCTGTAGACTCTTGCAGATATTCTGTTGTTCTGAGGAAAAACAAATGCCTTTTAGGTGGTTTGCAATTTGTTTGTTTATCATAATATGTTTATCATGTTAGAGAAAAGTTTTAATTATAGCTTTTCCCTCTGTACCAAGTCTTGCCAATCAGAAGTTGGGAAGACCTTTCAGTTGAAGCACTATCAGCTAGAATCTTGGAGTTGGATGGGACTTTGAAGGCTGCCTTGTTCCACCTTCCACATCTGCTAAGAATTTTATTCAGAGGGACGCCTGAGGGGCTCAGTCAGTTGAGCATCTGTCTGCCTTGGGCTCAGGTCATGATCCCGGAATCCTGGGATCAAGTCCCACGTTGGGCTCCTTGCTCGGCAGGGAGCCTGCTTCTCCCTCTGCTTGCCATTCCCCCTGCTTGTGCTCTCTCTCTCTCTCTCCCCCTCTCTCTGTCTCCCCCTGACAAATAAATAAATAAAATCTTTAAAAAAAAAAAAGAATTTTATTCATCCCTTCTCTGTTGTGGTCATCTAGTTGCTGAGGACTTCCAAAAACAGGAGCTTCACAGCTTGTGAAAAATAATTACTCTTGTTAGACAACTCTAGTTGTTTGAAAGCTCTCTCTTATTTGTCGTTGAAGTCTGCTTCCAGAAATTTCACCTTGTTCCTCTTTGTTCTGTCTCCTGAAGCATACAGAACAGGACTGTTCCATCTTCCATTTGATTAATTCAGATGCTGGAAGATGGCTTTCATCTCCTCCTGTAATCCTTTCCTCCAGGTTAAACATTCCTTAGGTCCGTGTTTTCAAATACTTCTTCATCCTAATACTGGAGCCAGGCTACCCTGAATGCCCATCTTGATACGTGGCCATGACACCCAGGACAGAACATAGTTTTCTAACCACGAACTGACCATCAAACAGTACAGCCTGACCATTCCTGCCTGTGTTTTGGATACGTACCTCTGTTGACACTGCCGAAGTTTGTGTTTGGGCTTTTTTCTAAATTTTCTTTAATCTGTATCACCGTCTTGGCTTATATAAAGAATGTGGTTACCAAAGATTCTCACCACTTCTTTATGAGTCACTGTCAAACTGAGGCTCACACATGTACAATGAATTTTTGAAACCTATAGAACCTGTAGAACTATACAATTATCCCTGTACATTGTATCTCGCGAATATCAGTCTTTTTTCAATATGTGAAAACCATTAAGGTTTTGATGCCATCCATGTGTTAGCTTTCTCTCTTGGCTCTATGACATCTGAAAATTAAAATCTAGTACATATTTCTTCTCCGTCTTCATTCAGGTAATCCATGGAACTGTGATAAAGGAAAGAAACCAAATTGGGGTTGTTTTTTGTTTTTCTTTTTTTTATTAAAATATAGTTGACTGGGTGCCTGAGTGGCTTAGTTGGTTAAGTGTCTGCCTTTGGCTCTGGTCGTGATCCCAGGTTCCTGGGATCGAGTCCCATGTTGAGCTCCCTGCTCAGCAAGGAGTGTGCTTCTCCCTTTCTCTCTCCCTCTGCCTCTCCCTCTGCTTGTGCTTTCTTTCTCTCTCAAATAAATTTTTTAAAAATCTTAAAAAAAAAAAAGAAAGAAAGAAAGAGGGGGTGCCTGTGTGGCTCCATGGGTTAAACCTCTGCCTTCAGCTCAGGTCATGATCTCAGGGTCCTGGGATCAAGCCCTGCATCAGGCTCTCTGCTCAGAAGGGAGCCTGCTTCCCCCTCACCCCTGCCTGCTTTTCTGCCTACTTATGATAGCTCTCTCTCTCTGTCAAATAAATAAATAAAATCTTAAAAAAAAAAAAAAAAGAAAGAAAGGGGGCGCCTGGGTGGCTCAGTGGGTTAAAGCTTCTGCCTTTGGCTCGGGTCATGATCTCAGGGTCCTGGGATCGAGCCCCGCATCGGGCTCTCTGCTCAGCAGGGAGCCTGCTTCCCTCTCTCTCTCTCTCTCTCTCTCTCTGCCTGCCTCTCTGCCTACTTGTGATCTCTGTCTGTCAAATAAATAAATAAAATCTAAAAAAAAAAAAAAAAAAGAAAAAGAAAGAAAGAAAGAAAAAGAAATATAGTTGACACACAATGTTACATTGTTAGATGTACAACATGGTGATTTGACAAGTCTGTATGTTATGCTGTGCTCGACACAAATGTAGCTACCATCTGTCATCATACACCACTGTTATGATACCACTGATCATATTCCCCATGTGGTACCTTTTATTTCTGTGACCGATTATACATTTCATAACTGGAAACCTGTATCTCCCAATCCCCTTCTCCTTTTTGCCCATCCCCCAATCCTCCTCCCCTAAGACAACCATCAGTTTGTTCTTTGAATCTATGGGTCTGTTCCTGGTGTTCACTTATTTGTTTCATTTTTTAGATTCTATATTAAATGAAATCATATGGTATTTGTGAAATCACATGGTATTTGTCTTTCTCTGTCTGACTTATTTCACTTTAGCATTTAATACCCTGTAGGTCGATCTATGTTGTCACAGATGGGAAGATCTCATTCTTTTTTATAGCTGAGTAATATTCCTATATGAATGTGTGTGCATGTGTATACATACCACATCTTTATCCAGTCATCTATCAATGGACACTTGAGTTGCTTTTGTATCTTGGCTATTGTAAATAATGCTGCAATAAACACAGGAGTGCATATATCTTTTCAAATTAGTGTTTTCAAAAGATACCCAGTAGTGGAATTACTGGATAATATGGTATTTCTATTATCAATTTTTTGAGGAACCCTCCTACTGTTTTCCATAGTGGTTGCACCAATTGACATTCCCACCAACAGTGCACAAGGGTTCCTTTTTCTCCACATCCCCACCAACACTTGTATTTCTTGTCTTTTTGATAGTAGCCATTCTGACTGGTGTAAAGTGATATCTCATTGTGGTTTTGATTTGCATTTCCCTGATGATAGTGTTGACTATCTTTTCATGTCTCTTGACCATCTGGGTGTCTTCTTTGGAAAATGTCTATTCAGGTCCTCTGCCCAATTTTAATCAGATTATTTGGGTTTTTTAATAAGTTCTTGATATATTTTGGATATTGACCCCTTTTGGATATATTATTTGCAAATATCTTCTCCCATTCAGTAGGCTGCCTTTTTGTTTTGTTGATGGTTTTCTTCACTGTGCAAAAGCTCTTTATTTTGGCATAGTCCCAGTAGTTTATTTTTGCTTCTGTTTCCCTTGTCTGAGGAGACAGATCTAGAAAAATGTTACTAAAGCCAATGTGAAAGAAATTACTGCCTATGTTTTCTTCTAGGAGTTTTATGATTTTATGTCTCACATTTAGGTCTTTAATCCATTTCAGTGTTATTTTTATGTATGGTATAAGAAAGTGGTCCAGTTTCATTCTTTTGCATATAGCTTTCCATTTTTTTCAGAACCACTTATTAAAAAGACTAAACCAAATGCTGAGTCCTGGAGGTTGCTTTTCTGCCCAAAATAAACCCACTACCAAACATTCTTTAAGAGTAGTTGTTTTACATATTTGAATTCATTTTACCATACTCTAATCCCTCAGAGCCCCATTTCTGTGTCTTATCCACAAAAGACTGTTTCCTTTTTTTTTTTTTTTTTTTTTTTTTTTAAGATTTTACAATGTAGGGGCGCCTGCGTGGCTCAGTGGGTTAAGGCCTCTGCTTTGGCTTAGGTCATGATCCCGGAGTCCTGGGATCGAGCCCCACATCAGGCTCTCTGCTCAGCAGGAAGCCTGCTTCCTCCTCTCTCTCTGCCTGCCTCTCTGGCTACTTGTGATCTCTCTCTGTCAAATAAATAAATAATCTTTAAAAAAAAAAAAAAGATTTTACAATGTATTTATTTGTCAGAGAGAGAGCGCGCAAGCAGGGGGAGCAGCAGGCAGAGGGAGAAACGGGCTCCCCACTGAGCAAGGAGACTGATGCGGGACTTGATCCCAGGACTCTGGGATCCTGACCTGAGCTGAAGGCAGATGCTTAACTGACTGAGCCACTCAGCTTCCCAGAACGAAGTTTTTAAAACCCAAATATACTCTATCTTTACTGTTTCTGAAGCTAACAGTGAGTGGCCATATCGAAAGAAAAATGAGAATATTTTGTAATGATTTGCTCATTGTGACCCACCTGTCCTGGGGCTGCAGTCAGCACTCACTTTTTTTCTAGAGCTCACAACCCATCTATTTGATAACGTTTTTTAGAATTTTGCCATCATTGTCCATAAATTCACTGGTCTTTGTTCCAGATGCACCTCCGTCCTCATCTTTTTCTTTTGTCCTGTGTTCGAAGACATTTGTCAGTTGAATCTCATCTCTGAGATTTCTTAGGTCTTTCAGTAGCTGGGAAGGACCATTTGTGTGCACTGGGAGCATGAAAAGGACCGAGGCGAGTGGATGCCTCTGTCAAGGTGCTCTAGACTGGAACTGAGTTTCCAGAGTGAGGAGGAAGACGGAGAAGGGAAGTGCCGCCAGAGATATCAGGCAAAACGAGTGAGAAATCTGCTGGTGGGGAGGAGGCTCAGTGAGGGTGTCACGCAGTAATTTGTCCAAAAGGGCAATACTGTGTTCAGAATGGGAGTGGTGGTGGCCTTAAAACGCAGAGGATCCCGGAAGCCAGACCTAAGGCAGGTTGGTAGCTGCCTCCTCCCTGATGACCTGTAACGGGCTGTTTCATCCTTAAAGTCCCCTCTTCATGGAATTTATTTTCATCTTTACAGTTTTTAACTCATTCTTTATTTCTGTTTCCTTTGTCTTCTCTTAATAATACGTCATCTTTGGGGACTATTTGAGAGTACTTGTCCTTCTTTGACATACTGCCCTGATATTTTGATGCCTCTTATTTTTATCATCGTCTCCTTCCCCTGTGCACCCCCCATCAGTCTTCAACAGATTCTGATGAGGTTGTTTCTGAACATTTTTCTGTGAGGAATGGCACTTTAAAAATTGTGTGATAAGTGTCCTGGTGATAATACAGACTTATGGGTGGATTCCCCCACAATTCTCACAGCTTTCTACCTCTCCTTTGTCAGCTCCTTCAAATCAGGGAGAGCATCCGATCTCCACAGTGCAGCTCTGTGCAGAATAGCTGCTCAGCCCAGGCTCAGCAATGGAGGAGGCAAAATGCTGCTCCTTTATACCTGGGCCTTTTCCAGTCTGAGCCCCAAGAGACCTTATCTGTAGATGTTTATTTTGGGCTCTTTCATAATTAATGATGACCACAGTTGAAATTTAGTTTTTTCAGAGGCTCTCATCCCCCTTGAACGATTTCCATTTATGATCTCTTGGAATCATGGCAGTCTTTTCACTAATTTTTAAATGTGCTTTCCTAATTTATGGTCTGGGTGTCCAAAACCATGCGTGCTGGTCCTTTCTTTCACTGAGTCTAGTACCAGGTTGGAGTCCCTTATCACTACTGCATGTTAGTTTCTGCCATCTTCTTAATCCCCATTAGGGAAGCATGGTCCACTTTTCCCACTCGATTAGGAGATGAGTGGTCTCTTTCCGTAACAGCATGGCCGCCATTTGTTACCTTTCCTCCTTATTCAAGTGTTTTCAACCATTAAAAACAAACAAACAAACAAAAACCCCCTTTAACATACTGCTTCTACTTCCTTAGTCTCTATTATCCAGTTTCTACAGAACAAGGTCTACCCTAATTTCCAGATGAGTTTCAGCATCCCCATTCTCTAGGGCACTTTCTCTGTTTGGGCAAAGGAAAACTTGGGGTTCTCTCCAATTCTGTTCCAGTGCTATAGAGAGGAACAGCTCTGGATGTGCAGAAATGAAACCTAAGCCATTTCTCAGATTTGCTGTTGGCTCTTGCCACTCAGCCGATCTCATCCTAGTTACCTTCTCCTGCAAAATGAGATGAGAAGATAAGACTGGGCTTGGGTTTCTACCAGGTCTGAAAGTCTTTCTTTGGTTTCATTGGAGAGAAGCAGTTGTCTCACGCACTTCTGCTAAAGCTGCCTAGATCTCATGGTAGGGGCTTGTCTTTACCATTTAAGAGAATTTTTTAACCAAATGGTTTTCAAAAGCATATGATGATTTCTCAAAAGGGTCTCATAAAAGCAACATTTATCACTGAAAAGGTGTTTAATAACACCTTTTAATAAATGTTAAATAATAAGGCACTTAACTTTAAGTACTTTGCATCTTTTTCTCTCTGTGTTAATGTCTTTAATTGGATCCTCTAGCAAGGGATTTGGACTTAATTTATTGCAGGTGATGCTGCACTTACATAATTATTCAGTTGACTTAATTAGAGATTTAATTATATTAGTGCCCTAAAGTGCTATATCAGAGAAGTAAAAACACAGACTGGTAATTCACCTTTTTGTATTTTTTTACATCACTCACCCTACAACTAAAACTGTTTTTCAAGCCATAAAGGCCAGAGGGCATGCCAGCCTCTTCTAGCCATATCCTAATATGGAAAGTTCTGTCTGTGCATTTGTTTAGGCTTTGCCCAGTCAAAATGTAGGTGAAAGCAAAAGTGGAAAGAATTTTTCCAATTGTGTGGTGAGCCTGGGTGGCTCAGATGGTTAAGCATCTGCCTTTTACCTCAGGTCATGATCTCCATGTCCTGGGCTTGAGCCCCACATTGGGCTCCCAGTTCAGTGGGGAGTCTGCTTCTCCCTCTCCCTCTGCCTCTCCCCTGCTTGTACCCTCTCTGTCTCTCTCTCTCTCTCTCTCAAATGAATAAATAAAACCTTAAAAAAAAAAAAAAAGGATTTTTCTAATTGTGGTCTTATCTCTTGCATCTTTTAGAACCAAAGTTGTAGGTCCAGTCCCTCAGCAGTCCTTTCAACCCCCTCCAGCTCTGCTGCCCTAGGGCAGCTGCCTAACAGGTGGTCCTCGGAGGAAGCAGCTGTGTTTGTATCTCCCACACCTACTACACACCCACGCCATCCAGGTGCACAATACATGGTGGTCAAAACAGTATAAACCTTTGGGGCGCCTGGTGGCTCAGGAAGTTAAGCCTCTGCCTTCGGCTCAGGTCATGATCTCAGGGTACTGGGATCGAGCCCCGCATCGGGTTCTCTGCTCAGTGGGGAGCCTGCTTCCCCCTTCTCTGCCTGCCTCTCTGCCTACTTGTGATCTGTCTGTCAAATAAATAAATAAAATATTTTTTAAATGTTCATTAATGTTGACTATAATATTTTTAAAAAGTATAAACTCAACCCATCTATTTTTTTAAGATTTAATTTTTTTATTTGAGAGAGATCAACGAGCAGGGGTGAGAAGGGTAGAGGGAGAAACAGACTCCCTGTTGAGCAGGGAGCTCGATGCAGGACTCCATCCCAGGACCTTGGGATCATGACCTGAGCTAAAGGCAGACGTTTAACTGACTGAGCCACCCAGTCGCCCCCAACCCAACTATTTTAAAATACAGTAACTCAAAATATGTTCCCCAGCAGGTAAGGTACTCCCAAATCGGGCTAATCATTGGAATGACTTAAGAAGCATTTTTAGGCCTTATTAAATCCGTCTCTAGGATTGGGGCCTAGATATCTGCATTTTAAAGTTCCCCAGGTGAGGGATGCCTGGGTGACTCAGTCGGTCAAAAGGCTGCCATCACCTCAGATCATGATGGGGGGTGGGTTCTGGGATCTATCTCTGAGGCAGTCTCCTGCTCAGCAGGGAGCCTGCTTCTTCCTCTCCTCCTGCCGCTTTCCCTGCTTATACTCTTTCTAATAAATAAATAAAATCTCAAAAAAGAGAGAGAGGGAGAGACACGTAGAACGCAATTGCACAACATAGCCTGATCCTTTCAAAACGGCAATATCATAGGGGAGAAAATATTCAAGTGTCGTAACAGATGAATGCAGTGTGTGAAGCAGGACTCATCATGATTCAGGGAAAAAAAATAAAAAACTAACAAAGACATTTTAGAGCCAACTGGGGAAATTTGCTCATGGACTAGATATGACACAATGGTGGAGAATTATTGTTAACTTTCCAAGTTGGGACAATATTCTGGTTATGCAGGAGAGAGTTCTTAGGAGCTGCAGTCAAAACAAGGGTGAAGTCTGCTGCAGCCCAACGTGTGTTCAAGCCACGTCCTGCCAGCTCAGAGCCTGTTGTTAAATATTTCAGAATTTTGTGATTCCACCGTCCTTGATCGCTTGCGATCAGCTGTGATGGGAGTTTTTATACCACAAAAATCTGCAAATGCTACAAACCGGGTTTTTCTCCTCCCCTGGAGAGGTGACTTACCAGCATACCACTGCCCACAGCTTATTTGCAAACAGTTGAGAAAACACATACATACAAGTAGATAAAACAAAAATAGCAAAATATTGACAGTTGTTGACTGTCAGTAGTTATGTGGTCATGCGTTGCACTAGACGAGGAGTCAGCCGCCAGTCCGAGAAGGCGAAGGTGGAAGTATTTTAGGCTCTGTGGGTGAGTACAGCTCTGCGGCAGCTACTCACCTCTGCAGCTCTGCCACAAGAGCCCAAAGCAGCCACAGACAGTATGTAACTGAACGGACATGGATATGTGCCAATAAAACTTTATTTATAAAAACAGCGGGGTTAGATTGGGCCTGCAGCTTGCCAACTCCTGTGCTAGTCTTTGAACTTTTTTGTACTTTTTAAATATTTGATAATAATTTTTTTTTTTAATTCAGATTTCTTAGCTTAGTTTTCCCAGCCCTCCTGGATCCCCTGTTACTTACCCCTGTAAGGCTTGTCACACCAATGTACCTTTATTCCCTGGACACTGTACTCTGGTCTCCTCTGTGCCTTTGTTTAATCTCTTTCGATAAGATTCCCTTGCTCCTCTCAACCCTGTAACTGCTTACCAACGTTCTCAAAACATGCCTCAAATCTCACTACCCTGTAAGGTCTTCTTGAATCTCTTCTAATTACAGTTGATCTCTCATTGATCATTTATAGTCCTTTATTCGTCCCGTGGTTTTGCTGCTTTTTACAGTATACCCTTAACTAGTTCCTGATCCGTGAAGTGGAGAAGGATCATCGTACTCCTTTCACATAGTAAGTGTTTAGTTAACGTCTGCACACTGAAATCCACTCATGCATTTATGTACGTGCCTGCAGGTACCAACCCAAAGTGTAGAATACAGAATGTTGGCCTGTCTAGTTTAGGTTTGGGGTAATTAAAGATAATGAAAATTGAGAGCATGTTCTCTCTTCCTCCCTCCCCTCCCACCCTTTTGCTTTTCTTCCCCCTTCCATCCCTCCTTCCTTCCTTAATCCAACTCCAACTACCTTTGAGGTTGTTGTGCATGAAGCTACAACAGACTTCATCTTTTGGATGGGTTGGCTTTCTAAGGGCCTGAGGAGGAAGAAGACTTCAGTTGTTTGGAATATTTGTAGTGTTTTAGACACTGTCTAGCACTCTGTGCTGTCTCAGGTAGTTGCTTCCAACAGTCCTACAAGGGGCTGATATTACCCCAAGTAGTTAAATGGCTCCTCTAAGATTATAAAGCTACAGTGGGAGTTCGAATCCACCATTTGAGTGCCTTCATGCATTCAGTGGTTGGCAAGAGACCAGGGCATCCCGGGCTGAAATAGTCCCAAAGTTCACGTGCAGTGTGTGGCAATACCCGTGGGGCAGTGAGATTCTGGCAGAGTATAGTGTTCGGTACTGTGGGACGGAGTGTTGGAAACCCTGGCTTCTGACCACAGCTGTGCCACTCCCCACCTGTGATCTTGGGTGAGCTGCTGAGCTTCTCTGAGCCTCTGTTTTCTTCTCTATGTAATTAGAGGAATAAAGCAGGTTGTTTCTTTTATTCCTTCATGTTACGTGTGCTGTATGCAGTAGCTTAAAGTCTAAGGAAGAGATAAACATGGGAATGGAGAATTGACGTACAACACTACAATAATGCTGTACTCCAGGGGGCGCCTGGGTGGCTCAGTCCTTAAGCGTCTGCCTTGCGCTCAGCTCAGGTCATGATCGCAGGGTCCAGGGATCAAGCCCCACATCGGGCTCCCTGCTCAGAGTGGAGCCTGCTTCTCTCTCTCCTACTCCCTCTAATCATGTTCCCTCTCTCACTGTGTCTCTCTCTGTCAAATAAATAAAATCTAAAAAAAAATAATGCTGTACTCCAGATATGCACAGGGCACTTGGGGAGCCCCAAGGAAAAGAAGAGGCACCCACCTCCTTAGGGCTCTCATGCCTAGCTGAGCATATTCTGCTCAAGTGGAATTTGGGGAGTTTGAAGGACATGGGGAGATACGGGAACAGTCTCAGGGGAGATAACTGAGTAGTTTCCCTAAATAATGATGATAGGAGAACACAGGCTGGGCAAGGGCTAGATCAGGAAAGGACTTCTGTGACCTCATGAGAGAGCTTGGACTCTTCTGAGGGGTATTGGAAAGTAGTGAAGGGTTTTGAACAAGATCACATTTGCATTTTATAAAGCTCTCGTTGGCAGCATGACAGATGGAGTCCAGGGGCAAAATCTGCTGGTAGGAAGACTCTTGAGGAAGTGGTTGCGTAAAACAACCTAGGCAAGGGATGATGGTCATCTGAACGGAGGTCGCAGCAATGATCATGAAGAGGGGAGGATAAATTTGAGAGCTCTAAAAGAGACGGAATGGCTAGGACCTAGAGACTCCGTCTGCCCAGATGGATACAGACAACCTCACAATCTCTGTGGCCTCAAACAATAAGATGTATTCCTTGCCCATGCTCTAGGGTCCACGCAGGTAGGAGAGGCACCGTGGCGCTCAGTGTGGTCACTCTGGAATCCAGCATGAGGAACTTCTCCAGTGTGGCTGGGCGATATAGCCACCTTGGGGAAGGCTCTGGAGGGATTTATGTGGACGGTTTAAATGCTGCCGCCCAGAAGTGACTTACATCCCCCTCGACTCATGGACTAAAACTTGTCCCTTGGGGGCACCTGGGTGGCTCAGTGGGTTAAAGCCTCTGCCTTCGGCTCAGGTCATGATCTCAGGGTCCTGGGATGGAGCCCCGCATCAGGCTCTCTGCTCGGCAGGGAGCCTGCTTCCCTTCCTCTCTCTCTGCCTGCCTCTCTCCCTACTTGTGATCTCGGTCTGTCAAATAAATGAATAAATAAATAAAAAAAAACAGGACAATTATGAATGTTCCTATTATTTATTTTTTTATTTTTTTTTAAAGATTTTATTTATTTATTTGGCAGACAGAGATCACAAGTAGGCAGAGAGGCAGGCAGAGAGAGAGAGGAAGGGAAGCAGGCTCCCTGCCGAGCAGAGAGCCCGATGCCGATCCCAGGACCCTGGGATCATGACCTGAGCTGAAGACAGAGGCTTTAACCCACTGAGCCACCCAGGCGCCCCTGTTCCTGTTATTTAAAACAAAAACAAAAACAAAAACAAAAACAAAAACTTGTCCCTTGGCCCCACCCAATCTCTGGGGGCCAGAGGGCCTGACTGGAAATGAGGCATGAAGGAGGACCCCCCCCCCCAGGTTTCTGATTTAGGGAGTTAGGTAGAGGTATTCACTGAGAAAGAGGAGAGGGAACTGGGGGAAAAGGAAGCAGGCTGACCAAGTCACTATAAATCTCTTTCAGCTCTGAAGGGTAACCCTATTATTGGCCCTTCCCCGTCATCCAAAAGAGGGATTAGAAATAAACTCCAGTTATTGGCAAGAGTTTCCTTTATCCTTTACAAAGGTGTGTTTCAGTTCATTCTTCCCAGTCAGATAAAGGCTCTTAGTTTTAAAAAACGTAGCGTTCAGACCTCAACTAAGGTGTCTTTCTCGAATTTTCATACGGACTATTGTGTCAGCATATAGCATTTAAAAAAAAAAAAAGTCACTAAGTAGGATGTTAATGAAGCCTTCCTCACGTAAGAATATCAGGCTGCTGCATTCAAAATGCCAGAGACGTAAATGCCCTCCGCCTTCATTACCGCCATCCCCCAGCGGGGCACATTTCAGGATATCAAGGGGTGGGAGTCGCCGGGGAGGAGGTGTTATTAGGCTGATTGGAGCCAATTGTGTTCCTCGGGAGCCCAGACACCTAGCAGCCTTAGGGAACGGTAGTGCCTCCAAACCTTTGGGGACTGGTGTCCTCTTTACCTCAAGAAGAACGTAGCAGAAACAACGAATCCACACTGTGCCTCCCCTCCCCCGCCCCGTGACAACCTCCCCTCCCCAATTTAACTGTGGTACCTGAAAAACTGACTTTTATTGTGCATTTGTTTCTTAACAGTTGCGGGAAACAATCAAAGCTGGCAAAGGTGTGACTTCAGCTATGGACCTGTGTCGTTACCATGGAAACAAGGCACTGGAGGCCCTGGAGAGCTTTCCTCCCTCGGAGGCCAGATCTGCTTTAGAAAACATTGTGTTTGCAGTGACCAGATTTTCGTGACACCAAATTAAAAAGACACTATTGTTCGTTAGCCGGAAAAAAACAAAAAACAAAAAAACCTGGGGAATGAGGGGATCGGGAGAGCTTTCGTGATGGCATATCTAAATGTGTTTAATGACTTTAAAATCATAATCCATTTTTCCCCCTTCCTTTTATCACATTGGTAAATGAATCCTGCGTCCTTTTTGGAACTGCTACCAACAAAATTAGAAGAAAAAAGGTCAAGCAGTTTTCACTTGTCACGCCAGCAGCACACTTGAGGCTGCAGTAGCAGAAATAATTAATGAGATTCGCTCCTGTGACCTCAGCACATGGACAGGAAATAAGTCCTTATTGATTGGACCGAGCCCGGGATGGCGCCGGGGCGGTGGCCTGTGGTTTGCCTTCCAGAGAGGGCAGAGCAAGCTGGAAGCGGCAGGTGTCGAGAGAAACACTGATCGGTGCCGACCAGCGAGGACTGTCAAATCAAAAACTAGTGACCAACTGTCATAAGGGACGGTAGTTTTGATAATGAAGAAAAAAAAAATGTGCTTTGTCTCCTTGCAATTATGTCTCTGTATCTGTAGGTACAGTATGAATACACTTCGTGCTAACTCGTTTTGGTAAGGGTTTTGTTTTGTTTTGTTAGGAAAAATTTGCTGAAAAAACAATGCTAAATATTTGAAGTAGGAGATTAAAATGTTATCATATGTTAACTTGGTTGTGGTAGGAATGGCTTGCTTTTCTTTCTAGAAGACCAAATTTTTTTTTTCAAATGCATTTCAAAGACCCAAACTCTTTTTTTTTTTTTTAAAAGCCAAACAGGATGCTTTTTTTCAAGTAGGATGTATTCATTTGTCATATTTCGGTGTAGAGAATACCTTTACAACTTTTACGAGTGTCACATACATACCTGTTGATCTGGGGAATAAACTGGCAATTTTTTTTTTTTTTTTAAATTCAGAATGTCAGATTTTGGTCTTGAACCACAGACATCCAATTACAGAGAGAATACGAGCCATCTCCCAGGCCTGCAATCAGACACCGTCTCTGTGTGGTTCATGGAGATGATTTTTGTGGTTTGCCTGCGTGCAATATGAGAAGACCGTGGACAAGAAGGCTGAGTTTACATAAATGATCCAGATTGAGACTCAGCTACCTTTCTTCCTTATGTGGTGTAATTACAGCCCTATCTGCAGACAGTGAACACAGCAAACAGATTTTATTACCTCGTTCACTCAAACACTAAGTGAAGTTATTTTAGTCAAATTCCTTCCCCCCAAAGTTACGAAACCATTTTATCAGGACCCAGACTATGGCCTGCGATGAAGAGAAAAAGTGAGCTGCAGAGGTTAAGGTATTGTATTATGAAATATTTTTTAATATACTTAAAATATTATAATCGTATAGTTTATGCTACCACAACTCGAACGCCTGTAGATTTAGCTTCAGAGAATGCTTTTCTGTTTGAAACGGTCTTTTCTTGAAGAAATTGGCTTAATTAGTAACTCTGGTTAGCCACATTAGATCAGACTAGGTTTTAATCATTAACTTCCACCAAGGAGGAGTCCTGCTTTTTGTTCTCTAGATGTGCAGGAACTTACCCCGACCTGTCGGTTTTCTGAAGCAGATGGTCGGGTGCTCTGAGGCCCGATTCCTGGGCTCTTCTGTTTCTGCTTTAGCAGCTGGTTTGTTGGGTGACCTTGAGCAAGTCACTTCCCCCTGAGTCTCAACTTCCTCCTCTGTTAAATAAATGAGAGAATGTATGAAGTCCCTTCCAGCCTTGTTTTATTTTCTAAAAGACTGTCATTTCTGACCCTGGATAGCAGAGATGCTCTGTGAGGTTCAGGGAGGAGGAAAGGTGAGACCCAGGGGGAGAGAAGCTATGAAGGAGTGCATAAAACTTAATGGCAAATTTCCTCCGACACTACCTCGTGGCTTAGGGCCTACAGTATTCCTAGCTCTCTTTTGTATGGCCTGTAATCCTGGAGTCTTCTGTTTCAGCACCTGACTTTCTGCTTTCTCTGGGACCTTTCCTCCCCTGGCTCAGGTGTCCTGCCCTCAGTGTTGAGCGAGCTCTGCCTCTGCCTTCCTGCTCAGCAAACCTCCCCTCGGGCTTTTGTTAAACCTAACACTGTTGGGTAATTCACTCTCCAGCTTTAAATGGTGAGAGTGTTTCTTCATGCCCCTTCTTTAGAGATGTTTGTTTATGAACTCTTATGTCCTTATAATTTCAGATAATTTAGGGAGAAATTTGGGGCACCAAGACATGCCTAATCACACCTCTTATTCTACCACCTGGGTGCGGCCAGGGACATCACTGCTGACCAGGTAAGACTCTGGCCTCAGAATGTCCCCTCCACCCCCTCTCCGTCGCCCCCCGCATCCCCAGTTTCTTGCTAGAGGGGAAGAATTCCTTCATCAGCCATTGTGCTGCTCCCCTCCACCTGGTTCCCCCAACTTGCAAATTGGCTCCTCCAAACCTCATTCAGTTCAGGCTCCTAAGACCAGCCACACTCTCCTCCCTGTCAGTCTTGTCTTGCTCCGGTGTGTGTAGGCTGTGACGGTGAGGGCCTTGTGTGCACACTGAGCTCGTGCTCTCTCGTTCCAGTCCCGCAGCCACGCCCTGGGGGTAAGCCTCTGACCCTCTCCAGATGCAGAAGCAGGCCTAGGGGACCACTTCTAACCGCCCGGCCTGCCCCACCTCCCCACCTCCCCACCAGAGAGTCTTTCCAGGTAGCGCCTGGTTCTCTCTTCCTCTGCTTCTCTTTCCTGCTTTCCAAGATCTCGAGCCTGTGGCCTCGTATCTCCTTCATGCCCCGATTCCTGATCTTCAGTGTCTCCTCTGCTGACTATTTATGTTCCATCCTCCCTCCAGATCCCCAAAACAAACTTCCTCCCTTCACGCTGTGTGTTCTTCTGCTCCATATTTTTTCTTCTCAGCATCACCAACACATTTTCTTACAGTCTCCTGACTCTAACCCTTGCAGCCGGTCCCTACCAGCCCCCACCACCTAGACCAGTGTGGAGCTTTAGGTGCTCCGAGAATCCTGTGGAACAGATCCCTTGGGTCCCTCCCCGAACAACACTGAGATGGCCTTCCAGCAGATGGCAGCCAGACATCCCCCCAGCATTCCAGGTCTCTAACGCAGCCGCCCCTCTCCCTGGGCACACCTTGACCCAACTCTGTGCAGGTCCTTCCCCCTTCTCCGTCCTCCTTCATACCTGACCCATCTCTTAGTCACACCCCGGGAGACATTCTTTTCTAAACACTTACATTCTATTTTCCCAGAAACTAAAAAGCAGTTTCCTGCTCCACTAAGTTTTCTGCTTTTAAAGTTCCCAACTTCATGGGGCGCCTGGGTGGCTCAGTGGGTTAAAAAGCCTCTGCCTTCGGCTCAGGTCATGATCCCAGGGTCCTGGGATCGAGCCCCGCATCGGGCTCTCTGCTCAGCAGGGAGCCTGCTTCCTCCTCTCTCTCTGCCTGCCTCTCTGCCTACTTGTGATCTCTGTCTGTCAAATAAATAAATAAAATCTTTAAAATAAAATAAAATAAAATAAAGTTCCCAACTTCGAACCCCTGTTTCCTGGCATACAAAAACAGTGTAAGTGAGATATGGATTAGATAGTGAGCAGTTTGCCATTATGATGTCTTTTAAAGAAGATACAGTTTATGACTATCATTAAACTTTGTTGTAAGTTTTACTTAATAATACTAAATCCCCTTCATGTTTTCTTGTTCACATAATGTGGTTTATGTAGGCACACCGAAAAATAAATTATCAGTGTCATTATTGGCCTGGTGCAGGTCTCATTCTATAATGTTTGAGACTGTGTCTTACCCATGACAGTATTACTGCTATGGGCCAGGATGTGGGTGACACCAACAAGTTGGAATAAAAGACATATACTTTAGTACAAAATGCTCCAAAAAGATAGAGACCTTTTTTTAGGCCCAGTATCTGCAACACACTGAACTCCAGTGACCGCAAAGCAGTTGGAATAATCCATGATGATCTTTTTTCAAAGTCTGAGAAGGTGTTCCAACATGGCCATCTCCGGGCAAGCAGGTGTGGGGGAATTATGTCTGATCAACAAAAGCACAGCTAAAGGATACGTCTCCTTTTTTTTTTTTTTTTTAAGACTCTAGCTAATCAGCAAGTTCATCACTGATAAAGAGAACCTTGCTTTTCAGAAAACTGTTGTCAAGCTCCTTCCTAGAGTTCTTAATTTCAGGAAGCTCCTTTCCTGCCACTTCATTTATCTTCCCACTTGGAAATCCTATTGTTAAGATCACCTTTCTGACCAATAGATGCTCCAGAATTTATCTTTATAATCTGGAATGACTGTCCCTCACGGTAGAGCAGACATGCCACACCTTTGTTAAAGCACAAAAGGGCAGAAATGAATTGGACTGGTTCTTGAATTCATTAAACTGTGAGGACATAATTGTCATTCCATTATTATTAATAGTTTCCATTATTGTTAATCGTGTTTTAGTAATACTAAAGCTATTTGCACTTTCTTTTACAAGCATAAAGCAATCTAACGAAATAATCATTTGCCTCTTTCTCTTCCCTACCTTCAGTCCTGATCTCAAATGAACTGTTTTCTTCTTTCAGAATGGGTCCTGCCTTTCCATTAAGAAGATAAAATGCTTCTAAAGGTGACTAAAGGGGCACCTGGGTGGCTCCGTGGGTTGAAGGACTGCCTCCGGCTCAGCTCATGATCCCAGGGTCCTGGGATCGATCCCCTCATCGACCTCCGTGCTCAGCGGGGAGTCTGCTTCTCCCTCTCTCACTGCTGTCCCCCCTGCTTGTGCTCTCTCTAATAAATAAATAAAATCTTTTAAAAATAAATAAATATATAATAAAGGTGACTAAAAACCAAGTGTCACCTGGGGAGAATCTAGAGGGGCCAGACCTGATGGTGGGATCCACCTCTTTCTCTAGGTCACCCCACCTGCCCTTGGGGTGCTGATGTGCTAAGTTTTCAGCCTGCCCTGGTGAAGGAATGTTCATAGTTCCATCTTTCTGTCTTTCTTTCTTTCTTCCTTTCTTCCTTTCAGACTTTATTTATTTGACAAAGAGAGAGAGAGAGAACACAAACAGGGGGAGTGGGAGAGGGAGAAGCAGGCTCCCCGCTGAGCAGGGAGCCCGATGTGGGGCTCGATCCCAGGATCCTGGGATGATGACCTGGGCCACCCAGGTGCCCTGGCATGTTCATATTTCTTTCTTTTCTGTAGAAAGAGAAAGTTTCTCAGACTTTTATTCTTTTTCATTCTTTGGAGATGCTGACCATCTTCCTAGAAAAGCTGCATCAGCTTCCTTTCAGCTTGATCTGCTCATTTCCAGGTCTGACCGTGTACCCGTCACTGTGCATCCAGTGAGCAAACAAGTGGGTCACCCCTGCCTTGACTGTTGGGTAGCTACAATTTCACTTTTTGAGCACATTAAAAAAAAAAAATTAAGATTTTATTTATTTATTTGTCAGAGAGAGAGAGAAAGAGCACAAGCAGGGAGAGCTATAGGCAGAGGGAGAAAGAGGCTCCCCACTGAGCAGGGAGCCCCATACGGGACTTGATCCCAGATACCTGGCATCATGACCTGACCCAAAGGCAGACGCTTCACTGACTGAGCCACCCAGGTGTTCCCCCCCACCTCCAAAAAATTTTTTTCAAGTAAGCTCTATGCACAATGTGGGGCTTGAACACGTTTAAGTAAATAACAACTTTAAAAATTTTTTGGAAAATAGAAAAAAATTAATCTTTTACAGTCTCACCATGCTAACATAATCATCTCACCATTTCATTTCTATTTCAGCCTTTTCTATCATGCATATCTTTTTTTTTTTTTTTTTTTTTTTTTGCATGGGTCTAATTATAGTATACGTTTAACTTTGGGTCCTGCTGTTTTCACATAACATATCATAAACATTTTTCCATGATGTTGCAGTTTTTATAACCATTATTAATAAGTAGGTTAAGTTCTTTTTTTTTTTTTTTTAAAGATTTTATTTATTTATTTGACAGAGAGAGATCACAAGCAGGCAGAGAGGCAGGCAGAGAGACAGGAGGAAGCAGGCTCCCTGCTGAGCAGAGAGCCCGATGCGGGACTCGATCCCAGGACTCTGAGATCATGACCTGAGCCGAAGGCAGCGGCTTAACCCGCTGAGCCACCCAGGCGCCCTAAGTAGGTTAAGTTCTAAAGGCAGCTAAATTTCTATTCCTGGTCAGATTCTGCAGTATAAATAGGTATACGGTAAATACTCCATAAGAAAACCTCCTGGGGCACCTGGGTGGCTCAGTGGGTTAAGCCGCTGCCTTCGGCTCAGGTCATGATCTCAGGGTTGTGGGATCGAGCCCCGAATCGGGCTCTCTGCTCAGCAGGGAGCCTGCTTCCCTCTCTCTCTTTGCCTGCCTCTCTGCCTACTTGTGATCTCTCTCTCTGTCAAATAAATACATAAAATAAATCTTAAAAAAAGAAAGAAAGAAAGAAAAAAAGAAAGAGAGAAAAAAAGAAAGAAAAGAAAAAGAAAACCTCCTAACCTGGGGCACCTGGGTGGCTCAGTCTGTTGGGCATCTGCCTTTAGCTCTGGCCCTGATTCCAGGAACCTACAATGGGGCCCTATATGAGGCTCCCTGCTCAGTGGGAGACGGCTTCTCCCTTTCCCTCTGCACCTTCTCACCCCAACTCATGCTCTCTCGCTCACTTGCTCTCTCAGATAAATAAATACAATCTTAAAAAAAGAAAAAAACCTCCCAATCTGCTACAAAGAAAGTCTTTGAACTTGGAAAAATAATGCTCCTGTGGTTTCTCCCTAGTAGCAGGTTAAAACTGTGGAACCAAAACAAAACAAAAAACTGTGGAACAAATTCCTTTAAAATTCTGCAACTTGAACGATCAATTTTTTTTTTGGTTGGTGGTTCCATTCCTGCAAAATAATGACTTCTTCCTTCCCACTGAAGTTCACAATCGAAGGAAGGAAAGGGCCTCAATCAATAATCATACCTTCTGCTCTCTTGGCAAAGACCACAGAGAAACGACCTCGTAGGAGATGAGAAGCCATCTTTGCTTGACAGTGTAGGGGAATAGTGGTGCCTGGGTGGCTCAGTGGGTTAAGCCGCTGCTTTCGGCTCAAGTCATGATCTCTGGGTCCTGGGATTGAGTCCCGCATCGGGGTCTCTGCTCAGCGGGGAGCCTGCTTCCCTCTCTCTCTCTCTCTGCCTGCCTCTCTGCCTACTTGTGATCCCTACCTGTCAAATAAATAAATAAATAAAATCTTAAAAAAAAAAAAAAAGAAAGAAAGAAAGTGTAGGGGAATAAAATAGGCCACTCAAAAATGTGCTGCTTTGGCACATTGGTTATTTTGAATTAAAGGTATTTGAGGGGTACCTGGCTGGCTCAGTAGGATGAGCATGCAACTCTTGATCTCAGGGTTGTGAGTTCAAGGCCCATGTTGAGTATAGAGATTACTTAAAAATAAAATCTTGGGGCACCTGGGTGGCTCAGTGGTTAAGCCGCTGCCTTCGGCTCAGGTCATGATCTCAGAGTCCTGGGATCGAGCCCCGCATCGGGCTCTCTGCTCGGCAGGGAGCCTGCTTCCTCCTCTCTCTCTGCCTGCCTCTCTGCCTACTTGTGATCTCTCTGTCAAATAAATAAATAAAATCTTTAAAAAAAATAAAATAAAATAAAATAAAATAAAATCTTAAAAAAAAAAAGTAATTGAGAAACAGCCTGTGCAAGAAGGACCCTCTGACCCTCCTTTATCCTTCTGAAAACGAAATAAATCTCCCATGTAAAGGGTACCCTTCCTCTACCAGGAGGAAGAGAGACATCCTCATCACAAGAGATAGGAATTTAGGGCTGAGCAGGCCTTGGAAACAAATTTTGTTACTTCTTCACTACTACCCTCAAGCCCAAACCTCTTCGTCTTGTCAACTCTTCACAAATTAATTCTTTGTCTAAAAGGTATAAAAGCTGCTTGCTTTGGTTATTATTTGAGTTTCATATTTTTATGGGCTCCTTACATACAAAATTAAATTTGCTTTTCTCCTGTTAAACTGTCTTCTGCCTATTTAATGATTAAACCAGCCAAAGAACCTAGAAGGGAATAAGGAAAACATGTCCTTCCCCTACAGAAGACTTGGGAGAAGGAAACTTCTAGGGTCTGTTCAAAGGGAAACAAAATAATCTATATCTGACTCCGATCATTTATGCTGTAAAAGTATGAGCTTATCGTGTTTTGTTATTATCTTGTTTCATTTGGGTCTTTCTTTTTTTAAGCCTAGAAAACATCATTCTCAAAGAATTAAGCTACACTTGAAATCTTTCCTTCCTTAAGTTAATCATTGTAATTTTCCTACTTGCATTATTTCTCACTTCCTTTTCACCTCACTTCCTCACTATTTCTCACTTCCTGTTTGTGTTATTTCTCACTCAAAACAGCATTTTGCTGATTTCTGCCACTATAATTACATCATGAATTGCCTAGTAACCTGAACTCGTATACACAGAATATGATCAATTTATTGTGAACTTTCTGATTGCTGCCTGTTTATGCTTCTCTTTCCTTATATCCTTCTTTCTTTCCTTTTTATGAACATCAGGACTGCTTTAATTGCATTCTTTTTTAAAAGCAGCTTAAGTGAAGTATAATTTACATATCATAAAATTCATCTAGTTATGAAATTGGATGATTTTTAGTAAGTATACAAAGTTGTGAACACGTCACCACATTTCAGGGTTAAAGATCCCTTGTGCCCACTCACAGTCAATCCTTGGGTAGCCACTAATCTACTCTCCATCTGTAGATTTGCCTTCTCTGGACATTTTATGTAAATGGAGTTATACTTTTTTACATCATTTAACATCATGTTTTTGAGGTTGATTCACTTTGTAGCATTAATCATTACTCCTTTTTTTGCTAAATAGTGCTCCATGATAGGGATATGCCACATTTGTTTATCTGTTTACCAGCTGATTGGCATTGGGTTGTTTCTACATTTTACCTATTATGAATAACGCTGCTATGAATATTCAAGAACAAGTCTTGGTGCGGACAAGTTTTCATTTCTCTTAGATTCCTAAGAGTAAAACTTATGGTAAATTTATGTTTAATGTTTTAGAAATTGCCAAGCTATTTCCCAAGTAGTATCATTTACATTTCTACCAGCGACACATGTAGATTCCTGTTTCTTCACATCTTTACCAACCCTTGATAGTCTCATTTTTATTATAGCTATCCTAGTAGAAATGAGATAGTATCTCATTGTGATTTTTGTTTGCATTTCCCTAATGACTAATGATGTTAAGCATCCTCTAATGAGCATATTAGCTGTTTATATTTCTTCTTTGGTGAAATGTCTATTCAAACATTTTGCCCATTTCTTAATTGGGTTATTGTCTTATTATTGAATTATAAGCATTTTTTTTAAAGATTTATTTATTTTAGAGAGAGAGAGAGCATGTGCAAATAGAGGGAGGGTAGAGGGAGAGATCTTCAAGCAGACTCCCTACTAAGCACAGAGTCCGATGTGGGGCTTGGTCCCACAACCCTGAGATCATGACCTGAGCCAAAAGGAAGAGTCAAACATTCAACCAACTGAGCCACCCAGGCGCCCCGAGTTATAAGCATTCTTGATATATTCTGGATACAAGTTCTTTATCAAATATATTTTACTCCCATTCTATTACCTGATTTCATGTTCATAATGATGGAATTTTTTTTGTTTGCTTTTAATTTCAGGAGCAAGCATGAACGGGGGAAGGAGGAGAAGGAGAAGCAGTTTGCCTACAGAGCAGAGAACCCAATGCAGGACTTGGTCCCAGGACCCCAGGATCATGACTCGAGCTGAAGGCAGATGCTTAACTGACTAAGCCACCCAGGCACCCCCATAATGGTGTCTTTTAAAGCACAAAAGTCTTTAATTTTGATTAAGTCCAATTTGTTAACTTTTTTTTAACATATCATGCTTTTGGTGTCATATCTAAGGCATCATTGCCTAATCCAAAATGACAAAGATTGTTTCTAATGTTCTTTTCTTAAAGTTTTATATATTTAGCTCTTAAGCTTAGGCCTATGATAAATTTTCAGTTATTTTTTTGTATATGGTGTGAGATAAATCCGGGTTTCTTGTCCTCAGCACTGTTGACACATCAGGCTGGGTCATTTGCTGTGGGGGGTCTGCCCTGTGCCTTGTTAGATATTCAGCAGCATCTCTGGCTTCTACTCAGTAAGTGTCAGTAGCACCCTTGCCCCCAGTTGTGACAACCAAAGTTGTCTCCAGACATTGCCAAATATACTCTCCCTTTGGGAAGCCCAAATTACTCCCATTGAAAACCACTGAATTAAATTAAAAAAAAATTTTTTTTAAAGATTTTTATTTATTTATTTGACAGAGAGAGATCACAAGTAGACGGAGAGGAAGGCAGAGAGAGAGAGAAAGAGAGAGAGGGAAGCAGGCTTCTTGCTGAGCAGAGAGCCCGACGTGGGACTCGATCCCAGGACCCTGAGATCATGACCTGAGCCGAAGGCAGCGGCTTAACCCACTGAGCCACCCAGGCGCCCCGTAAATCAAAAATTTTTGTATGTGGATATCCATTTGTTCTAGAGAAACCTTTTGTTGAAAAAACTATTCTTTCCCCCTTTGAATTGCCTTGGTAACTTTGCAGAAAATCAATTGGCCATAAATATAAGGGCTTGTTTCTGGAATCTCAATTCTGTTCCATTGATTTTTCTCTTTCCTTAAGGCAGTATCATACCGTCTTGATTACTATAGCTCTATATTAAGTCTTAAAATTGGGAAGTGTTGGGGCGGCTCAATTAGTTAAGTGTCTGCCTTTAGCTTAAGTCAGGATCTCCACGTCCTGGGATCGAGCCCCGCTTTGGGCTCCCTACTCAGTGAGGAACCTGCTTCTCCCTCTCCCTCTGTCACTCCCCTGTTTGTGCTTGCTCTCTTTCTGTCAAATAAATTAATAAATAAATATTTTTTAAAAATAAAATAAAATTGGGAAGTGTAAGTCCTCCAACTTATTTTTTTCATTTAACTTTTTTTTTTTTTTTTAAGATTTGATTTATTCATTTGAAAAAGACAGAGAAAGCACAGGCATGGGAGAGGGAGAAGCAGACTCCCCGCTGAGCTGGGAGTCCCGCAAGGGATTGATCTCATGACCCTGAGATCATGACATGAGCCAGAATCAAGAGTCAGCTGCCTAACAGACTGAGGTGCTCCACATTTCACAAGTAGATTCACAAGTAGTTATAAGAAATAACACAGAGAGATTCCAGGTACCCTTTATAGTTTCCCCCAATGGTAACATCTTATAAAACTGTAATACAGTACCACAGCTAAGATAATGAGATTGTTACAGACCATCAATCTTGGTCAGATTTCCCCATTTATACTTGTAATTCTTTTTCAAAGCTGTTTTGGCCACTCTGGCATTTCCATAAAAAAGTTCTGTGAGTAGCTTGTCAATTTCTACAAAAGAGCCTTCTGGGATTTTGACAGGGATTGTACTGAATATATAGATATAATTTTGGTAAATTGCCATCATAGCAATATTAATCTTCTTTTTTTTTTTTTAAAGATTTTATTTATTTATTTGACAGAGAGAGAAAAATCACAAGTAGTCAGAGAGGCAGGCAGGGGGGAGGGGGGAAGCAGACCCCCTGCTGAGCAGGGAGCCCAATGCTGGGCTCCATCCCAGGACCCTGAGATCATGACCTGAGCCAAAGGCAGAGGCTTAACCCACTAAGCCACCCAGGTGCCCCAAATATTAATCTTCTAATCCATGAGTCATGATTTTCTTTTCCTTGTTTTTAATTGTGGATATATAATATATGTATTATATATATTTTTAAGCATAACATGCACCATTCTAGTTATGTTAAGTGTACAATTAAGTGATATTAATTATATTCACACAGTTGTGCAACCATTACCACTATCTACTTCCACAGCTTTTCTATTACCCCAAACAGAAACCATGTTTTTCTTCTTTAAAGCAATAGTGAAATTGCCAACTTACTAGTTACTGTACAGTCTTCTATGGCCTCCAAAGTCTTACCCCCCGCCCCAGGTCAGTAATTCAGTACCAAACCGTGAATCCCAGAGAATCCTGATAATTATCTTTGGAGAAAAATAGATAGAATCTTTGTTAAGAAAGTGGTCTTTAGGGGCACTTGGATGGCTCAGTCATTAGGCGTCTGCCTTTGGCTCAGGTTATGATCTCAGGGTCCTGGGATCAAGCCCCGCATCGGGCTCCCTGCTCAGCAGGGAGCCCGCTTCTCCCTCTCTCTCTCTGCCTGCTGCTCTGCCTACTTATGATCTCTCTGTTAAATAAATAAATAAAATCTTTTAAAAAAAAGAAAGAAACTGGCCTTTAGAGTCTTCAGATCCCAGCTCTGCCATTGACAAGCAGGTTATTTACCTTCTCTGAATCTTAAGTTATCATGCACAATTTGAACATTCTTGTTTCTCTCAGTCTTCTAGGTGTGGTCTTCACTGAATGGGGAACAGGGACTCCCAGCCATCCTCGGCAGCCTGCAGGTGCTGTGGGAGGCCACAGAATGAAGATGCACGTTATCTAAGAACATATTATTTTCCCCCCACAAAGCTAAAGTTAGGTAATTCAACTGTAAATGATTTTTTAAAGTTTTATGTCATATAAAATACACATATTATGGAATTAAATGTAAGCTTTGTATTTATTTTAATATAAAATGTAAGACTTAAGGGGCACCTGGCTAGCTCAACGTAGACTCTTGATCTCAGGGTCGTGAGTTCCAGCCCCAAGTTGGGCATAGAGCTTACTTTATTTATTTTTAAAGATTTTATTTATTGATTTAATTGACCGAGAGAGAGTGAGGGAGAGCACAAACGGGAGAGGAGCAGAGGGAGAAGGAGAAGCAGACTCCCCACTGAGAAGGAAGTCCAACGCAGGGCTTGTCCCAGGACCCTGGGACCCTGACCTGAGCTAAAGGCAGACACTTAATGACTGAGCCACCCAGGTGCCCCCAGAGCTTACTTTAGATACATAAATCAATCAAATAAAATGTAAGGCTTAAAAAAAATGTAGAGTTTGTGTTGGGTGTTCTGAGCTCAACCTACTTCCCTTCCACATCGCACATTCCACTTAGTGAGTCTTTTACCCTCTAGTCTCCCTCCCACCCTGATAGGTCCTCACTTACCATTCACAGCCCTTTTTCCTACAGAACCTTAGAATCTTTAATGCAGCACACCAGGCAGCGGCTATTAAAATTTCAGAACAAGCACACAAGTTGAGATCTATCTGCCGTCTCCGTTCAACGAGCTAACAACTATTTGCTTCATATTTTATCATTTGGGAGTATTTGAAATAGAATCAATAGCCCTAAAAATCAAAGTAATTTTATTTACTCTTGGCTTTCCAAGTGTTCCATTCTTTCTTTCAGATGATTTTATTTTCTCTGCTTTACATATAAACTGTCATGATAAAGACAATGAAAGGCATCATGTGATAGGCTGACTTTGAAAATGGCAGTATCTGGGGCACCTGGGTGGCTCAGTCCATTAAGCATTGGCCTTCAGCTCAGATCATGATCCCGGAGTCCCAGGATCGAGCCCCGCATCGGGCTTCCTGCTCAGCAGACAGTCTGCTTCTCCCTTTCTCTCTGCCCCTCACCCTATTCGAGTCTGCTTCTCTCTCTGCTCCTTACCCCACTTTTGCTCTCTCTCAAATAAATAAAATATCTAAAAAAAATAAAAATGAAAAAATTATTTAAAAATAAAAATGGCAGTATCTGTCAGGCTATTCAAGTCTTCTGGCCCCAAGGTATTTATTTTATGTAACTTTGTCTTCCTAATAGCCATCAACAGAAAGAAATTGAAAAAATCCTTTTGAACTGTCTGCGTAAAACACTTTACATGCACTATTGTGGTCATTAATTCCTATTTAAGAAATGTTGAAATGTGTTCTTTTGTTCCCTATTTAAGAAGGGTTTAGGGGCAGCTGGGTTGCCCAGTTGGTTGAGCATCTGACTTCAGCTCATGTCATGATCCCGGGTCCTAGGATTGAGCCAAGCCCCAAGGCTCCCTGCTCAGTGGTGAACCTGGTTCTCCCTCTCCCTCTGCTGCTCCTCATGCTTGTGTTCTCTCGTGTTCTCCCTCTCTCGTAAAGTGAATAAATAAAATCTTAAAAAAAAAAAAAAAAAAGGAGGGGGCACCTGGGTGGCTTAGTTGTTTAAGCAGCTGTCTTCGGCTCAGGTCATGATCCCTGGGATTGAGCCCCACGTTGGGCTCCCTTGTCAGCAAGGAGTCTGCCTCTCTCTTTCCCTCTGGTCTTGTGTTCTCTCACTCTCTCTCTCAAGTAAATAAATAAAATCTTTTCAAAAATAAATAAAATTTTAAGACGAGACAGAGAAAGGGACTGTGACCCCTTTATTAAAAAAAAAGAAAAAAAAAGGTTTATAAATTTTGCCTTATCAGTTATAACACTGGGATTTGTTTGGGATTTTTTTTTTTAAAGATTTTATTTATTATTTATTTGAGAGAGAGAGACAGTGAGAGAGAGCATGAGCTAGGAGAAGGTCAGAGAGAGAAGCAGACTCCCCATGGAGCTGGGAGCCCGATGCGGGACTCGATCCCGGGACTCCAGGATCATGACCTGAGCCGAAGGCAGTCGTCCAACCAACTGAGCCACCCAGGCGTCCCATGGGATTTTTTTTTTAAGGTTCTCATCTCTTTATACATATAATGAAGAGATAGATGAGAGCAGGTAGTAGAGAGACAAATCTTTTTTTGACTAAACTATTAAACACCTAAACATTTATATTTTTCTTCCCAGTGATCTACCTACCAACTTTTTATGATAGGAAGCTGGCATGACAGATTACTTTAATTTGTATCTAGCTGTTGCTAAGCTATCACCATGGTATCAAGGCACTAAGGCAAATATAGATGCCTAAAAACAAATGTGTAGGAAGAAAATTTTGTCCCTAGCCCCCTCACCTTTCCTGTCATCTGGATGAGTCGTTCAACATCAAAATTCTGTGTCATAGTTGCTGTTCAGTCATAACAAAACAAAACTTTTGAAAACCAAATTATTACACTCCACAAAAATACAGTGTCTGCAAATGTTAGATTTGTCATTTACAAAAGCCATCACCAGTCTTTGTACCTACACCTTGTAATGATTGAAATAGCACTCATAGTAACTGTTGAATTTTTGCCCTTAAGCAATATAAAACATCAGCAAGAATACTGCCCTATTAATTTAGTTTTTATGGTCAGTCAGAATGAATGGCATCTTTTTGTTCTGCCTCAATAGTTAAAGCTTTTCAAATAGTTTTTAGAATTTCAAATTCTAGTAGATGATTTCAGCCAAATGCCCTATTGTGAGCTTTATCTTCAAGAGTGGTATAAATGCACTCTCCAGTCTTGTCTCTTAGTCCTATTACTTCCTCTGCCTCTCCATGCATACACGCTAAGAGATTATTTAATCCAAAGGGACCAGCTCAATTTTCTTAAAAGTGCCCATCAATGCTATTAAAATATGTTTATAGACTGGATGTATCACTTGTTTACCCAAATAGCAGCATAAATATCTGTTTTTAGAAAGCTTTACCATAAATCTTTCTATATGATTGGATTCTTCAGCAAGGCTATGATTAGGAAATAAACCATTTTCCCCCTTGGCTAGTTCTAATGAAAGCTTTCCAACTTAAACATTGTGTTTGAACACTTCTTCCATTCATAGCATGTACCCATCAAAAAGCCCTTTCTGTTTGCAGTATGTCAGCTGCACTATTTATAACCTAGTTAACAATGCCAACTAGAGGCAGTAAAAGGTGTATATTTCATATGCAAATTCCTAGCAGTAATTTCTACAATTACATATAGTTGCTTGCTCTATTATGTTTAACACCAGCCTTATAAAACTGAGTACAGGAAGTAGAAAATGGTCTAATATTATGTTTTTACATTTTTGTATTGCTTAAAAGTTGCACTGAATTAATCAGAAAAATGAAAATTAAAGAGTGCAACATGAAAGTACCCCTAGCTTGTAATGGACATTTTCACATAATGGGACCTGTCACTTTGATCACCTGCAACAGTAGCTGTTCAGACCAAGAAACTCACTGTGGGACGCAGGCTCTTCTTTCTGTTTTGCCTCCAAATTTGTGTTTTCCCAAACAGTCCTCTTGGTGCTTTTTTGTTTTACCAGATTATGATTCCCCTGACTTGGAAATCATGAGTAGAGAGAGAAGAAACCAGAATAAATTTATGCTTTCTTTCACTGCCATTCACTAAGTGTTACTATGGGCAAAACACTGTCTTTCCTACAGAGATGACCAGAGAGTGAGATTATTTGTTTCTTCCCCACTATGATGTGAACTTCTTAGGATCAGATTCTCTTTGAAGGCAGTGGGATATAACAAACAGAATACACAGATCTGGGTTCAAATACTGACTTCTCCATTGGATGTGATATCAGGAAAATTCCCCATGTTTCTTCTTGCTTTCTTAAAGAAATGAAGAATGTCATGCGTAGTAGTAAAATGGCTGAGTGCCCAAATACCCTATCCCTGTACCCATTACAGAAGCTGTCAGTAAAAGGTCAGTAAAGGAAATACGTTTTTATAATGAAACAAGTAAAATAGAGAGAGGGTAAAGGAGCCGTTGATTGCAAATTCTTATTAGAAGAATATAGATTATGAAAGTAGGTCTAGACAGGACATGCAGATGGCCAACAGACACATGAAAAGATGTTAAACATCACTTAACATCAGGGAAATACAAATCCAAACTTCAATGAGATACCACCTCACAGCTGTCAGAGTGGTTAAAATCAACAACACAAGAGACAACAGGTGTTGGTGAGGATGTGGGGAAAACAGAACTGTCTTGCACTGTTGGTGGGAATGCAGACTGGTGCAGCCAGTGTGGAAAACGGTATGGAGGTTCCTCAAAAACTTAAAAATAGAACTAGCCAACAATCTAGCAATTGCACTACTAGGCATTTACTCAGAGAATACAAAAATACTAATTCAAAGGGATATATACACCCATGTGTTTATAGCAGCATTATCTGTAGTAGCCATATTATGGAAACAACCCAAGTGTCCATCAACTGATAATGGATAAGGAAGATGTAGTGTGTATATATAATGGAATATTATTCAGCCATGAAAAAGAACAAAATCTTGCCATTTGCAATGACATGAATGCAGCTAGAGAGTATTATGCTAAGCAAAATAAATCAAGACAAATACAGTATGATTTCACTCATATGTGGATTTTAAGAAATAAGCAAAGAAAAAATAGATAAATTAAGAAAGTCTTTTTTTTTAAAGATTTTATTTATTTATTTGACAGAGATCACAAGTAGGCAGAGAGGCAGGCAGAGAGAGAGGAAGGGAAGCAGGCTCCCCACTGAGCAGAGAGCCCGACGTGGGGCTCGATTCCAGGACCCCGGATCATGACCTGAGCCAAAGGCAGACGCTTAACAACCGAGCCACCCAGGCACCCCTAGACCTTTTTTTAAGGAAGATTTTATTTATTTATTTATTTGAGAGAGCACATGAGAGAGAGCATGAGCTGGGGGTGGGGGACAGAGGAAGAGGGAGAGAGAAAAGCAGACTCCCCACTGAGCAGGGAGTGTGATGTTGGGCTCAATCCCAGGACCCCAGGACCATGACCAGAGCCAAAGTCTCTGGTTTAGCCATTTAGCCGTTTAGCCAACTGAGCCCCCCAAGTCCCCCCAAGAAACAGACTCTTAATTGTAGAGGACAAACATGGTTACCAGAGGGGAAGTGGCGGGGGGAGGCATTAAATAGGTGATGGGGATTAAAGACTGCACCTATGATGAGCATGGGGTGATGTATGGAAGTGTTGAATCACTATATTGTACATCTGAAACTAATATTATACTGTGTATTAACTATACTGGAATTTAAATAAAAACTTTTTTTAAAAAGGTGGGTCTAGAGACTTTTCTAGGCATATAGGACAATATGAGGTGAAAGGAGTCTAAATAGAGATGATTAGCACCAATTCAGGCGTGTATCTCTATTTTTCCCCCCTAGGGACCCCAGGGGTGTACCTTTATTTTATGTTTTTAATATTTTATTTACTTATTTGACAGAGCACAAGCAGGATGAGCAGCAGGCAGAGGGAGAGGGAGAAGCTGGCTCCCTGCTGAGTAAGGAGCCCCATGCCAGGCTCAATCCCAGGCCCCTGGGATCATGAGCCGAGCTGAAGGCAAGATGTTCAACCGACTGAGCCACCCAGGTGCCCCAAGGGATGTATCTTTAAAAAGCAATATTTAAAGTTCAAAGGCGGGGCGCCTGGGTGGCTCAGTGGGTTAAGCCGCTGCCTTCGGCTCGGGTCATGATCTCAGGGTCCTGGGATCGAGTCCCGCATCGGGCTCTCTGCTCAGCGAGAAGCCTGCTTCCCTCTCTCTCTCTCTCTGCCTGCCTCTCCGTCTACTTGTGATCTCTCTCTGTCAAATAAATAAAAATAAAATCTTTAAAAAAAAAATAAAATAAAAAAAAATAAAGTTCAAAGGCAAGCATAAAGCTTATCATTTGGGAAGTTATGGGGCTAGATGGTAACCATATTCCCACAATGTGGTATGTGAACCACCTGCATCAAAATCAGGGGCTTGTGTTAGTATCAGGGTCACCCCCCTGCCCCCACCATGTCCTGAGCCAGAACCTCCAGAGGTGAGGGGCAGGGATCACGTTTCTCAAAAGCTTCCAAGTAATTCTCACATACTTTCCGTTTGGGATCCAGTGGGGGTAGATGACACATTTCTAAGGTTCCATTGATATTCTAATTATTGCTGGTGCAACAAAGAGAGGTTCAAACATGAGGTTTGAAGTAAGACAGATTCCAGGCAGATTGAAATGCTCAACGGTAAAGCCAGAAAAATAAAAATCCATGGAGAAAAACAAATACTGCATGACCTCCCGTATGTGTAGAATCTTAACAACAACAACAAAAAAAAACAAAATCCTGAATTCTTGGATACAGAAAATAGATTGGTGGTTGTGGGGGGTGGGGGTTGGGGTGGGATGGGGGATGAGGGTGGAAGTGAGGGGGTGGAAGGTGGAGGATGAGTGAAGAGGGTCAAATGTACAAACCTCCAGTTACAAAACAAATATGTCACAGGGATGTAATGTACAGCATGGTACCGCTGGTGAATAATATTGTATTGCATATTTGGAAATTGCTAGAAGAATACATCTTAGAAGTTGTCATTGCAAGAAAAAAAACCTGTAGCTCTGTGTGGTAATGGATGTTAACTAAACTTAGTGTGGTGATCATCTCATAATACAGTTGTCCCTTGAACAACACAGCTTTGAACTGTGTGGGTCCACTTATAGGCAGATTTTCCCCAAAAAATACAGTACTGGTAATGTATTTTCATTATGATTTTCTTTTCTCTACCTTATTTTATTGTAAGAATACAGTATATAACACATATAAAATATGTGTTAATCAGTTGTTCATGTTCTCAGTAAGCCTTTCAGTCAGCGGTAGGCTATTAATAGTTAAGTCTGGGGGGACTCAAAAATTACACATGGACACAGACCTGTACCCCTGGGGATAAAAATACGTTATATGTTTATTAAAAAAATAAATGAATTAATTTTTAAAAATTATACATGGATTTTCAACTGTGGTGGGTAGTGCCCCTAGGCCCAACATTGTTCAAGGATCAATTGTATATACAAATATCTAATCGCGGGTGTCTAGCTGGCTCAGTTGGAAAAGCATGTGACTCTTGACCTCAGGATTGTGAGATCAAGCCCCACATTGGACTCTGTGCTGGGCGCAGAGGCTGTTGAAAATTTTCTCTCTTTCCGCCTCCCTCTGCCTCTTCCCCCATCTAAAAAAAATACAGAAAGGGGGAAAGAAGCATAAGATGTGGGGTGCCTAGGTGGCTCAGTCATTAAGTGTCTGCCTTCGGCTCAGGTCATGATCCCAGGATCCTGGGAGAGACCCCTGCATGGGGCTCCCTGCTCAGTGGGAAACCTGCTTCTCCCTCTCCCACTCCTCTTGCTTGTATTCCCTCTCTCACCATCTCTGTCAAATAAATAAATAAAATCTTAAAAAAAAAAAAAAGACATATAAGTTGTGTAGTAAATGAGAAATGTAGAATAAAATGGCAGAAATAAGTACTTATATTGGAATGCATTATAATAAATATACGTTAATTAAATTGACCAAACACTGTATGTTAACTACATGAATTAAAATTTTTTTAAAAAATTAAATTGACTAATTAAAAAAACAGACTCAGGGGGCACCTGGGTGTCCCAGTCAGTTAGGCCTCCAGCTCTTGATTTCCACTCAGTTTGTGATCTCAGGGTCCTGGGATTATGCCCCATGTCAGGCTCTGCATTCAGTAGGGAGTCTGTTTGGGGATTCTTTCTCCCTCTCTCTCTGTCCCTCTGCCCACCCGCACCACCGCCCCCCCCAGCTTGTGCTTGCATGCTCTCTTTTTTTCCTTCTCTCTCAAATAAATAAATCTTAAAAAAAAAAAAACACACACACTGATTGGGTTAAAAAGTAAGATCCAATAATAGGTTGTCTAAAAGAGAAACTTCGGGATGCCTAGGTGGCTCAGTGGGTTAAAGCCTCTGCCTTCGGCTCAGGTCATGATCTCGGGGTCCTGGGATCGAGCCCCGCATCAGGCTCCCTGCTCAGCGGGGAGCCTGCTTCCTCCTCTCTCTCTCTCTCTCTCTCTCTCTCTCTGCCTGCTCGTGATCTCTCTCTGTCAAATAAATACATAAAAAATCTTAAAAAAAAAAAAAAGAGAGAGAGAAACTTAAGACATAAAAAGTTTAAAAATAGGGACAACTGGATGGCTCAGTGGGTTAAAGCCTCTGCCTTTGGCTCAGGTCATGATCCCAGGATCCTGGGATCGAGCCCCGCATCAGGCTCTCTGCTCAGTAGGGAGCCTGCTTCCCCCTCTCTCTCTGCCTGCTTCTCTGCCTACTTGTGATCTCTGTCAAATAAATAAATAAAATCTTAAAAAAAAAAGTTTAAAAATAAAAGATGGGAAAAATTATGGACCAAAAGAAAAAAAGGGGGAAAATCTTAATAGCTGACAATATAGAATATAAGGCAAAAAAATATAGGGGACAAAGAAGGACATTATATGCTGATTAAAGGAATAGAGTAAAAAGCTATAACCATCAAAAACATGTATGCAGGGGTGCCTGGGTGCCTCAATGGGTTAAAGCCTTTGTCTGTGGCTCGGGTCATGATCCCAGGATTTTGGGATCGGCAGGGAGCCTGCTTCCTCTTCTCTCTCTCTGCCTGCCTCTCTGCTTACTTGTGATCTCTGTCTGTCAAATAAATAAATAAAATCTTTAAAACAAACAAACAAACATGTATGCACCTAACAATACAACATCAAAATATACAAAGAAACAACTTAAAAAAATTTCTGGGAGAAATGAATAAATCAAGTTATAGTTAAAAGATTTTAGCCACATCTTTTTGAAATTGAAGATCAAGCACATGAAATACATATATCGAAATGCTTAATAATTCAGTTAATAAGCTAAAGCTTGTGAGGTATATGTAGAACCCAGCACCAAAGGAATAGTTTAATGGTAACTATCAGATTAAACTATGTGAAGATGTTCATAGTTGACAATTTTTCACCCATAGAGGTGGTGGTTTCATCTTATTCAACCTAAACTGTATAAGTTGCTGAAGGGACTAAATCAGCTAATGTGTATAAAATAATCAGCACAATGTCTAATTTAGTCTCCTTTTCCTGTAGTCCACTAAGACAGAACTTGCCTTGATCTTTGGTTATCATAAATTAATTCACTAAAACGGTATTGTAATTGGATAAGTGAGAGCCAAAGAATTCAGTAATGTGAAACGTAAGGTCACAGTTTTCTGTAAGGTCAACAACAAAATGACCAGTGTGGAGCTAGCTGGTGAGGAATTCTGGGAATCCAGCTGCCATGTCTAAATTCGGACAGACAAAGCTGTGATTTGGTGCCACCTGGTGGTGGTGGTTGGCTCCAATTTAAATATTATTGGAACAATTCTGAGGCCGGAGGCAGCGGAAGAGCATCAGTAATTCCAGAAATGTCCCAGTTAGTTGGCCAGATTCAGAGATTTGCCTTGGAGAATACTGAAGACCAGAGACTCACTCTTCACTTTTCTCTTTTTCTGCAGCAAGTTTATTACATGCCTTTCCTTCACCTTCATGACCTTGGTCTCCATGCCAAGATCCCCATCCTCAACCCTAGCATAGAACTTTAACGCCCACCCCAACTCTTATCCCTGTCCTGTTCTCAAACATCGGCTAGGCCCAGAATGGGAGCCAGTTGCCAATTCTGCATTATATCTAAAATTATATTTTTGATGCGTGCCTCATTATGGGGGTTTTACTGTGCTTGTAAAGGATCCCCTGAATGCCCACAACATAGGAGCACTGTATTTTTTTTTTAAAGCCTTTGATTACTGCAAATGTTTCTGGTTGGCTATAAAAAGACTTTATTAGGTTGAGACTAATTGAAATTCAAGCAGGAAAATAAAAGGAATATTAACCCTGTTATATGAATGCTATGAAAACTCAAATTTATAGTTGCCTTTTGTGGCTGATCTCTTGTTATCCAACAGACTCAGAACTTCTTTGGTTACTTCTTTGTTGAATTTCCTGGTTTGGGGGGTGCCTGAGTGGCTCAGTGGGTTAAGCCTCTGCCTTCGGCTCAGGTCATGATCTCAGGGTCCTGGGATCAAGCCCCACATCAGGTTCTCTGCTCAGTGGGGAGCCTGTTTCCCCCTCTCTGCCTGCTTTTCTGCCTACTGGTGATCTCTCTCTCTCTCTCTCTCTCTGTCAAATAAATAAATAAATAAAATCTTAAAAAAAAAATTTTCTGGTTTGGGCAGGGGTGGGGGGCAGCCTTTCCTTCCTTATATAAACATGCCCTATTCCAGTATTATAGGCATGCGCCCTGAACCCACAAACTGGGCTTCTCAGCATCTGCATGGAGGGGCAAGCCTGGAAAGGGGGTAGTGGTCAGTTATTGGTTACATTTCTGTTTCTGTCCCCATCCCTTTTCCTGGCGTCCCTCCACTTGTGGGTTATGGCTGGGTCACTAAACCGAGTCAGAGATAGGCAGTCTGAGAGACCGGCACTGCGGAGAGCAGCAGAGCTAGCTAGCTGTTTGAGATCAGACTCTTCTTGGTCTGTGGCTGCAAGAGGTCACATCTGTCTCGGATGAAATTGTCAAGCACCAGGCTGAGTGTCGAGCTGCGGAAGATTTGCCGCACACACCTTCTCTGCCCACTACCTATTGTTCTGACCTTACCTGTTCCTTAGGCCTGGACTCTAACTTCACAGGCTCTCTGGTTTTTACTCCAAAGGGCTATTTATAGTTTTCCAAATACGGCCCGCAGTTTCCTGCTCAGTGGCTGCCCAGGATTTTCTCCGCTCAGAATGCCCTTCACCCAGCGTTTGTGGGTCAGAATCCCGCTCAGACTTCTGCAGCCTCTCAGGACAGCCCCGTCCTTCATGGAAACTTCCTGAGCCAGCTGCTCACTCATGCCTGCGCTGGGGCCCCCTCTGATGCTGCCTTCTGTTTCATATTCCAGTGCTCAGGGCTCGTGGTAGATTTGTTGGGTAGACTGAAATCTCTGTGAGGACAGGCATTTGACTTACCCATTTTTTAATTCCTGAAAGGGCTCAAAGCTTTGCAGTCATAGGTGTTCGATAAATATTTGTTTAATTTTGAGAGCTTTTGTCACATTAAAACCAGTCAGGCTGTCTTCCAGAGAATTCTCACCCTCTCCTGCCAACTGCATGGGTGCACAACCCTAATTTAGGGACTAAGTGGCCTCCCCCACCTCCCTCTACAATTGATATCAGCCAAATTCTGTCCCTGCAGAAGTTCTCTGGGAATGTAGCCACTGGGAAAATACATTCACATACTCTCCAGCCTAGACTAGCGATCCCTTTGGCACTGAGATAATTTACTTACTTACCCAATGTCAAGGCTGGATAAATGCAGTTTCCCTAAGTACAAAGTTTACTTACTGAAAGCTGGGATTGCAACAGGAATCTTACAAAGAATTTGCACGGGTACAGAAGCCGTCCCTTTTGTGCGTCTTCATTTTTTAACGTTTAAATGTTATTAAATCATTGGCTAGCAACTTGGATGTAACATATTTTATTACAGAAACCATTTGAAGACTTCAGTATCTCCAGAAAGAGAATTCAGGAAATACCAAATGTGTGAGTCTTCGAGAATCACAACGTAAGTGCCTTATCTGTCCCCAAACTGGTTATTTTTCATTTTCATTATTTTTTTTTAAAGATTTTATTTATTTATTTGACAGAGAGAAATCACAAGTAGGCAGAGAGGCAGGCAGAGAGAGAGGAGGAAGCAGGCTCCCCGCTGAGCAGAAAGCCCGATGTGGGGCTCGAACCCAGGACCTGGGATCACGACCTGAGCCGAAGGCAGCGGCTTAACCCACTGAGCCACCCAGGCGCCCCTTTCATTTTCATTATTATTCATTTGTTTCTACTGAAGCTAATACTTTCCTTTAAAAAAAAAACCTATTTTTAAATTTATTGAAGAAAAGTAACCTCAGACCTCTCTAATTTCTAATGTAGGATATCCCAAGGGAAGCAAGTAATGGAGATTATTAGATTCCTCCGGTCCCTTTTCCCTCAAATTCACACATGTGAGTTCCAAAGGGCAATTATTCCTCTTTGGTCCGTGCTGATTATATATGTCAGGAGGGTAATAAGGTCATTTATTTGAACGATTTTCATCTGGTGTACTTCTAATATTCTTGCCTCACTCCTGACCACTCAAATCAGTATCACAGGGAGACCAGCATCTCTCTCCCACCTCCAAAGAAAATGATGAAACAAAGGTGATTTGTGTCTGAACTTTCTGCTCCCAAATTTATCATCTTCCCGGAGCACAAGGATTGTATGGCTTTAGTCGTTTAAACCAGTAACGGCCCAGTAGTAATGTTAATCCTTTAAACCCAATGACGGCTGGGTAATAACTAGTATCACGTGTTTACTATTAACTCGATGGATAAACCTCCAAGGTATGACCTATTTTTCAAAACCTTTTTATTGAATTCAGAAATTGCCCCCGGCAGAATCAGGAAAACAAGGTACTGTACTAATAAAAGTAAATGCTACATTATAACAAGTTATTAAGAAGACCCGTGTTAGATACTTATATTTTACTGTGAAAACTGGAATCTGATTAGTTGACTGAATTGGGATTTCCTTCCTAAAAGGTTGTTCTAGTGCTTCCCTAGAAGCCACTGAGAAATTCTGAAACTGCTCTATAGATAACGTCAACTCACATATGTTCAGCAAGATCATATTTTTGAGGTAGTAATCTATATATATATATATTTTTTAAAGATTTTATTTATTTGATAGAGAGAGAGCACGTGGGAGCACAGGCAGAGTGTCAGGCAGAGGCAGAGGGAGAAGCAGGCTCCCCGCCGGGCAAGGAGCCCGATGCGGGACTCGATCTCAGGACTCTGGGATCATGACCTGAGCCGAAGGCAGCTGCTTAACCAACTAAGCCACCCAGGCATCCCGTAATCTGTATTTTTATTCTCCTGTTATTTCCCTTTCTCTTCCCTGCCTCGAAGCAGAAATTCCCATCTGGGTTTATTGTCTTGGTGAAGGGATGAGATGGAACAGCAAGTGGAAATCGTCCTCAAGCTTTAGTTTCTAAAAGCATAAGCCCCAGCAAGGAGCTGATTGGAGCCAAAGGCAAAAGCAGGAGGATCCTGGACAGGGAGGTGGAGAGGAGCAGGGGCTGGCATAGGAGCTCTCCAGCAAGAGGGCTGGAGGCAGGCCTGCCCTTCGAGAAGACACAGTGTGAGCCATGGCCGCAGACTAGAGGCCTGTGGGCCAGACCTGACTTTGTTTGGCCATGTGAATTGCAGTCATTCATATTAAAAATCTGGACAATTTCACATAAAATTCCAGGTTTGGGTTTCTCGGAAGTAATTGGCAGAGTTGGCCGTACTGGATTCGGTCTGTAATGACACGCAACGGCTGTCTGCCTTAGATAAGGAATGAACCCTGTAGTTTGCCGGAGTCCCCATCGCTCCCTGCCTTATCCCTCCGCTGACCCCAAGGGTTAATCACCCTAACACTTCCACTGCTGTTTTCTGGACAATAGAGGATGCTCCTCTTTACCCAGGATTTTCCCCATAAATGGAGAAACAAAAGATAGACTAAAGATGGTTCACATTGAAAGAACCCAGGGAGCTAGTGCATTTTCTTGTAGAAGTGATGATCTTATGCGTTGAATAGGCAATCCACTGGCTTCCCCCATGAATTCTTGCTGCTTGCTTTAGGCAATTGCATCAAGTATCCCTGTTCTAGGCAGCCTTGCAAAGAGATGACGGTGTCCCCGGTCAGGCTTGGCAGAGCCATTGCCCGCAGGGGACAGTGAGCAGAATGATGGATGACTTAGCCAGAACCGAGGTGGGCAAATGCCTAGAGGAGAGAGGCCCTTGGAAGCCCACTGAGAGTGGGGAAGACTCCAAAATGATGGGGCTTAAAATAGAAAGTAAAATATAAACATGGTTATTTCATACACACAAATGGACGGACTCAGAGCTGCATGCAATACCTGTATTCTCTCACTGGCTTGGTTACTTAGCTCAGGGCTCTAGTGGCCCCAATGTGCACTCGTGATAGAGGCTACCAGAGCCTGTCCTGGGGAAAGACAGCAGGACATGTTGTTCTTTTCCTTGTGGATGGGGGAAAGATAATAAACACTAGAATTGTGGTTCGAGGACCATCACCTGTTTTAGAATTATATGATGGTATCTCTCCCTTTCTGCATGGAGTTTTGATTTAAAAAAGGGTTCTAGGGCGGGGTGCCCAAGTCGTTCAGTCGTTAAGTATCTGCCTTCAGCTCAGGTCATGATCCCAGGGTCCTGGAATGGAGCCCCACATGGGACTCCTAACCCAGTAGGGAGCCTGCTTCTCCCTCTCCCTCTGCCTTCTGCTCCCCCTGCTCATGCGCGCTCTCTCTCTCTCTGTCAAATAAATAAATTACAACTTTTAATTAAAATAATAATAAATAAGATAAAATAAAATGGGGTTCTATGGGTGTCTTGGGCATATGAACCTTTGTGTTTTTGCTGCTAAACCAGAAATGTGTTTTTCAAAACCCCAACTATTACGTGCCTGTGTTAGTTATCTCAATAGTTTGCTCCCCTCATTTATGACCAATAAAAATAACAGCTCTCCTTTATTGAACTAACCTTCTGCCAGCCTGTAGCAGTGCTACACCTAACGGCCTTGTTTATAAACCCCCTGTAGGGTGGGGTTGCCCCGTGCTGTGAAACGGAAATGGAAGCTCAAAGCAGAAGCAAGCTTCCAAAATCTCACACTCAGCGCACGCTGGAGTTGGGATTCAAATCCACATCTGTCTGACTTTATAAGCCCGGCACTCTACAGCTAGCAAGTCTACAGCATTTATTATCACTCGCTATTTGCAGGATAGTGATCGGGCAGAGGGATGGAAATATGAATGCAATGGCTAAGTCTCCAAGGAGCAGCAAAATTAAATTAGGCACATTCTTTAAAAATAAGAGGGAAGGTAGGTTCCTGCAGTGACAGGTTTTATAAGAATCCTTGGATTTGTGCTGGTAGCAGAGGAAGTTACATCGTCAGCAGAACATTCACTCTGGGACCCTGGGCTTCTGGGATGCTAGGACGGAGTCCAGGTGAACATGCTACTCTTTTCCCCATGAGTTGAAGTGCATCCCCCAAAAGACATTGAAATCTTTACCCTCAGTATCTGTGAATGGGACATTATTTGGAAATAAGGTCTTTGAGGATGATCAAGTTCAGGTGAGGTCATTAGGTTGGCTCCACTCCAGTATGACTGGTGTCCTTATAAAAAGGAGAAGTTTGGGGGCATCTGGGTGGCACAGTCAGTTGAATGTCCGACTTGATCTTGGCTAAGGTCATGATCTCATGGGTCATTGGGTCTAGCCCTTTCTCAAGCTCTGTGCTCATTGGGGGTCTGCTTGAAGATTCTCTCTCTCTGCCCTTCCCCCACTCTAGGCAGGTCTGTGCTCTCTGAAATAAATCTTTCATAAACTAAAATTAAATAAAATTAAAAGGAGAAGTTTGGACCCAGAGACCGGCATGTACAGAGGGAAGATGATGTGAAGACGTAGGGAGAATGCCATCTACAAGCCAAGGAACAGCTGAGGCTACCAGACACTGAGAGAGAGACCTGGAGCAGATGCTCGTTCACAGCCCTCAGAAAGAACCAGCCTGGCCAACAAACACCTTGACCTAGACCACCTTGACTCCAAAACTGTGAGATAATAAATTTCTGATGTTCTAAGCCACCCAGTTGGTGGCACTTTGCGATGGCCGCCCTAGGAAAGAAAAACACCATCCAACCTGTGTTCTTTTAGTTGTTTTATTATTATTTTTGAAACGTTTTGCTTATTTTAGAGAGAGAATGCACCAGCAGGGAGAGCAGCGGAGGGCAAAGGTGAGGGGGACAATCTCCAGCAGGTGGTGCTGAGCACAGAGCCCAACATGGGGCTCGATCCCAGGACCCTGAGATCACAACATGAGCCTAAGCCAAGAGTCAGATGCTCAACCGACTGAGCCACTTGGGCGCCCCTGTATACTTTTCAAAAAGAGAAGATTCAGTTGTGCGGCTTTGTCCTCATCTCCTTCAGAGTCCTCCTCCTGAGTGGGTCTGGGACGCCCAGGAAGGCCGGGAATCATCCACATGCAATCTTAAGCCCGTATATCATGGCTTGGCCCCCATCTACAGCCTGTGTCCAAGCCACAGCAGGGAAGAGCCCCTTGAGATCCTTAGTGCGGAAGGCAGCGGGACACACACTGGAGTCCAGCCCAAGGGTATCTGGAAGACATGAATAACAGTCCCATCAGGTAAGACCACTTAGGCTGAGATAAGGGCTCTCTGCAAAAAAGGTCTAAGCGGGAGCATAGACCCGGGTGTTACTCCCCCTGGTGGGGAAGGGGGTGGTGAAAACACAGCAGAGGAGGTTTTGGAGGAAGAACAGGCATTGACTAGGAGACTCCAAAAACCTCAAAGGCACAGGCAGAAGAGGCAGAAATGCCCGGCCGGGCAGGAAAGGAGAACTCTAGCACTCCTATACATCTTAGAGTAGAATGGGATTTTCTGCAAGGAAAAGGTGAATTTCTATTGTAGTCAGCACTATTTCTGTTTTGAACAATTAAACTGGGAAATAGCTAGCCTGAATTGGAAAACAGCAGAAGAACTAGTACTAAGGCTGTAATGCCGGTCGTGCCAACCGCGTGATGCTTCTAGATCCTGGCGCATATTAGGTCTGCAATAACTGTGTGCTACAGGAGAGGATGAGTTACAAACCACGCAATCTCTCTGGACATTTGTTTTTTTCATCTGTTCAAAAATGGGATAGATCGATACGGGGAGGTGATACACCTATGCCACCTCTCTCAGATCTGTGCTCAAAGGCAAACAGGGTGACAAAATGTGAAAGCGCTAATGTTACAAATGTAAATGTTTATGTTCCGCCCAAATCCATATGTTGACGAGCTACCCCCCCAGGGTAATGGTATTTGAAGATGGGGCCTTTGGGAGGTAATGAGGCTTAGTTGAAGTCGTAAGGGTGGGGCCCTCCTGACAGGATCAGTGCTTTTTTCTTAAGATTTATTTATTTGAGGGGTGCCTGGGTGGCTCAGAGGGTTAAGCCTCTGCCTTCAGCTCAGGTCATGATCTCAGGGTCGTGGGATGGAGCCCTGCAACGGTCTCTCTGCTCAGCAGGGAGCCTGCTTCCCCCTCTCTCTCTGCCTGTCTCTCTGCCTCCTTGTGATCTCTCCCATTGCCAAAAAAAAAAAAAAAAAAAAAAGGATTTATTTACTTGAGATAGAGGGAGAGCATGCCTGAGCAGGGGGGAGGGACACAGGGGGAAAGAGAATCCCAGGCAAACTCCCTGCTGAGCGTGGAGCCCAACACAGGGCTCAGTCTCACAAGCCTGAGATCATGACCTGAGCTGAAACCAAGAGTTCAGACACCCAACCCACTGAGCCACCCAGGCGCCCCAGGATCAGTGAGAAGAAATACCCAGGGAGTTTGCTCTTTTCCTATCCACCATGCGAGGACACAGCGGGAAAGTAGGTGCCTGCAAACCAGGAAGAGGGTTCTCGCCAGAACCCAGCCATGCTGGTGCTCTGATCTCAGACTTCCAGCCTCCAGAAATGTGAGAAGATCCATTTCTGTTATTTAAGCCCCCTAGTGTAGGGTATTTTTGTTACGGTGGCCGGAGCACACTAAGACAACAACGGAAAGAAATTCATGACTGTGAACTTCATGAGGCTCTGTATAGGGGAGGGGGGCGCAGTCCTGGCACGTGGCGTGGATCCTACCTTGATTAGCTGCTTGCCTTTGGGCTCGTCCCTTCTAACGGCATGCAGGGGCGGGGGTACAGGGACGTTTCCGGACACCATTCATGCAGACTAGGACCCATCCTGTTCCTCATGTTCCACCCTTTGTTTCTTCATCTATAAAAAAAGGATGAGGAATGGAACATGATATCTAACAGTGACTCATTTATCCTTGCAGCAGATACTTGGTGAGAATCCACCATGTCTGAGGCAGGAGCCGGTGTTTGGAGATGGAGCTCTGGGACATGGTCTTGCCTTCCGGAGTTCACAGAAAGGCTCTTACGGCTTTCCGGGAACAGATTCTCTGTATTAGGCACCTCAGGCTGCCGTAGCAAAATATCACAGACTCAGGGGCTCAAACCACAGATCTTTATTTCTTATAATTCTGGATGCCAGAAGTCCAAGGTCAAGGTACTAGCATTCTTTGTTTCTCCTGAGGCCCCTTCTCCCTGGCTTGCAGATGGCCACCTTCTCTTCACGTCCCCTGATGGCTCTCATGTCCCCATTTCTTTGTGCGCATCGCTGGTGACTCTCCCTCTGCTTTTAAGATACTTGAGAGACTCTTAATCTTAGGAAACAAACTGAGGGTTGCTGGAGGGGAGAGGGTAGACGGATGGGGTAACTGGGTGATGGACACTAAGGAGGGCACGTGACGTAAGAGCACTGGGTGTTGTGGGAGACTGATGAGTCACTCAGCTCTGCATCCGAAACCAATAATACATTATCTGTTACTTAATTGAATTTATTATTATTTTTTTAATATTTTATTTATTTATTTGACAGACAGAGATCACAAGTAGGCAGAGAGGCAGGCAGAGACAGAGGAGGAAGCAGGCTCTCCACCGAGCAGAGAGCCCGATGCGGGGCTCGATCCCAGGACCCTGGGACCATGACCTGAGCCAAGGCAGAGGCCCAACCCACCGAGCCACCCAGGCGCCCCTTGAATTTATTTTTTTAAAGATTTTATTTATTTATTTGACAGACAGAGATCGATCACAAGTAGGCAGAGAGGTAGGCAAAGAGAGAGAGAGAGAAGAAAGCAGGCTCCCCACGGAGCTGACAGCCCAATGTGGGGCTGGATCCCAGGACTCTGGGATCATGACTGAGCCAAAGGGCAGAGGCTTTAACCCACTGAGCCACCCAGACGCCCCACTTAATTGAATTTAAATTAAAAAAAAAAGAATACCAGTCATTGGACTGAGGCACACCATATGACCTCATTTAACATTAATTACCTCTGTAGAGAGTCTCTCTAAATACAGTCCTCCCGGCACCTGGGAGGCTCATTCGGTTAAGCATCTGCCTTCAGCTCAGATTATGATCCCAGGGTCCTGGGATGGAGCCTGGGTCTCCTGCCCCTCCTCCAGCTTGTGTGTGTACGCACTCTCTCTCCATCTCTCTCAAAAATAAATAAATACAATTTTTTAAAAGTTATTTAAAAATATAGTCATTTTCTGAGATATATTGGGGGTTAGGACTTCAATACATGGATTTAGGGGGAGGTCAGAGTTGAGTTCCTAACAGCCTCTTCGACCAGGAAAGAAAAGACGCCTTGGCAGTAGAGCAGGGGCCTGTGGCCCAGACCTGGACCACCCAGGGCCTCTCCAGGAAGAGAGCTGAGCTGCTCACCGAAGGATGCGGCTGGCGGCAGGGGCCGCTCTTCTGAATAAACACTCTGCGAAGCACAGACCTTGTGTATTTCACTTTTTTGCGCCCTCTTGACTTTCTTTCTTTTTTTTTTTTTTTTACTCTGTTTGGCCTTTGGTAGGAATAACAAAGAGGAACCCAAAAACATCATTCCAGAAGCCAATGTGCCTTGGGCAAGCCACCTTTCCTTTCTACCTCAGCTTCCTTCTTGGTATAATCAAGTAGTTAGCATTTATTATTTCTCAGACCTTAATGTGCCATGATTCTAGGGAAATCCTTAGGTACAGTCACGGTTACTTCTCTAAAATACTGACAGTTCATGGGACGCCTGGGTGGCTCAGTGGGTTAAGTTGTCTGCCTTCTGCTCGGGTCATAAGTCCCACACCCGGCTCCTTTGCTCAGTGGGGAACCAGCTTCTCCCTCTGCCTGCCGCTCCCTCTGCTTGTGCTCTCTCTGATCAAATACATACGTACGTTAAGATACTGACAATTCAGAAGCTTGGGGAAGGGGAGACACAGATTCTGCAGCCAAATGCCATATTTACTTTTGGAGCCTTATTAAGATCTCTTTCTCTTTTTTTTTTTTTTTTTTTTTTTTTTTTTTCTCTGTTTTCTACTAAGAACATGGAGATAAAGGGGAGCTTGCTGACAGGAGAAAATCCAGACTCTCACACCAGCTCTACGTGACTTAGCTACTCTAGGGAGACTTTCCCTCTGCAGGCCCTGGTGACGACTCAGGCCTTCGTCTGTGGGAAGGGGGTACAAGGCTGCAAAAGCAGTGGGCGCCCATTGTAGGAAAAAATGAAACCCAACATGACACAAAGGTATTATGTGAACAAGTAAACATCCCCCCTTTCTCCCTACCATCCTATAACATTGGCTCCCCCGTGTTCCCCAGTCTTCTCACTTACACAGAAATGACATGTGCATTTTTTTTTTTTTTTTTTTTTTTTTTTTTTACAAAAACAGGATTACACATGTCATGTGGCCTGGCACACAGAGATGCGAGGGCACCTGGCTCCAGGAATCCCAAACAGACCAAGCTCAACCCGTCGCCACTGACAAAATTCAAAGGCAGAGAAACAAGTGGTGGTGGAACAAGAAAAGAATTTAAAAAAAAATTTTTTTTTATCATCTTTATACCCGGACCTGGGGCTCAAACTCATGACCCAAAATCAAGTGTTGCATTCTCTTCCAACTGAGCCAGCCAGGCACCCTGAACAAGAAAGGAATTTCAAAGAGGCCAATAGCAGAAAACAGAGGTGTGTGCCCTCTCGGAAACTATGGCCAAAAAAAGGAACGACTTCCAGGTTTATATAAGGAAAAATGTGGTGCAAAGGTGGGTGGGTACCTGCAGGTAGGCTGAGAAGGTCAAAAGGATCAGTGTCCTGGAGTCAGTCCTGGGTGGGGTCTTAGGGGCTCAGTCCCGTCCTTATTGCTTCGGGGATAGTTTTGGTTCGCATCTAGGGATGATCTTGCCCTCAAGGTCTTCGAACCAAACTAGAAAGTTCGAGGTCAAAACTGAGGCGCCCAAGTTTTCTTTCAAATAGATCTCTGATTGTCTTTTACTCAGTAAGGTGGTATAGACTTTCTTCTGTCTCTGTAAAAAAAGTACTTCTCTTTCTAAAGCCTGTGTAGTAGGCCTAGCATATGTCATTTATTGAGCAGGTTTTCAAATCCCCTCACATTTTTTTTGCTAACACGAACGATCCTGCAATAAACAGACTTGCAGATGTAGCTTTGGTTGAGTATCTCCCCGGGAAGGAGTCTTAGAAATAGAATCACTGACCCTCGAGTTCATTTCTATGAAGTGTTTCATTGTATAGAAAAATTTTTAGGCAGGTCAACTAAGACCAAAAAAGATGTGTCTGTGTATGTATATCATTTCATTTAAAGGCTCTTTTGATCCACAGCCTGAAATAATTTCTTAAAAACTGGCCGGTTACTAGGAGAGTATGTCTTCTTTTTTTTCTTTTTTTAATGGGCACCGATTGGCTGGGAAAGCGGCCTCCCTTACTCCCTGCTTCCTGTCAGTCACAGCTGTGTGATCAGTGTGGGGACTCCTGACTGCAGGCCCTTGGGCGCCCCTCTGGGCTCGGGGGCCCTGGGCCTGCAATGCCTCCAGCCAGCACTCTGGGCTAGGGATGAGCTATAGTTCAGATTGGCATTTGTTTTCTCAAGGGCTTGAAATTGAGAGCGGGACTGCAGTGATTTTCACTCTTCCTAACATTTCTTTTTGCAGAATCCTATTGTGCAAACCAGATATTCAGCTAAAATCAGATCTTAATGGCTGTGTTGGGTACTTAAAATCTCAAGCTGCTATAAATTATTAAATAGTCCTTCCACGCAGAAGAAGAACGGCCCAGAACAAATTCTCTGCAGCATTTTCATTCAAAACTTAATCTTTTCCCCTGTTGGGTCGTTTACCTCCTCTGGATTCCACTAAAGGTAGGTCTCCCCGCCCCCAAGCCCCAGCACACAAGGGGTTAAACTGAACTCCCGGAGCCTAATTTCCCAAACAAAAGCCAGTTTTGCAAGTTGGTTTTCAAGGTGTGTCTTTCCATAAGTTCTATTTAATGAAGTTAATACGTGTTCCCACTTCCCTTCTTTTTTTCCTTCTTACTTTTCTGTTGTCAGTATTCATGGAATCTGGATCTGTCAGCTACTTCTGTTTGAAGTGGAAGAATTGGCAAAATTATACATCCAGCAGGCAAGAAATAAAGTGGAAATGTCTCACAAGTAACAGTGAAATCTGTTGCGTTGTTTTAAGACTTAACCACTGAGGGGGGGAAAAAAGCCCTACTAAATATTGTCTTGGCAACTATAAATATATTTTAGCGACGATAAAAACCTTTAGAATAGCAGTTACAAGATAACTGAAACCTAATGCCTGTCTGTCTGCCACTCTGAATTATATATATTTACATTATGTATATATCCCATTCTTTTTATTAAAGGCTGTGCAATTCTCCTTTTGAGTTGGTCTAGTGTTTTGTGTGAATCCTTTGTATGGCCAGGGAGCCGATCTCCTCCCTGCTGCTTTTGACTCAGGTAAGATTGGAAATAAGCTCATTAGATCAATTGCAACAACTCTAATCTGAAAACTTGAAAAATGAATTTCTAATTAAGAAATTTCCAATCATGCAGATATCTAAAACTCAGGGATGGATTTATTTATTTATTTATTTATTTTTAAGGTCTTTCCACACATCCCCATGAACCAGGAACCGTCGTCACTCCTACTGACTTCGGGTTGTGTTGGGCAGGAATTGTTTTTTATACGTCATTCCTCTCCCCATCTTACTCCATGTTTATTCATCTTTTTTCAGAAGGCATTACTTTTATTTGCATGCACTTTCAGACCTATTATTTTTTTCAGACCTTTTATTTTTTAAAGACTCCAAAATACAAGTTAGATAAAACTATTCCAATGCAGCTTTGGCTGTTACCTTCAACTTCATACACTATTTTCCCTTATGAAACAAAACAAAAAGAGCATACAAAACCATTTGAAGGTAGGTCATTTCCTAGATAGCAGTGATTTCCATTTTGTTAATAACTTATTTGGAATGAACAGCTTTGTTAAGTAGATTGATCCAGTTATGCAAATTAAGATGTGTCATTTATAATAATATTCAAGGTCACTCTCATTTCTCTAAGATGTTTTAAAAAGTCAGTGGTCAGGTAAGCATGCTGCTCGCCTGAGATGCTATTTATTAACAAAACTACTATATTTGACAAAATCCTTGGTTTCAAACACGAGGAAATGTTGGTTTCTATTTTTATTTCAATTGTTTTATTATTTAATTCCTCCCTAAACACCTCAGTTGTTACTGTAGAGGGCCGGCTAAAGCTATAGATTTTCACAACACCTATCTCATCTAATCCCCTTTGTAAAAATGTAACAAGGTCATTTTACATTTTTAAACCACTTCTGCAAAGTGGTTTAAAAATGCAAAGTGAGCTTAAATGCTACTCTTAACTCTTCCTAACTCTTCTACTGGGAAATCCTAGAAAACTGAACTAATGAAATGCAATTTATACTCTTTAAATTCTAATTCTAACTGTCACATTAAATTGAAGGTGAGACTAAAACTGCTGTATCTGTTAAGTGAGTCAAGCGATATTCCGTATTATACATGTTATTTAATGTGCGAGTGTAAAAGTCAAGTTCCCGGCAGAAACCGAAGCGCCTCCATTCCGTCTTCTGGGAATGTATAAATTAACCATTCTCCCCCAAGCGGTCCTCCTCCCTTCCTCCCTCCGCCCTATTTTAAATGTAGATAGGGCGTCTCAAGTCTTTTGAATTTGAAGGGCTGCTATCTCGGCCCCATTCTTTTCATCATCCTGTTTTGAATGACACTGAGCACGTATAGATTCTTTTATAAAAGCACCCCCTGGATGCAGAGCTCGGTTCTCCCCGAGGCTTGCTAATTTTGCATAGCAATTAGTACTGACTTCTCAAAATGGGCTATCCAAATGCAGCCTCCAGAATGTTCCACGTAGTTCCTCAAAGGTCTTAGATAACCGAGCGCCTTTTGATTTCAAACCCGAAGGGAAAGAACTTGCATAATTACTAAATTCCCAACTGGAGGGGTCCGGAGGATACGGTAATCCAGACCTATACGTTAATTCAAACCCTCCCCGCAACTGGGCAGCAAGGAGCCAGCATATGCCTTCTTTTAAAATCTATTCTACCTATTCACTGACCGCGCAGGGCTGGGCCACATGGCTCGCTCCTGCAGCCAGTCAGCTGTGAGCAGCAGATGGGATCATTTGCATTTTTCTTTTTATATTTACTCCGACCGGCAAATTAAAGGTTTTTTTAAAAAAAATCTACATTCTCATTGTTGCCTAAAATGTAAACGTGGTTTAACTGTTGGATTGGGCTTCCCTGACCTTCACACGCCACACCCCTTCAAGTCACTGAGACATAAGAAAATACCCGAGGGGTAGGTTTCGTATTTATCAACTTGGAATCTACAGTCCGGGAGTTTGGAGTAGAAAGAATCAGGCTTTATTGAACTGGTGACTCGTGTTTTTCTATTTTAAGCGCTCGGCGCAGATACCCCGTGGGTTTGTCGGTGGCATGTGGGTCTGCGAGCGCGCGCACTTCTGAATGTCTTGCTCTGTAGCCTCAAACCTCAAAACTTCGGGTTCCGAGTAGAAGGGTGACTTTTCAGCTCCGGCTCACAACAGAGGGCGGCCACCCTGCCGGGGGAGTGGCCAGAGCCTGCGTTTCCCAGCGCCGGGGTCGCTCACCCGCGCCCCGCCGGACTCCATGCCGGCTTCGCGGGGGCCCTGGGGGCCCCCCGGGTCCTGGCGCCCCGAAGTCTTTGTGCGGATCGCGGCGCGGGAACACCCGCCCGGGGTGGGGGGGTGCGGGGCCACGACCGGGATACCAAAAACTGGGGAGAGACGCGGGCGCGAGGGGAGGAGACGACCCGCAACAGTCGCCGTCCCGCGGAAGAAAAAAAAAAAGTGGAAAAAGAGGCTTTTCAGGTCAAACTCCTCGGGGCTGAGCAACCACGTTTCAGAGCGATGACTCGCGGGGGGAGAACACACGACGTGCAGGGGACATTGTTAGGCAGCGCTGCCCGGGCTCGCCGTGGGTTGCGCGGCCGCCGCCCCCCGCCGCGAGCCGCCGGCGCGGGCCCACGTGGAGCGGCGCGGCGCTGGACGAGCGCAGGGCCGCCCGGGTCCCCGGAGTGCGCGCCCCAGCTCCCCGCCGCGGCCGTTCACGCCCGAGCGCCGCCGCCGGTCCCGCGTGTGCCCCGCTGAGGGGGAGGGGCGGGCCAGGGGTGGGGGCGGAGGGGTTGTGGTTCCACTGCAGCGGGGGCTCCTGTGTCCTTGTGCGGAAATGACACACGGAGTCCCGTCACGTCACGCGAGAGCGCAGCGCACGGACACACACAAAGAGAGGGGAAAATACACGGCGCCCTCCCGCCGCCCCCAGCAACTCCCCGGGCCGCCCCGGCCAGGCCCTCCGCGCGCGGCCCCCACTCCCCGGCCCCGCGCTCCCCCACCCCCCCACGTGGCGCCCAAACTCGGCGCGGGCCCGCTCTGCAAAGTACACAACTCGCGTCCCAGGTAAGTGCGGGGCGGATCAAGCCGGCCGCGCGGTGGCGGCTCCGGGGCAAGACGGACGGGCGAGTGGCTGCAACATCCATGCCGGGGTGGGGGCGGGAGCAGGGGAGGGGACGCGAAGGGGGGCTGCCCTGAGCGCGCCCGCCCGGAGGAGCGCCCACCCCCGCGCAGGGCCGAGCCGCCCCAGCGGGCGCCCAGCGCCCACGGGCTCGCCGCGCCCATTGTGCCGCGCGCCCCTTTGTGCCCGCTCGGAACGCGGCGGCTCCATGGCGTTCCGGGGAGCACGCGCGCCGCGCGGGGGCGGGGGGAGCGCGGAGTGGAACGGTCCGCGCCGCCGCCGCCCGCCAGCCCCACTCGCGCCGTGCGCGGGCCCCGCACCCCCGCCTGGCGCTGCGATGGAGCGGCCGGGGCCGCCGGAAGGCTCTGCGGAGCCCGCGGTGGGCTCGGCGCTCGCGCTCGGCCGGGCTGCGGCGGGGCACGGCTCGGCGTGTACAAGGGGGTGTCAGAGCAGGAGCAGGGGGCGGGGACTGGAGGGAGATGCCGAGCGGGGAGCTGGAGGCCGGAGGAGCCCCCGTTCGGAGGGACGCTGCCTCCGGAGTCTGCAAATGGAGCTAGGCAGGCCGGCGGCGGCGGCGGCGGTGGCCGCCGGAGCGGACAGGGAAGGGCCCCGCCGCCAGGGGGCGCAGCGCTCCCTCCCCCGCAGTCCACGGCGCGGTTCGCGGTTCCCGCTGCCCAGGAGCTGGAGGCGGGCCCGGCGCCCTGGGTGTGCACCCGGCCTGGCGCGGGGCCTTCCCGGCCGGCCGCGAAGCTACAGCCCAGGGGGCTCGGCGCTCCTCGTGACCGCCCGCCCCCTTTCTCTTTTTATTGTAAACGCGAGTTCCCACGCAGACTTTGCCCTCGCCTTATCGGTGAGCTGTGCTGCAACGCTGGTGAGGGCCTTGTGTGTCGCGGCTTAGTTTTTTACAAGGTGTTTTTACGGGGGTGAGAGAGTTTGATTGCTCAGGTGGCCCGGCTGGAAGAATTGTACACGCAAAGGCTAACCAGACGAGGGGGCACGGAATAGAGCTAATAAGCACCTCGCAGTTGGTAATGTTCAACTTCTTAAAGTGACTTTCTGCTGTTCACCGTGCCAGAAAGCTGTGGCTGCAGGAAACAGGCAAGGAAGTGAGCTCTCTGGCTTGCTGGGTATGTGAGAGAGGGATGGAGGAGATTCTTCTGTTAATCCGTACCCCCAGCCCCCTTGGTTTTTGTTCTGTTTTGTTTAATCATCCGTCCCTAGTTCATGGTTTCATATCACCATACAGGACATTGAACAGAAAAGTTTTATGCCCTTCCCTTCCCCCACCGCGCACACAGCTGTAGTTCCAGCAAAGAACAGAGACCAGTTAGGACCTAATAAGATCTTCATCCCAGTAACCTATTAGAGGGTACTGCGTTGCCCACATTTAATTAGTACTGCCCCTTTTGGTGGTGCCCTTCTAGGTTCCAGAACATCCTTTACATGAGCAGAGGAACTGCAGAATGTTTAATAATTAGGAAGGGAAAAATTAGAATCAACCCTGACAGATTTGCTGAGGTGAAAATTTAATCTCCTGCAGAATGTCCCACCTGCCACTTTTTCAAGCTAAAAAGCCCCTGAAGCAATGAGGAAGGAAACAAGAAGCTTTTATGAATTGAATTGACACCGTGATGAAAAATCTGGGAATGTGTCTTTTAAATACCGCAAAATTGTATAATGTAGAAACACATGAAGATTGCTAGCCAAGCAGCAAAAATAACTTGGTGTTAGTGGATGGGAGGCTGGGATGTAGCCTTTTTTTTCCTGGCACCTGGTTGTGATGACGGGTGGTGAATTATGGTGGCCTCTCTTATTATTCATTAGCCCCTTATTGGCTAATGTAAGTTTGGGGGAATTATTTGCAGAATTAATCTTCTGGCTGATGGAACTTTTCTGCCTCCTCCCCCTTGGTGGTTACAGGGGTGTATACGCATGTTCTTTTTCATGGAACTGTGTACCTTTCCCCCCCAGAGAGTGAATCTTACCGTGTGATAATTTTTTAAAATGAAATTTAAAGTCACAACACACGTGCCCTCCAAATGGGGTATTTGAAAAAGTGCTTTGTGAGCATGGTTCGCTCTTGCTATTTCTTTCCCCCTCCAGATTGGACGATTGTTCTTGTCCCTTCTGATGCTCCGGTATTTCTTGCAACATTATTTCAGCTCTGGGCTCTTAGGGCTTCTGGAACAAGCTGCCACACATGACCCCCACATGTCGTGCTAAGAGTGTGCTGCGTGCTTGGCCTCAGGCCTCCGGCCTCCCGGGGGTCAAACAGGAGAGGCGCTGTTTCTCTGGGAGCATGTTAGTCACCGAATGATCTGATGTGTTATAAACCAGCCAGGGTTTTCTGAGCAGCTCACCTGGTAGCATGCCCACCCCTCCTATTCAACCCAATTTGAAACACATTGTATTTAAAATGAAGCCTCTCAGTTCTTTGTTCTCTACCAATGGCCCTGCTCTCCCCTCTCCTATTCGGTTATCAGTGGCCAGTGAAACACAGTTGCATCAGTGTCTGTAATTGCATTGATTGCTCAATTTGAATAAATTACTCATTGGCCTTTGTTTTTTCCATGTTTTTATTTTTGTAAGTAATCTCCATGCCCTGCGTGGAGCTCGAGCTCACAACCCCAAGATCGAGAGTCGCATGCTCTTCCAACTGAGCCCGTCAGGGGCCCCCCGGTCTGTCCTGGGGATGTGTTGGGGAATGTTGGTTTGAGCATGGAGCTAGTAGTGATGGGAAGGATGGAGGCATGGGGGGGGGGGGGGGGTTTACAGCTGACTATGCCCCAACTCTGATTAGCTCATGTGGTCACAAGACGACGTACTCCGAAAAAGTGGGAAGTACAGAGGAAACTCAGCTTGTACCTCCTAGGAAAATTAGTCACCACTGTACAGTCAGGCAGTCACATGGGTGACTGCTAGGGTGTGCTGGCCCTTTTTCCCTCCTCGAGCCCCAGCTTCTGGGTGCCAAGATTAAAGTTACAAGTCTGGCGCCTTTCCCCATTGATGTCTTTGGAAGGTAGCCCCTCTTGGCCTCAGGAAGGCTTTGAGAGTGTGGCTTAGCTGAGGAGGAGGACATCGTGCTTCCTCGGGTTCAGACAAGACAGTCTGAAGGGTAAGACAACAGCTCGCAGGCGGGCAGCCTGCCTGGCGGAGGTCGCGCTTCTTGGCCTTGCTGGAAGATGCGGTGGTTCTCCGAGTAAGGAAGGCAGCAACAATTACAGCTTTCGAAAACTCGGGGGAAGATTGCCCTGGTTTTTTGTGAGAACTGGTATTTTTCAAACTGCATTTGCAGATGTGTCTAAAAATAAAAACAAATTGCAAACATGTCCTACAAGTCCCAGGGGCGGGATGCCAGTGCCAAGAGGGCCGGGTTCCGAGAGCCGCGGGACTCCCAGCTGATCCCGTAAACGCAGAGCCCCGCGCCCCGCAAGAGCAGATGGCATGGGAACATTCTTTCTGTCCTTAGGGAGAGCATTTTATTTGATTTCACCCCCTTCCAGTTTGTTTTGTTTCTTTCGTTTACAAGAAAAGTCACTAAACTGTCAAACGCTTTGTCATATTACTTAATTTTGTAGTTTTAAGAACTATCCAGTATTACAATGACTTTGAAAATATTTATTTTAAAGATTTTGTTTATTTATTTGACAGGCGGGTGCGGGGTGGGGGGGAAGCAGGCTCCCTGCTGAGCAGAGAACCCGATGCGGGGCTCCATCCCAGGACCCTGAGATCATGACCTGAGCCGAAGGCAGCGGCTTAACCCACTGAGCCACCCAGGTGCCCCGAAAATCTTGTTATTTAAAAAAGCCTTAAAATGGATAACGTTTACTAGGTGCCACGTGCCAGTCACTTTCTCCTTTGTAATTTTCACAAAAATTCCTTAGGTAGGGTAGTGTGTTCGACTCCATTTTACAGAAGAAAGAACGGAGGGTGGGGAAGCCATTTGCCCCGTGTTAATAAGCTGAACAGTAGGGGGGTCAGGGCTTTAACCCAATTCTTTCTGACTCTGAAGTTCGGTAGGTTTTTCTCAATTTTCTTCAAGATCTACTGCACTCGTCGTTGCTCTGGTGGTCCAGAGCCCGGATCCCAGGCTGTCCAAGGGGCCTGTGGACCAGGTGACTTCTGCACCAGAGCCCGCCTACAAATGGGCGCTCGGCGGGAAGGGAGGAAACAGCGTGGTGCACTCATGCCCCACTCCTCAGGCTCTTCTGGAAGGCTAGAGTGAGGCCCCGGAGCCCACCTGGGGCCCTGCTCTCTGTGATAACCCCACACCCCAAGCGAGGCACAGACCGCTGCCCTCCCTGGTTCTCTGCCTGCAAAGTCAGAGGGCTCTTGCGAGGATGGTGTGGGTTCACCTGGGGAACAGACTGCCAGCCGGCCTTCCAGAACGTGAGCTGCTGTCCTCCTTTTCTCTGCTTAATTTTTAAAATCGATATGACAGAGAAGAATCACAAAGTCAGATGAGTTGTGGCAGTTGTGAAAAGGATGAGGTGAGTTTTTGTTAGGTCTTTACCTTTTTGAAATCCCGAATATGTTTTTTCAGTAATGGTCCGAGCGTGTTTTCCCCGCTTTACCCCTTGCATGTGGCAACCGGCACAGTCCCCAGCTCCCTGGTGCCCAGGTTCTAAACACAGTGCTCTTCTGGGGCTCCAGTTCTCCAGCAGCCCTTCCTGTGGTGAGAGTTTGCCTCACTTTGCATTTGAGAACGTGACTTGGGAAGGAGGAAGATCTGCCCCCGTCGCATGGTGTGAGGTCAGGGCTGCTGGGCCCTGTCTTCCTGGACTGTACCTCAGCCCGGTGGCCGGTGCTAAGTTCAGTGGACGTTTCCGATTTAGTGGGCTAGAATCCTGAGTCAGCTGGCTGGGATTTGAACCTCGAGGTTTCAGGAAGCCCAAGTACTTCCCATTTCGGGGCCTGCTGCTGGTCCTGGGTGAGTCCTGGCCAGCCACAAGCCCCTGGTGCCTCAGATTAGCATCACACTGCTCTCACCAAGGGGACTGCCCTGGCTGCCCTCTCCTGAGCACAGGTTCCTTGGAAAGAACTTGATGAGAAGACCCCTGGCCACTCCTAGCCCCCTCTGAGCAGCACTGGAGAACTTTGTCCCTTGGACACGTGTGGGACACTTAGGGAAGAGCTCCATGACCCTGGGAAGGCAGTGGGCATTGGCAAGGAATCACCACACCAGACGACCCCTCCTTTCCTTACTGTGGTCTTGTCTTCAGCTCTCCACGAGAATTCCCCACGACAGGTTCTGTGTGACTCCTTATTGCCCACTTGAACCGGTCACCTCACCACACCTTCCTTTTTCTGTGGTCCAGCCATTCCTCAGGTCTGCAGACCTCCTGACCGTCCCTCTCCCCACTACCTCCTGCTGCTTAACCCAGGAGCCAGGCCCCTCAGAGCAGGCCTCTGCTTGCCCAGCTGGGGCCAATTTTGAGGAGTCAGGGAAGGAGGGCCCCAGAGGCGGGTCAGAACATCTCCCAGACACCACAAGAGAACCCTGAAGAAAGGACCACGTTGAACAGTGGTCATTCAGAATACAGAGACCCGGAAAGCAAGGCCTCTGCCCTGGCAAGTTGTTAAGCCTCGGGCCAGCCACAAACCCTCCCGTGACCCCGCCTTCCATCCCTGATCCAGAAGACTTGCTCTCTTTTTTTTTTTTTTAATTTTTTTTTTCCTGCCATGAAATTTGCCTTATTTTGAAAATCCTTCAAGAATCAGGCAAATGCACTGATAGAGCCTATGATGTACCCACCAGGAAATGACATTTCCTGATGGTTCAAAACCAGTCTCTTCACCTTCTTATTCATACCCAGGTTTATGAGCTGACACTTTTTCTGATCTCTCTTTCTCCCCACACTGAGGAGCATTTTTGACTTTCAGAGGCAATAATTCAGAGAAAGATATGAAATGAAAGGCCTTTCCTAGTTTGTCAGTTGTTACATTGTTTCTTAGATTATCCATATTTTATATGTTTAAAAGTTGAATGATTTGATTTTACATAATGAGTATGTTGCTGTCTGTGGGCTTAAGTGGGACTGTGGCCTGGCTCTGTTCTATATTCATATTGTAATACTTCTTATTTTTAATTTTAAAATATTTCTTTTTCATTTTCAAAGAGTTGCATGCCCACTGTAGAGTATTTGGAAACGAGAAGGAAATATTAAGGGAAAAAAGTCATCCATAATCCCCTAATTGGAGGTAATTAACATTTTGGCATATTTCCTTCCAGCTGCTTTATGGCATTTTTTAATTATGCAGTTGACATATCCCCAGCAAACTTTGAAGTAGGTTATTATTGACTGAATAGCCCTGTAATGAACAATTGATTTTGAATCTTTACACATAATTTAATGCTCAGCTCTTTCTGTCAATAGAGGTTTTCGAATTCACGTGTTGAGAAAATGTGTTGAAGTTGACTTCCTAACTTTGTATAATGGAAATAACGATAGTGATCAACGGGGATCTCAATCTAGGTCCCATTCAGTTTGATGCCTCCTACTTTCTCCGCAGCTTTTTGTGAAATTGATCAGTGCGTAATAACAGCTCAGGGCTGCGGAGGGCTTCTGCACCAGGATTTCCTCCCTGTGCGTAACCTGAGAGCCTCTGCCCTCTGCCTAGCGTGGCAACTGTGTATCGTGACTGTCAAGGGTGGGAGACTCCGTAAAGGACCAAGATTTGGTTAAAGGTCCTTGTAAGCTCAAAGTGATGAGGAAGATCAAGATTTGCCCATCTAAGCACTGACAAAGTTATTATTATTTTTTAAAGATTTTATTTATTTGTTTGACAGAGAGACAAGTAGGCAGAGAGGCAAGCGGGGGTTGGGGGGGAGGTGCGCGCGCACGCGCAAAGCAGGCTCCCTGCTGAGCAAGGAGCCTGATGCAGGGCTCAATCCCAGGACCCTGAGATCATGACCTGAGCCGAAGGCAGAGGCTTAACCCACTGAGCCACCCAGGAATCCCGACAAAGTTATTTTCAAAGTAGATTTCTTTTCCCCCTAGAATAGTGTTATTTCTTCCCTCTAAAGAAAAAAGTCTGATAAGTACATACCAGAGCTTAAAATTATTTATATCCAGGTCACAAAATTGTAAGCGTTGGTGGTCTTCTGCACAGCTGTGGCAGGCAGCCTGTGTTTACTGGATTTGAGTTATGGTTGTTATAGAAACCCTAATGTAATATCTCCTAACCTTGGGGTTCTGAGTGCTCTTTCCTTCCTGTTACTTTTATCTCACGCTGTTTACCCATCTTCCCCAACGACAGAGGTTCCCAGAGTCCCATCTTCATCCTCTGGGACCTCCATCCCTGCTTCTGTTGGTTGTGATCAGTCCTTTTAAGTCAGCTGTCTGGTCGGTCACCCCCTGCACAGAGGACGGTCCCCACACTGGCACCAGCAGCTCCGGTGTGCAGTGGGGGGGTGTGGTCACTCGAGCACTGGGCAGGGAGGCCTCAGCATGTTCCCAGCCTTTCTGAGCCTTGGATCCCGTACCTATAAAAGGAGATCACCTCTGAGGTCCCTTTTGTCTCTCAAACTGTGCCTCAGTTTCCTAATGTGTAAAATGAGACTAACAAGAGTCTCTACCTCATAGGATTGCTGGGGCAGTTAGTTTCTACACGGCGTAAGTTATTGTTTCTGTTGATTGTCCGCCAAGGGCACAGAGCACGGGACAGTGAGGTGAGGAGTCCGAAGGAATCGGCAGGGCAGCCTGGCTGGCCTGTTGGACTCCCCTGCTGGTGCCCTCAGCACCGCCCGCAGACAGGGAACGCCTTCCCCCACGGAAAGAAGCCTGTTACCATGACCTTGACTGTCTCCTCCCAGAGAAACTACTCTGGAGCCCTGTCTCCCAGTCTGTTTCTGGGGGAAACGCAAACTAAAAAAAAATGATAGAGAAATTTCTGTGATCTAGTAAATGAAAAAACAAGGAACAGGATCTTAAACCTTCCAGTTTCAGCATCTCTGTATGCTTAAAAATTATTAAGACCCCAAAGAGCCTTAGTTTATATGGTTATATCTGTCAGTATTTACTGTGTTAGAAATTAAAACAGAGGGGTGCCTGGGTGGCTCACTCGGTTTGTTGAGTGTCAGGGACAACCAGCTCTGGTCATCATCTCCAGGTTGCGCGGTTGAGCCCGATGCCAGACTCCATGCTTACCTCAGAGGCTGTTTGGGATTCTCTCTCCCTCTGTGTCTCCTCCCTGCTTGCATGTTCTGTCTCTAAATAAATGAATCAATAAAAATCTTTAAAAAATTTTAAAAAAGAAATTAAAATGGAAAGGTGTTTAAATTTTTTTAAAAAATATTTTATTTCTTTGACAGATGGAGATCACAGGTAGGCAGAGAAGCAGGCAGAGAGCCCTATGTGGGGCTCAATCCCAGGACCCTGGGATCATGACCTGAGCCTGAGCTGAAGGCAGAGGCTTTAACCCACTGAGCCACCCAGGCGCCCCTAAATATTTTTTAATTTATTTAAAAACAACCATAATAAGTCCACTATAAGGTAGTGTCAGTAGTATTTTAATGAAAGGTAATTATTCCCCCAGCCCCCCAAAAAATGTTAGTGAAAAGATTGGTATTGTTTACATTCTTTATTTTTTTAAGTTTTTTTTTTTTTTTTTTTTTTAAGTAATTTCTACACCCAATGTAGGGCTTGAACTCACCACCCTGAGATCAAGAGTTGCAGGCTCTGCCAGCTGAGCCAGCCAGGTGCCCCTTGTGTTGTTTACATTCTTGCATCTCTCTTTAATATCCGGCTCAATAGAAGGCAGCTGAATTTTCCTGGTTGCCTCTGTAGTCAGTCTTTCACAAAATAACACTTCATGGAGTGTCTGGAAAGCTCTCCTACACATCTATGAGAGAAAAGGGGCGATAATACCTCAGTGTTATAAAAACACTTTTCATCTCATATAACCCTTGAAAGGTCTTGAATATACTTGTAAAGTGGTTCCCCAAAAAGAGAAAAAAAAAAAAAGGCTGTTTTTAAAAGTGCCCATTTTGTGGCACCTGGGTGGCTCAGTGGTTAAAGCCTCTGCCTTCGGCTCAGGTCATGATCTCAGGGTCCTGGGATCGAGCCTCACATGGGGCTCTCTGCTCAGCAGGGAGCCTGCCTCCTCCTCTCTCTCTCTTCCTGCCTCTTTGCCTACTTGTTATCTGTCTGTCAAATTAAAAAAAAAAAGTGCCCATTTCCAGGGTGTCAGTCCGCCTGGAGCTGGGGAGGGACGCACAGGCTGTGCACGCGGGGACGAGCCAGCGCTGGCAACTGCTGGACACGGTTCACGCTCTGAGAGCCGCTGACCCTGAACATCTGTGCAAGGATGCACGAGAAAACTGACATCGTTGCCTCTCAGAGAGTGACTGGGGTCAGAGGGGGTGGGGAGAGACAGTGGACTTTTTTTTTTTTTTTAAGATTTTATTTATTCATTTGAGAGAGAGACTGAGAACGAGTTGGAGAAGAGCAGGGGGGGTAGCTGACTCCCCGCCGAGCAGGACTCGATCCCAGGACCCTGAGATCACTGACCTGAGCCAAAGGCAGACGCTCAACCCACTGAGCCACCCAGGTGCCTGACGGTGGACTTTTAAACCAAATCTCCTTTTTAAAAATTAATTAATTAATTAATTAATAAGATTTTATTTATTTATTTGACAGAGCTAGATCATAAGTAGGCAGACAGACAGGCAGAGAGAGAGGGAGAAGCAGGCTCCCCGCTGAGCAGAGAGCCCGATGCAGGGCTCCATCCCAGGACCCTGAGATCATGACCCGAGCCGAAGGCAGAGGCTTTAACCCACTGAGCCACCCAGGTGCCCCCAAATCTCCTTTTTATACTTTCTGAATTTTCTTTCTTGTGCGTGCATTTTCTAGTCAAAAAAAGAAAAAAAAGACCCTAAGCATCTTCCCTTCTTAAAATGAACTCCAAAAATAGACATTGACCTGTAATTTGTAAATCTTTTCAACGTTTCCATTTCTTTGTGGCATCTCTGAGAACTGATTCTTTCTCAGCCCCAATGAGTGATTCTCACCGTCTGCCTTCCCTGTCGTCCCTCTCCCAGACTTTCTTCCTGCCAGAGGCAGGAGCTTGCTGATACTCAGGCATCAGATTTAGGCGCATTTCAGCGGGAGGCATGGAGGGAGCCCTGCCAGTGACTGCATTTATGTAGCCAATTTAAGCAACTTAGCCTTTGTAATTTGATATTTGAGTGGCTAAAGCATCTTGTTATTTCTGAACGTTTGGGATTACCCTCCCTTTTGTGCTTTTTGTAAACGGAAGGCTTTTCTGATGACATTCTAATCTTCCCCCGCCCGTGTGCCCTGCATGGAAAATTGAACATTGTCCGTCTCGCTCTGTGCAGAAGGATCGAGACTATTAGGCATTTTAATAAAATCATATATACTCTTACGAGCTCTGCAATATTTAAACCTTTCTGTACCCATGACAGTCATTTAGCCTGAGGTTTCCTAGGATGTTTGGTTAAAAGAATAATAATAATAATAACTGAGCATTTTCAGTTACTAAATTAACCCCTGGAAATTGGTCCTATTTGAGAGTTCCCCTCCAAAAGGTCATGGGCATCGTAGAACCTGAGATATTTTCGTTAGAGGCAGCAGCAGGCTACATGGGTCTCATTGACCTTTGTTCCCTTCATTTGTTTAAGCATTCCTTTGGGCTTGGCCTGGGGCTTCTGGGGGACATGGAACAGCCACCCCTTGGGGGAGAAAGCTGATTCTCAGGAACACGTGGGTGCATACTTTGGTGGTCTCACAGCTTGCAAGACTGGTGAGAGCAAGCCCCAGGGGGCGGGAACCGTGGTGATTGGTAACTATAACCTACAGTTCCTGCGGCATGCTCGGCCTCTGGGCGCGCGGTGTCCACCCCGGCCGGGCAGCCTTGTGACCTTCATCCGGGCAAACGACCAGGAAGTGGAGGGAGCCATGTGTGGAGGTGGCAATGTGATGTCCCTGTCTTTTCTCCCACTGTGCGGTCACTGTGTCAGTACGGGGAGGCTGGGAGTCCCCCTGGACATCTCTTCTGCCCTGTGGAGTGGAGTCTGTGTCTAAGCACGGAATAGACAGATTTTCCAGGTAGCTCCATGCAGACAGAGGGAGATTTGGGTGTTCCAGCTGCTGTTGGATAGAAGGATGTAAGGTTGGAAACTGGCCCCCGTGTTCACCAGAACCACCTTACTGGACGAATGAGGATTCTGTGATTTCTGCCCCGGGGAGCTGACTGGAGAGAGACATAGGCTAGTTTTGAATCCTAGTTCTGCCACCGAGCAGCTTGGTGACCCTGGGTCAAGTTACCTGCCCTGTGTTCCCTTCCCAACCCCCCTTCCATTTGCAATTATTGTGTTTCCATAATCAAAATATTATAACTATAGTTTTTTTCTCTCTTCATTGGGGTAGAGTTGACAAATAAGAATTGTTGAGATTTAAGGAATAATGCCCTTGGTTTCTTTATTGGTAAAATTGGGATTCAGAGAGCTCGGGGCGAGATGGAAGCGTTGGTGACGTGGCTGGTGCATCCGGCTTGCGGTGGGTGGGCTGCGGTGTTGGTTGAGGACCCTCACTCCTGTCCACATCACACAGTCAGATGCAGTTGTGGGTTCTTCTGGCTTTGCCAACGGGAAATTCCCCAGTTTCCCATGGAGCGGGGCAGCTTTGCTGGCTGGGAGGGAAGGGGCCTGCTGTGCTGGGGTCTGGGTCACTTCCCTGCTAATCTAGCATCTGTCACTGGTCTAAGGTGACACTGGTTCCAGAACAGATGCCCTCTGGGTGTCTTGAGTGCCCAGGACGGGGGCCACTGGGAGCCTTCCCAGACCCCCTTTTGGCTTTCTGCCCCCCCCCCCCCCCCCCGCAGGAGGCCAGGTGTGTGCTCTTCACCGTTTTCCTCACCAGGTGCTTGTATGCCTGCGCTAGTATCACACGGTGTGGTGTAGAAAACACCCTTCCTGCCTCCTGAGCCCCCGTCCCGGCCAAGTGTATGCCCAGCACTGGGCTGCAGGCCCCACCGGTCTGCCCGAGCCCCAGCCCCAGCGGTATCCCCAGCCCATGCCAGCGCTTGCCTCCCCGGCTCCCTGCCGCTCTCTGGGACAGCTGGGCAGATAACCTGTAGATAACTGTGCTGGCCTTGTTGGGCGCTGTGCTTCTGTCCGCTGTGTTTTTTTACCGACACCTGTTTTCTTCCAGGATTTGCTTGTCCTTTTAATGTCCTCTGCTTAGCGTCTTTGAGTCTTTGTGGTTTTTCTTCCACCTTGACCCTTTCTCTCCCCCAGTGAGCCATCCACCTCCTCCTCCCTTTCCCACAGCTTCTCCCCAGTCATCTGTGTCGCGCCCTGCGCCCTCTCTAAGACTCACTCAGTCCTGCCCATCTGTTCCACTGCTTCTCACCCTGCTCTGGATTTCAGTGACCGTGGGGTGGGGTCTCCCAGGGCCGTTGGCATCAGGCAAGGCCCGCAGTGCATTTCCTTATGAAGCTCCCCTGCCTGGGCTTGAACTTCTCCCCGTGTGGGCTGCCTTGCTGTTTGCAGACTGTTGTTCGCCTGCCTGCCTGTGCTCCACCCGCCCTCACTACTCCCAGCCCCTCAGGGAGGAGACGTCAAAAGTGGGGTTTTTCCCCTTGCAATACAGTGGAAATTGTATTTGCTAAAATTCACTGTTGGTACTCTTGACCCTTGAATTGGACTTATTATCTTCCCTCAATACCATCTTGTGTGTTACATTTTTCAGATAACAGATACTTCGGTAAATAGGAATTATTTTCAGTGTAATTGCAGTTTCAGATAAATCTTAAATTTTTTATTCATTTCTCTGAAAATTAGTAATACAGAGACGGAAAGAACTATGCCTGTCATAAAGTTACTGTGACATTCTGAGGATACCACATCACATCATAAGCACCATACACGTGTTGCTATTATTAGTGAATTTTGAGGCTGTTAACTGTGTGCATAGTTTACCTAGATTCACTCCCTCTTTCTTGCCTCTCCCGCAACAAAAACCGAGAATCACACACCATTCTATGGCTATTTGGTGAGTAGCTTGCTGGACTTTGTAGATAGCATTGTTCTTCTAGAAATTTCTGAAAAGATACTTCTTAGTCCTGCTCTCCTCAAAGGGTTAATCAGAATGGGAACTCAGTATTTGCAGTCGGCTTAATCAGTTGTGGGAAGCACAACTCAGTGTCAGTAGTACAGGACGTCAGTGTCTTCTTTTCTAGCGTTACTGCCTCATGTACACCTTATTCTGTTTATGAAAGCTGTTATGTCGTTTGGGGGAAATCTCAGAGATTTAATGCTGCTTTTAATCATGGTGTCTGTTCCATCCTGGCACAGGCAGTGGGAGTCAGGGGCCCCGCACCTGACCCTTGCAGCCCATAGAGTGCCCCTTACTCTCGTTGTCCCCCCCCCCCCCCCCCCCCCGCCTTGTTCCCTCATCCGTAAAAAGAAGGGTTTGGGCCAGATTCTGTGGCGCTCCAGAGCTTTAAAAACCCACACTGCCTCTTCTTGCTGCTTTGGAAGGAAGGGCTAGACCAGCACCATCCAATAAAAATAGAACGCAAGCCGCTTAAGTAGTTTCAGATTTTCTAGTAGCTACATTTTAAAAAGTGAAATTAATTTTAATAAATTTTATTTAGCCCAGTGAATCTGACATTATCTTGTCAACATGTAATCAACATAAGTATGATTAGATATTTTACTTTTTTTTCCCCTCTGCTACATCATTGAAATCCAGGGTATACTTCCACTTACAGCATGTCTTCATTTGGACGAGCACCTGGAGTCAGTCCTGTGACCCACTTGTGTCCCAAGGAGCCACCCCCTACATCCTTAGTCCACCTTTCCAGTCTGTGGCTGGAATTTAGAAAGCAGGGACTGACAGGAGATCATCTGAACTTGGGTCTTTTGTAAGACTTGATTTTCTCAAATAACGTTCCCCCTCGGTGTGAAAGTTGACTCAGTCGATGCTTTAGGACCCATTCTGCCCACGTGGAGTTTTGGAGAAGCGCTCCCAGAGGGTACACAGAAGGCCTGGCTGCTTCTAACTCAGAGGATGCGGCTTTCCATGATGTTAGGGAACAGTGTCAGCTCAGCTTCCATGACCCAGAGCCAGGGTTGGGAGGGTAAGGGAATTTCTCATGGGTATGGAAAATTAAGAAGTAAGTCAAGCAATAAATCAAGACTTTGTCTTTGTCTTTTCATTTAGTGGAATAGAAGATGAACTCAACTGAATTCAGTGAAGATGTAGAAGAAGGTAAAAAAAAAAAAGCTTCTTTTTAAAAAATATTTTTAACTTAGTATTTTTTTATTAGGCCATACACTACATGGTTCAAAAATAAAAAGCTACATAATGAAACATCAGTGGAACTTCTCCTCCCTCCCCTGGTTCCCATCCCCCTCCACCCATACACCTGCTAGAGGTGTCTTATGTATCTTTCCGGAGTTACTTTTAAAAGTATCATTTCAGAGATAGTATTTCTTTCTTTCTCTCTCTCTACTGTCTTCCCGCCCCCAAAAGGACTTTAAAACCAGTTTTGAGCAAAAAATTCTCTGAACGTGGTTTTATTGTCTTAGCACTAAGGTGGTAAGACAGAGATCACTAGGTTGGAAAGCGTGGTTTAGTTGTTCCTAGACTTCATTATCTGAGTGGTAGTGTCCGAGGGCAGCCCGCACCCAGCCTGTCGCTCAGGGAACTCTGCTAACCTCCGAGCGGCCCAGTGGTCTTTCCCGCTGAGCCCTGTTTCTTCTCTGCTACAGTTCTAAAAAATAACACTGTGAAAGTGGAGACAGAGGCCGAAGATGCTGCCCTGGACTGTTCGGTGAGCTCCAGGTCCTCCGAGAAGCACCCTCTGGACTGCGTCTTCACTGCCCTCCAGGATTCCAGCAAGCGAAAGCAGCCGGGTGGCGATGGCCAGCCTGACTCTGTCCCCGGCGTGAAGAGGCGGCGGCTGATTCCCGAGGTGAGGGCCCAGCCCCTTCTGCTGTTTGCTTGGGCTCTGACCCTCTCGTTAGATGCACTGTCTCTCTACCTGTGCGTATCCAGGCGACTGCTGAACCCTTGAGCGTGAGAAAGCTTTCGTTGCAGCTGTCCCATCTCTGGCTTAGATTTCTCGAAGGTGTGCTCTCTAACTAGAATTCTTACAGATGTCTGGATTCATGACGCAGCTAGGGGAGCCTTCACAACCCAACCGCTTTTGAGTTTTGCTTTGCTTTGCTTCAGCCGATAGTAAGGGCTGTTAAGAAAAGCCTCCCGCATTTTATGGAGTACACACGGTACACAGATTCCTGGAAAAGTTGAGGGGTGGGAGGTCTTTTCCTAAATCAAGCCCGTCTTTTCTATTAAGAGAACTTATTCAGTGAACCTTTTTACAAAGGGAGTTCTTTTGTAACTACCTGTTACCCCCAACCTACGAATTTTATGAATTTGCTCTATTTTTTTCTTCACCTGCTGGTTAGATTGAATTGGACTAAATTTATTTTTTTTTTAAAGATTTATTTATTTATTTATTTATTTTTTAAAAAAGATTTTATTTATTTATTTGAAAGAGATCACAAGTAGGCAGAGAGACAGGCAGAGAGAGGAGGAAGCAGGCTCACTGCTGAGCAGAGAGCCCGATGCGGGGCTTGATCCCAGGATCCTGGGATCATGACCTGAGCCAAAGGCAGAGGCTTAACCCACTGAGCCACCCAGGTGCCCAAGATTTATTTATTTATTTGAGAGAGAGAGCATGAGCAGGAGGGGGAGAAGGAGGGAGGGAAAGAATCCCAAGCAGACTCCCCACTGAGCATAGAGCCTGACACAGGGCTCGATCTCATGACCCGGAGATCACAACTGAGCTGAAACCAGGAGTTGGATGCTTAACTGACTGTACTACCCAGGTGCCCCTGAACTTGGCTAAATTCTGAGAGAGAGAGACACTGGAACTGGACATGGTGGCCCCCTCTAGCAGCCTACAGTCCAGGTGGGAGACAAGACCTGCACACAGAACAGTTAAGACCAAGGAGAGAGCGGAAGCTTTAGGACATCAGGGGTCTGGTGTGGGATGTTCTACCTCCAAGCCTCCCCATGGGCTGGCAGACACCTTAAACTTTTTTTTTTTTTTTTTAAGATTTTATTTATTTATTTGACACAGAGAGAGAGATCACAAGTAGGCTGAGAGGCAGGCAGAGAGAGAGGAGGAAGCAGGCTCCCCGCTGAGCAGAGAGGCTGATGCGGGGCTCGATCCCAGGACCCTGAGATGATGACCTGAGCTGGAGGCAGAGGCTTAACCCACTGAGCCACCCAGGTGCCCCCCAGCAATACATTTTTAAAAAATCAATAATGTCCACCTAGGAAAAAAGTTGAAATTTGTTATAACTAGGTGAGCATTTTTTTTTTTCCTTTTTGAGAGAGAGAGAATGGGTGAGCACTGCTCTGCCCCTCACCCTGCAGAGGGAGAGGGAGAAGCAGATTCCCTGCTGAGCAAGGTGCCCGACGTGGGGCTCGATCCCAGGACCCTGAGATCATGACCTGAGCCAAAAGTCGATGCTCAACTGACTGAGCCACCCAGACACCCTGTATGAGAATTTTATTTTTATTTTTATTTTATATTCTGTATGAGCATTTTAAGTAAAGGTTAATTGTGGATCTCCCGCCCTTGGCTCTGGCTGCTCTGGCTGCCTGCACCAGCTGCCTGCTGGATGCCTTGTGACTCTGGGGAAGGTCTCACGTGTGGCTAGCAGGCTCCAGTGCCCTGCGTAATGATTGCGGAGGAAACCTCAGACTCCTCACTGCTGAGTGAGATTCATGCTGGTTGAATATGGGCTCTAAGATGGTTCGTCAAAGAGCTTATTTGAAAAACATGTAACCACTTTTTTCTTATGTTTCCTTTTACACCATAAGTTATTATCCTTTCCCCTAATGACTGCTAGTTAGATGTTTTCCACTCCCATGTTATCCCAAGTACAGCCGCAGGGACCATCCGTATACGTAAACCCAGTGCCCTCTGTGAGTGTTTCTGTGGGTTAGATGCCTAGAGGTCATCCTACAAGTGTCGAGAAGCTTCAGAAGAAGCACGGCTGAGATCCTAAAGGAGCTCCCGAAAACGTTTCCTTCTTTGTGTCACATTACATTTCTGCCTCAGACCGGTTCTGTGGACTCCTTCAAGTACGCAAGCAAAGCCAGAGTTCCAGAAATGGAATGCAGACTTGAGTGTATTGGTTCACCTTCGCCGTGGGACAAACTACCCTGAACCTTAGCAGCTTAAAATGGCCACCTTTGTATTTGTTGGCGGTTCTGGGGACAGCTGGTAGTTCCAGATTTGGCCTGACGTGGCCGGGGCGAGGTGATCTAGAATGGCCTCCCTCCTGTGTCTCGGGCCTCGGCTAGGCTGGCTGTGCCCGCTGCAGCTTCCCTTTCTGCACGTTCTCGCCCCTGGGAGGCTGGTCCAGGCTTGTTCATGTAACACAGAAGGGTTCTCAGAGCAAGGGAGGCCAAGCTCAGGAGCACAGACACCTTTCACACCTCTGCTAGCGTCACCTCTTTAGCTGGTGTCCTTTTGGCCAAAGCAAGTCCCACCGGCTACCCTGGATGCGGGGGTCGTAAGAACAGACTTCGCCCTGACGGTAGGAGCAGCAAACCCACATTGTGAAGCGGCTTTTCACCCAAGGCTTTCACACTGCGGTGGCTGTTTGTTCCCACAGTCCGGAACAACAAGCACACCAGGAGGGAACTCTGGCCACGTTTTCCTGGTTTGTGACCTTTGTGGACAGCCTGGGGTGGTCCCGTTGTCTCCTTGCGCAAAGGGGGTCACTTTATCCTTCCATTATGTATGATTTTCTTGGAATGGCCTCGCAGAGAAGGGAGTGTCTTCGCATTCTTGGGGGCAGAGAGGGAAGGAGAAGGTTCTTATGATTTGTATTTTGGTTGAATCCTTCAGTATGTGTAGCAAGGTAGGAAAAAACCTGGCATTGAGCTGGAACTCCACTGAGGGTCATGGTGCAGGGATCTCCCCGAGCGGCACATGAAGGTTGTGACTGCCTCCCAGTTTGGTGCGGCGGCAAGCTTCAGCTGGGACCTCAGGCATCGTCCTGGAATTCCCACACATTTGGAGAAAGGGGAACCAAATGTGTTTGAATATTTCTAATATCACTTGTCCAGTTTACATATTCTTACTGGGCAGATATGTTTACTTTTCAGTAGGTTGGAGACAGCAGGCAGTTCTAACCTGTTAGATTTTAGATTGGAAAAGAGAGGTTAAGTCCTGGATTTTGTTTTGGGTATTCTACTAGTTTTGTTCATTCTTATTGTATGTAAAGTGAGGTTGATAGCCACGCACCGCTTCCTGTTCCGTAAAAAGAATATAAGTATGAACCTTTTGAAATTCTGGAGCTCCTTGGAGAACGGTGTCTTACGAATTCAAGGCAGTATTTCCTTTTAAAAGTCTGTGTAAGTTGATGTGTCAGTAAATCAATAGCCTCAGTACCCTTGGGATTTTAGAACAGTCCATCAGTTTTATGAAATTATAGTATATGTTGATATATTTTTTTAAGATTTTTAGTTATTTGACAGAGACACAGTGAGAGAGGGAACACAAGCAGGGGGAGTGGGAGAGGGAGAAGCAGGCTTCCCGCTGAGCAGGGAACCCGATGTGGGGCTCGATCCCATGAGCCAAAGGCAGACTTTTAACGACTGAGCCACCCAGCTGCCCCTATGTTGATTTTTCAACATAGTGAGTAGCCCTTTATCCTTCTCCCCCTGGATTTTATTTTATTTTTTTTTTATTTGCCAGACAGAGATCAGAAGTAGGCAGAGAGGCAGGTAGAGAGAGAGAGAGGGAAGCAGGCTCCCTGCCGAGCAGAGAGGGGCTCGATCCCAAGACCCTGGGATCATGACCTGAGCCGAAGGCAGAGGCTTTAACCCACTGAGCCACCCAGGCGCCCCTCCCCCTGAATTTTTTCTGATCCTTCTTAACAGATAAGGCAGCAGGGGTGAGAGTTGGGGTGGGGGGGGCGGGGGAGGGGAGGTGGGACGACCACATATGCAGCTTTTTTTTACCAGAGTAAGACAAGAGGAGCCTGGAGGCCAAAACAAGTGATCATCCAAAAAAGTGGAAAGGAAGTTCATAAGCAGTGACGGGGTGTCGGCTTGACAAAGGGCACCATTCCTTGTTCAGTCCATGACAAACCAGTGACAAGAGAGTTAACAGCTCCCACCAGACAGATGAGTCACTTCCGCATAGAAGTTAAAGCACCAGGATGCCAGGGGGCAGCCTTGTTCCTGGTGCAGAGTATCGCAAGGGACTGGATCCCTCACTCCCTGCATCTGGGGAGGCGAGCCCCACCCGTCTCTGATCCAGCCTGGAGGAGGAGGAAATCATTAACCTGGGAGTCAGATGCGGAGGAGAGTTCACCACGGGGCCCTGGGCCAATTCCGTGACCTCCCAGACTTTCAAGTTCCTCCGTGGTGATGAGTGCGAATTCTGCTCCTCTCATCAGTTTCTTGTGTGTGAGGGAGCCCAGCCCAGGGCTTGCCCCGCATCAGCCCTCAAAACCACCTGGCAGCTCCCATCTCCATTTCCCACCCTTCAAGGTCAGCATTCTCCTGCCTCCCTCCGAGTGCATCAGAACAAAAAGGGCATGGCATTGCCGAGGGAGACCATCCGACACCCTTTAGGACACCCTGGGCCGAGTGTCCTTAATTCTGAAAACCATCCAAGCTGGAGCCTAGACCGCCTTGTCTCTTCTCCCCCAAGCCCGAAGACCGGGGAGGGGAGGATGAAGGGTGGGGGTGGGATTTGCGTGGTAGGCCTCATGGCAAAGGTACGTCAGGTTCCAGCTCCTGTCAGTGCTGATGACGTGTTCATGGTGACACTGAGTACAGTACTTAGAAGACACACAGAACCTCCCTCAGAAAACCTAACAAAAGGCTGTATAAAGACTTATTTGGCACCTCCACTGGAAAGGGCTTCATAGCCAAATACAGCAGATGTGGGAGGTGAGTAGCCAGCATTTTTATTGGTAATTATCTTTTTATTCGCGGAATTGGGGGCGACTTTCAAGACCCGTGTGCCAGGCAGGAGTTAGCCTTGTTCTCCTGGGGCTTTTCGCTTCTTTGTTTTTTGTTTTTTGTTTTTTAAGATTTTATTTATTTATTTGACAGAGAGAGATCACAAGTAGATGGAGAGGCAGGCAGAGAGAGGGTGAGGGGGAAGCAGGATCGCCGCCGAGCAGAGAACCCGACGCGGGACTCGATCCCAGGACCCTGAGATCATGACCCGAGCCGAAGGCAGCGGCCCAACCCACCGAGCCACCCAGGCGCCCTCTTTGTTTGTTTTTAATTCTAAAGTGTCACTGTGTTTTGTTTTTCCAACTGGAGAATGGAAATGTCATCTCCCTCATGTGGTGCAAACAGTCTGAACACCTTCTCAGTGGCCGTGGCTGTGGTACCAGCTGGAGAGTCACAGTAATTTCTGTTGCAGCTGCAGCGGATAGGTACTGTGCCATTCCCACTGTAACGAGGCTCGGGGAAGGTGGTGCTCCCAAGCCTGCTCGGTGTGAGGCTGTGCAGTTACCCACCGTGCCGGGGGCCCTGACGGCTGCAGGGGTGTAAGATGCGGAGAGAAGTCTTTGAAGGTGTCCTGCCCTGGCAGTTCGTGTCTTCTCCAGTCTAATTGCTCTGTCTCCCAGCTTACTCCTTCAGGCCCCACAGCAGTTTCTACATCCGGGAACAGCGAAAGGATGACCCAAGGGGTAGAAACCATGAGGTCGGGGGGACGGTCTAGCTCCTTCCCTGGGTCCCCAGAGCCTGCCAGATGTCAGGCATCCCATCCTGTTCGCTCCCTGGGTCTGCGTGGCAGCGGAGAGCTCTTCCAGACCTTTTTGCTAACCGTAGCTGGTCATGGGATGATGGTGATGATGGAGAGAAACATTCTGTTGAGAATGAAGAAGGTAAGCGCCGCTTCTGGCTTGATCACTGATGTGGGATCCCCCTGGGAGCCGACTCCTAGGGTCTGGCCTAGAGGCCGCACGAATTCTCCACCTTCTCTCCCTCTGGAAGGTGGGCTGCTCCGTGGGTGCTCTAGTCTGCTAACTCTTCTGGGCCCCAGTTAGCCACTCGTCATTGGCCAACCTGCCTCCCGGGACTGCTTGGATTTGGAGCCCCGGAGAAGATGTTTAATGCTTGAAGCGTCTCCATGGCGACCCCGTCCCTGAGACGCAGCTGGGCACAGACATGTAGAATCTGCCCTCCATGGTCGCCTTATCCTCACATCAGCCCAACATCAGCCTCTTTGTGTTCCTGTCCCCCAGTGAGAGGTGTGGGCATTCCCTCTTGAGTCTGAGGGTGCTAGCAGGGATCTGAAATGCCTCGACCGAGTCCAGGACAGAGGCTGGCACTGGCAAGCCGGAGCCCTGCGGCAGAGTTCCCATATGGCTGGAAGATGAGCCTCAGAGAACTGGGAACGGCATCAGCCAGACAACCCCGTGCCAAGTAGCACAGATTTAAAGATTTCTTGATACTCCTAGACAGCTGAGCAGAGATTTTTATCAGCAGCAGCAAAGGCAGCCAGCTCGTTGTCGCCTTGGCAGTGGAATTAACTGGAACACTGAGTTGACAGGACACCAGTGTGGGGCTATCTAAGAACCTTCTCTTTGGGGCTCGTGTTGTGTTTTGTGTTGCATGGTGTATCTAAGGTCTCTGGGAGTGAGGAATGTTGCCCTCTACTGGGACTCTAACTTAATTTTTTCTTCCAGCAGGTTAGCCAAAACCGTTTCTTATTGATGGCAGTGTTTCTAATGTGCTTAGTAGAAACTGAAATATTTTTATTAATGATCCTGAACAGTGAGAGTTATAGAGGGGATTTCCAGTTCTGATATACCCTGGCATTCTGCCTGCCGGAGGAATGTGGGGGAGCACAGTGACTTCTCTTCGTTACTGGTATTGAGACAGTTGAACCAGAAAACGTTCCCCGAACTTACGCTCCATACCGGGTGTTAATGAGGGCACCCCGCTCTCTAGAACGCTCTCTAGGTACTTTTGCTGCAATGCATGTGAGTTTCTAGTGACCTCTGCACAGAATCTTATTTTATGATGTATTAGTGGGATCACTTGTAAAGCAAAGACCCTTGTTCTAAAATAACTCCCAATGTATTTATCATTTTTTAATGACTGCCATTAGAAACTCAAATTCCTCTATATTTGAGAAATGAAAATATAAAACGTCATGGTAATCTCATGATCCACAGGACATGCAATATTATTTCGGTGTAATTGAACTTAATGGTGAATAAGTTGCTAAAATTTAATTTACAGCCTATAGGAATTAGCAAGTAAGACACTTGGGATTTATTAGGGCAGTGCTTTTAAGATTTTATTTATCTATTAAAGCACGCATGAGTTGGGGGGCAGAGGGAAGCAGGCGCCCCACTGAGCAGGGAGCCTGATGCAGGGCTTGATCCCAGGACCCGGGGCCCGTGACCTGAGCTAAATTAAAGGCAGAAGCTTAACCGACTGAGCCATCCAGGTGCCCCCTACAGTAGTGCTTTTCAGCAGTGACCCACTGCTGTAGTTGTAATAACTTATAACAGAACTACAGCTCACATGTATGGATTTGTATGCACAGAGAAACAGAACTTTCCCCAGCTTACTTGCCATAGCAGTGCACCCTGCTATTTTCTGTTCTTTTTCCCCTTCTCCCTGCCTTTTTTCCTTCTTCTGCTTTCCCTTCTTTCTTTCTTCTTATGCTGGTTATGACCCACCAAATCAACTTCATCATTTACTAATGGGTCACGATCCATAGTTCCAGACCGTGTTGGGATAAAGATTTTCATCTCCATCCCCTCCTTTCTCAAGTTTCTGAGGTGTGTGTTGTGTGCGTGTGTGAGCCTCCCTCCCTTCATAATCCTCTGCTTTCTGTCTGGTAGCAGAACAAAAGAACTGTAAAGAGCTTAAAACCACACCTTCAGCGGGGTTGTCCCATACCCCTCCCCTGCCCCCAGCCGTGAGGGCAAAACTGACCTCGAAGTGCCTTCTGGGAGTGACTTATCCTGAGGCAGTGCAGGGAGGTCCTCCATTTGTTTACAGGCTGAGAGTCATCTTTACAGCTAGTTTAATAAAAGGCCCCCCCCCCCCCATTACCTCTGCACTGGCTTGGGAATAGTAATAATAATTATATTCTAACAGTGAATATTTATTAAGCACTTACTATGATTCAGACAGGGCTCAGTGCTTTCTGCACATTATCTCATTAAGTCTTCATAACTACCCTGTGAGACCTACCATTATTTATCCCTGAGTTTCTAGAAGCCGAAGCATGAAAAACCATTTGATTTGGCCAAGGTCACAGAAGACAGGCTGAGCTAAGATCTTACCCATGCTTTTATACCTCTCGACAGACATGTTATTCATAAAGTTGGTGCCCTGTCTGAGCAGCTCCTCTTTCTCATGCATAGGTTTGAGAATGGCCAAACGCCGTGCTGCTTTAGCCATCCATGAGTCTAGCAGACCCACGTTCATTGAGCATGTCTGTGTCCCAGGCACTGTGCAAGGTCCTGGGTGGGGCTAGACTCAGGAGTGACCTGGTCCCATCATGGGAGCAATCCTGCAGTGTGATGAGGACAGGGCCGGGTGAGGAGACCCCAGGAGGGGGAGGGTCTAGTGGCAGGCCATCTGTGCTAGGCTCCTCCCAGGTCAGCGGGCCCCTGGTCCTCCGTCCTTGAGAAGCTAGGGCCTGGGAGGAGGAGCAGGGGAGGAGGGCCAGGTGCCACCTCTCAACAGTCATCAGCTTATACAAACAAACCCCGAGGAAAGGATTGGCCAGCTCCGTGGGATCGTTAAAAAGTACATTCAGGTACTTAGGGAGTAAGATAGCTAGTCTTACACATGGTTCTTATCAACAGAGAGGCAGGAGAAAAATTAACCTCCCTCTGTGTGAGTCAGATCTTTCCATTATTTAAAAGAGAGGGTCCAGGAAGTAATTCATTAATTTAGACTATAAAATGAAATATAACATGTGGGTGGTTGAAAAAGATCAAAGTCTTGTATGTTTATGTGGCCTCGTGCTCTGTTTTCACGTGAACCCATGTATTACTCACCTGCCCTCATAAATCTGGCCTCTTGAGCTTGTCTTTTCTCCCTGCCCTTTTTCGGCTACAAGAGAAAAACACGTCATATACTGTTTTGTGCCGGCATTCATTATCTGAAGACTTACAGGTGACAGTGAATCTGCCTGAGGCAGGTTGAGATGAGGCAAACTGAGAGCAGGTGCTGTCTTCCAGGCCTTGGCCACTCGGAGAGGACCCACGGCGCCTGGGAGCTTGTTAGAACGGCAGGCCCGGGGGCGCCAGGCTGGCTCAGTCAGAAGAGTACGCAGCTCTCGCAGGGTTGTGAGTTCGAGCCGCACATTGGTTGTTGAGATTACTAAAATAAATGAATCAATGAATGAAAGAAACTAAGTTAAAAGAAAGGAAATGTGGCCCAGGGACCAGAATCTGCATTCTAACAAGATCCCAGGTGATTCATACATAGATTGGAGTTTCAGAAGCACTAGCCTTGGCCACCTTACACCAACCGTATTCTCCTCGGGTGTGGAAGTATCCCAAGGATGCGCATTGTTCCTCCCGATTCTGCAGTTGCCTGGGCACACACCTGTCAGTGAAAGCAAATACTTTGTGCTTCAGCCCTGCGTGTTTGTTCCCCTGACGCCCACCCATGCTCACCAGTTAGCTTTTCTGCTTAATTAAACCCTCAAAACTACATTCCAGGAAGGGCTTGGGTCAAGTCTAACATTTGTAAAAACCAGCCTTATGAAGTTGGGACTGAGATGAAAGGAATGGCACAATATTTGAGAAGCTCTGACATCTGTGTATATCAGGGAGGGCATCACCACGATCAAGATAACAGGAATCACCAACTACCATAAAGTTTGCATGTGCCCCTTTGCGTCTTTCCTGCACCCTCAGGTCCCCACCCTATCGATGTTTGTATTTTCTAGAATTTTCTGTGAGTGGAATCCTACAGTAGGGCCTCTTTTGTTTGGCTTCTTCTAGCATAATTATTTTAGACTCATCGTGAGTACTGTATCAGTTCTGTTGCTGAGTAATACTCCATTGTATGGGGGCGCCTGGGTGGCTCAGTGGGTTAAGGCCTCTGCCTTCGGCTCAGGTCATGATCCCAGGGTCCTGGGATCGAGCTCCGCATTGGGCTCTCTGCTCCGTGGAGAGCCTGCTTCCTCCTCTCTCTCTGCCTGCCTCTCTGCCTACTTGTGATCTCTGTCAAATAAATAAATAAAATGTTTAAAAAAAAAATACTCCATTATATGCATATAGGACAGTTTGTATACTTGCTGATAACATTTTGGGTTGTTTCCAGTTTTGGCCATTTACAGATGGGGCTCCTGTGAGCATTGGTGTGTAAGTCTTTGTAGGATCATGTGCTTTCAATTTGCTTGGTAGATAAATATCTAAGCATGAAATACCAGGATTATATAGTCCGTGTATATGTAACTTTTTAAGAAACTACCAGCTGTTTTCCAGAGTGGTTACACCATTCCATAGCCCCACCAGCAGTGTGTGTGAGTTTTGATGCCTTCACATCTCCAGCACTGGGTATCATCTTTTCGCTTGTACGCATTCTGGTAGGGATGGTGAGGTATCCCCCAGTGGCCTAATAAGTATACTAATAAACATCTCCTTTTTATATACTTAAATTATTTTGACAGAGTTAGATAGCAAGAGTGAGAGAGCACTGGTGGGGAGCAGCAGGCAGAGGGAGGGGGAGGAGCAGGGACCTGGATGCGGGACTCGCTCTGAGGACCCTGGGATCATGACCTGGGTGGAAGGCGGACGCTTAACCGGCTGATCCACCCAGGTGCCCCTGTCCATTTTTTTCTCTTAATGGTTTATGTTGTGGTGTCATAACTAAGAAATGTTTGCCTAAACCAAGGTCATAAGGGATTTCTCTTAGTTTTCTTCTAGAAGTGTTAAAATTTAAGTTAGGTTTTATATTCACATCCACAATGCATTTTTTTTCTTTTTTAAAAATATTTATTTGACACAGAGAGAAAGATCACAAGTAGGCAGAGAGGCAGGCAGAGAGAGAGGGGGAAGCAGGCTCCCTGCTGAGCAGAGAGCCCAATTCGGGGCTCGATCCCTGGACCCTGAGATCATGACCTGAGCCGAAGGCAGACAGACACCCAACGACTGAGCCACCCAGGTGCCCCCACAATGCACTTTGAGTTCATTGCTTTACATGGCACACAGAAGATGGGCATTGGGGTTGTGTGGTTCTGTGTGTGTATATCCAGTTGTTCCAGCATCATCTGCTGAACAGATGATTTTTTTCCATTGGGTTTCCTTTGAGCCTGGGTTACAAATCTCTTGTCCTTATATACATAAAATGTTCAGGGCCTGGCAACAGGGGAAACCACTGGTGAAAGCAGTGAGAACTTTGGGTTCTCAGTTGGCCAGGGTTGATGGCTATCTGGTAGTGGAGCTGGGACTCAAGCTTTGGGGTCTTTAAAGGGGATCTCGAGCTTGCCCTGTGGGGGAGGGGTCCCGCAGAGTGGACTTGCACAGTGTGCGTGCCATTCCTTGGGTGAGCTGAGGAGATAGTCCCTGAAATGAGCGTGGTAGAGCTTAATGCTCTCACTGCCCTTTGTGGAGCAAGGCGGAGGGTACATGGCAGGTAGCTTTGTAGGTGTGTGGGAGAGGCGTGAATGCATTCCGTGCAGTGGCTGCCTTAAGACACTGGGGCTTGTCTCCTGCAGCTCTTTGAGAATGGCTGCGGGGCCAGCAGGAGATGGCAACTCAGAAACCTGGGGACCCCGTCACCCTGTGCAGCCCACAGCTGCATGAGCTCTGGGACGTTCTGAGCCAGCCCTTTCGCAGCCTGAGATAAGAGGTCACGCTGGGCAGTGGTAGAGTTGCCGCAGATCCCCGTTCTGTGCTCCCCATGTCTCACCTCAGGGCCTGTCTGCTGTCCTCGAGGCTGCAGACCGGCAGACACACCATTGTCTTCCTGAGCGGCTGTAGGCAGGAGTCCCGATCCCCTGTGGGAGAGCCCCCGGAGGCCCACGTCAGTGAGGTGCCGGACCCCCGCCCTGGGGGCTCCTCTTGCCCTGGTGGTCGCTCTGGAGTCCCTGGCAGGGCTGTTGCCCAGCCGGCCTTGTGTGCAGGAGGCACGGCAGCGGTGTCCTGCAGGAAGTGGGAGCCTTCTGGCCGGCCAGAGCCTCCATCAGGGACTAGGAGGAGGGAGAGGGAGCTGCTCAGGGCGGGCATGTAAGGCTGTGTCAGCTGTGCGTTCCTGGCCTGGCAGGGTGAGCCGGGGCGAGGGAGGTGGTTCCTCACGCACGTCCGAGGGGGGGGGGGGACCTCGGCACCCCTGTGTGCCTCGGACCCACGCATCGTGTAGTAAATCAGAGCCTAACACGCTGTCTGTTTTCCAGGCCCTCCTCGCAGGCATGCGGAACCGTGAGAACAGCTCGCCCTGCCAGGGCAACGGGGAGCAGGCCGGCAGGGGCAAGAACTTGGGCTCCGCATGGCCTGGTGAGGAGGAGCCCTGCGGCGACATGAGCACCCCGTCCTACAAAAAACCCTTGTACGGCATCTCGCACAAGATCATGGAGAAGAAGAACCCTCCCGCTGGCGACTTGCTGGGCACGTACGAGCTCTTTGACAAGGCCAACTCTAGCAACAGCCCCTCGCCCCTGCGGCTCCTGAACGAGCCGCAGAAGCGGGACTGCGCTGGCACCGCGGCGGCCACCACCGATGGGGACCCCAACATCTACTTTCTGATCCAGAAGATGTTCTATATGCTCAACACACTCTCTTCCAACATGTCCCAGCTGCACAGCAAGGTGGACCTGCTCTCCCTGGAGGTGAGCCGCATCAAGAAGCAGGTGAGCCCCACTGAGCTGGTGGCCAAGTTCCAGCCGCCCCCCGAGTACCAGCTCACGGCGGCGGAGCTCAAGCAGATCGTGGACCAGAGCCTGTCGGGCGGCGACCTGGCCTGCCGCCTGCTGGTGCAGCTCTTCCCCGAGCTCTTCAGCGACGTGGACTTCTCCCGCGGCTGCAGCGCCTGTGGCTTTGCGGCCAAGCGCAAGCTGGAGTCGCTGCACCTGCAGCTTATCCGCGACTATGTGGAGGTCTACTACCCGTCGGTGAGGGACACGGCCGTGTGGCAGGCCGAGTGTCTGCCCCAGCTGAACGACTTCTTTAGCCGCTTCTGGGCCCAGCGGGAGATGGAGGACAGCCAGCCCAGCGGCCAGGTGGCCAGCTTCTTCGAGGCGGAACAGGTAGATGCCAGCCACTTCCTGGACAACAAGGACCAGGAGGAGGCCCTGTCCCTGGACCGGAGCAGCACCATCGCCTCAGACCACGTGGTGGACACGCAGGACCTCACCGAGTTCCTGGACGAAGCCTCGTCCCCTGGCGAGTTCGCCGTCTTCCTCCTGCACCGGCTCTTCCCGGAGCTCTTCGACCACCGGAAGCTGGGCGAGCAGTACAGCTGCTACGGGGACGGCGGCAAGCAGGAGCTGGACCCGCAGCGGCTGCGGATCATCCGCAACTACACGGAGATCTACTTCCCCGACGTGCAGGAGGAGGAGGCCTGGCTGCAGCAGTGCGCCCAGCGCCTCAACGACGAGCTCGAGGGCCTGGCGCTGGACGGGGGCAGCGAGGGCGAGCCAGCGCGCGACGACTGCTACGACTCCTCCAGCCTGCCCGACGACATCTCCGTGGTCAAGGTGGAAGACAGCTTTGAGGGCGAGCGGCCCGGCCGGCGGTCCAAGAAGATCTGGCTGGTGCCCATCGACTTCGACAAGCTGGAGATCCCGCAGCCCGACTTCGAGGTGCCGGGCGCCGACTGCCTGCTCAGCAAGGAGCAGCTGCGCAGCATCTACGAGAGCAGCCTGTCCATCGGTAACTTTGCCTCGCGCCTGCTGGTGCACCTCTTCCCCGAGCTCTTCACGCACGAGAACCTGCGCAAGCAGTACAACTGCAGCGGCTCCCTGGGCAAGAAGCAGCTGGACCCGTCCCGCATCAAGCTCATCCGCCACTACGTGCAGCTGCTCTACCCGCGCGCCAAGAACGACCGCGTCTGGACGCTGGAGTTCGTGGGCAAGCTGGACGAGCGCTGCCGGCGCCGCGACACGGAGCAGCGGCGCTCCTACCAGCAGCAGCGCAAGGTGCACGTGCCGGGCCCCGAGTGCAGGGACCTGACGAGCTACGCCATCAACCCCGAGCGGTTCCGAGAGGAGTTCGAGGGGCCCCCGCTGCCCCCTGAAAGGAGCAGCAAGGACTTCTGCAAGATCCCCCTGGACGAGCTGGTGGTCCCCTCGCCCGACTTCCCGGTGCCTCCGCCGTACCTGCTGTCGGACAAGGAGGTACGCGAGATCGTGCAGCAGAGCCTGTCGGTGGGCAACTTCGCCGCGCGGCTCCTGGTCCGGCTCTTCCCGGAACTCTTCACGGCCGAAAACCTCCGGCTGCAGTACAACCACTCCGGCGCCTGCAACAAGAAGCAGCTGGACCCCACACGGCTGCGGCTCATCCGCCACTACGTGGAGGCCGTGTACCCGGTGGAGAAGATGGAGGAGGTGTGGCACTACGAGTGCATCCCGAGCATCGACGAGCGGTGCCGCCGCCCCAACAGGAAGAAATGCGACATTCTGAAGAAGGCCAAGAAGGTGGAGAAGTGACGGCTGGGCGCCCCCTGGGACTGCACGTGCTCTCCGAGCGCGCCAGGGGTGTCCGCAGACGCGCACCTTACGGTGGCGGGGAGGGGCTCGCTCGGTTTGCACACGTGGACACCGTGCAGCCGCAGGAGGGACAGAAGCTTCGCGTGCGTCTCTCCTCCTCGCGACTTTCAGTCCCGTGTCCCCAGGGTGCGGCTGGAGTCCGGGAGAGCGGAGAGGCCTCGGGAGCCGGCCCTTCTCTTCTTGGCCGTGTCTCTCCATCCACCGCCCCACCCCCTGCAATTTCAAATGCATAGTCAGCGACTCTCTTGTTCCTCTTCCCACATTTTACATCTTCCATTTTTATCCATTTTTTTAATTAAAGAGAAACCCTTTTTAAGAAAAAAAATCATTGGGCTCTTTGGGGGCCATTTTACTTAAAAAAACTATCTTTTAAATATTTGTGACGAAGTACTGTAAGATGCCTTCGGTTGCTGGGATTTTTTTTAAAGATGGTTTCAGATTTATGAAATTTTTAGAAATGCCACGTTCCTGCATGATGGCTAATAATAGCTTCAGGTGGCATAGAGACCAATTTTACTGACCTTGTCTTTTACATATGACTTTGGAAGAATCAAGATGCCCCTCGGATGGCAGTCGAGGGGATGGAGAAGTGTGACCTCCTTTCCCACGGTGGTTGCACCCTCCCTTCCGCTGTGGTGCTGAGGAGGGGGCCTGCCCTCGCGACCTGGCCTGTTCCCCGTGGCCGTGTTGGTAGAATGCTGTGCCCACTCTCTGTAGATGAGAACACTGGATGATGATGATGATATGAATGTAGGTAGACGTGGAAACACGTACGCAATGTCATTTTGAGCTGTGTCCTTCCACTGCCCCCTTCCCTCTCTCCACAAAGATGCTCTTTGGAGGGGCAGACACATTTCCTTGGAAAAGAGTGTGTGTGAATATTTGGCTTCTTGTTTGATTTAAGGATGGGCCCCCTCTGGGCTCACCAAAGCTGTTTACTTTCCGTGTGTGTTTTTGTGCAACACCCGGGTTTTTTGAGCTGTCTGGTGGCTTCCCCACACCTCAGTGCAAGCCCCTCCTGTCAATAGCGCATCCTTGTTCCTCAGGGCAAGCCCAGGCCTCAGGCCCTCTTGGGGATACCTGGCATTGGAAGGTCACAGGTCGTTCAAATGGGGCTCCCCCATCCCCTCCCAGAGTCCACTCAGCTGTCGCCTCAGAACCCCAGAAGCTCTGCTACCCTATGTCTCTGGCCAGTCTCCTGGCCTCAGAGTAAGACATATCTTTTTTCCTCACTGGTTGGGAAGGTCACACTGCTCCAGGCCAGTGGCAAATTCTCCGGGATATCAATCAGGAAATTCCCCAGAGGTAAAGTCCTGAAAAACAATATTCTTTTACCCACCTGACTTTGGGGTCCAAAGCCCTAAGAGGGAAGGGAAACGGTGTCACCCAAATCAAGTACATTATACCAGAAATTTGGAAAATGAACTGAATCACACAGGGTGGTCCCAAAACCCTTGTGGAACGTTGCAGAGTTAATAATCTAGTGGCTTAATGTTTGCTACCTTAAGATGCAGAAATAATAGAAACAATCTGTGAATTTTCTCTATACAACTGATAAGGACTTTAGTTCTGGTGGCTATATGACATAATTTTGCCTGTACCCAGAGGGCTTTTTTTTTTTTTTTTAATGACAGGATTTTGAGCAATGTAAAGTTGCCAGTCTGACTTTAAGTAAATTTGTTTTTAAATGCCATTTACAGATTATTTCTGTTGAAACTGCAGACCCAAATTATTGAAATTTAGAAATGCACAGGGACTTAATGACTCTCACATACACCCACACCCACCCACATGTGCACACACATTTCTTCTATCTAAAAAACTTAAGTGGGATGAAGGGGACCTACATGAGCAATGAGCTCAACCTCTTTGTGCCTGGAAAGAAGGGACTAGAGCAGCCAGGAAACTCACTTTTTCCCCCTCACTTCGGCCTTTCTCTATGCCTTAGTCTCTCCAACACACACACACATGTTCGTGCCCATGCGCACGGCCTACCCAAAGATGGCAGTGGCACTCTCGCTGCCAGCCCTGTTGGTCGGAGAGTGCCATGGAATTTGACCTGGTCTCTAGGATGTGTCCAAGAGGATTCCAAGCCATGTGAAAATTGCCCTGCTTTCTAGAGGGTGGACTACGACCCTACAACTTCAGAAGCACAATCATTTTATTAATAATAAGTCCTGTCTCCCCATGTTAGAAAAATCAACAAGTTCTAGGGATGAGATGTGTTTCTTCACAACCTAGAGCATGTTCAGTTTTTGGAAACTGCATTTTGATGGTTTCCTTAATACCTTTCCTGCGTAGGGCCTCCCCCCACTGACCCCCACCACCCCACCCCCAAATCTTAGCGTCCCTTTTAGTGAAGAGAGGTGGACACACTCTGAGAGTTGTTTCTTGTCCCTCCGGACTGTCTCATCAGGAAACACCTGCAGGTCCTGCGTCTGTCTGTACGGCCTCCTCAGTTCTCTGGCCATACCGGCGGGCCCCAGGGCAGTTTTTTACATGAAGCAATAGAAGTACAAAATACTTACTTTTTCAAAATTTAATATTTTCTATAAAATGTGTTGGTAAATCCCTTCCCCCTCCCCGTTCCAAATTCTTCTTCTTTTTTTTACTTGTTTTTTTTTCCCCTTGTATCTGGAGGACTAAAGAATTAGCACAGACACATTCTGATGTTAAGGAAAATAGCAAGTCACGGTAGCTGGTAGTGTCCCTCGTTCTCTCTGTTAGTAAGTTTAAAAGAATGTATGAAGGTAGTCATGAATGTACTAAGTGTTCTAATCCTGCTTCAGTCCACTTGGGCTGTGTCAACATGACCACAAACATTTGACAGGGAATAAAGTCGTGTCTAGTGTCATGGGCAATAGTGTGCCCCTCCCCCTTTGGTGTTGGCCCCAGATCTTCCTTTATTTTTATGTTTGGGTTGGAGGGGTTACCACATCTGCAGCAATCATCCACCAACCTATGGGATCTACTTAGCGATGAAAGAATTCGCTGTTTAAATGGTAAGAGTCACTGGCCTGCCCACACCACAGCACGGCCACTTGGGTTCCTACAGAGATGGCCTCGGTTTCCACCCCCCCCCCCTTGCAATGTTGGATTCTTGTCCAATTGCAGTGGGGTCTCGAGACCCCTCATGGGAGGTCACTGAGATCTCGCACCCTGCCTGGCTGTGTGGGTAGGAGCGCGGAGTGGAGGTGGGGGCCCAGGGGCCGTTTATGCCATTTGGAAATAACTTGCCTCGTGTAGATCCAGCCTTAATGTTTTTCTGACATCCTAGTGAAAGCAGACCCTGCACAAAGTGGATATCAGAGTTAATACTGTGAGGAGACAAAATAACGAGAATAGTTTTACCAAAGATAATGAAATACCGCATAATGTCTGCATTTTACCATTGATTTGAGTGCGTCCTTAGAAAACTGAATGTAACAAAAAACCCAGGACATTTTTGGAAATTGTATGCTCTCTAGAAAACTTTGTGTGAATTTTTATACAAGCACTGTTTTATGAGTTATATAAAATGTTATAAAAATAGAAAAAATACGGTCTTTGTAACATCTTGTTTTCTTAGGGCCCAGGTCGCTCAGAGCCTGTGTTGGTCTAGTCTTTCCATCTTTCTGTGAGGCCTCCCCAACCCCTCCCAGGGGAGGACAGGAATAGGGGTGGGGGGGTGAGAGGGGGTAGGGGGTGTCTCAGCCTCTCAAGCTTCTACACCCCAGGGCGACTGTGGCGCAGTTCACAGGATTCAGTTGGCTGCAGCTGACAGAAATCCCCAAATAAATCCTAATCCTTTTCTACACGAACCACTTCCTGGCCACACAGAGGCGCATGTGACCTTTTCATACCTTTACTGGTGAGGTGCCAGCCCAGCCCTGCGACCAAGGACCAAGCCTGCACCCCCACTTTCAACCCCCCCCCGCCTTTTTTTTCCTCTCACTTTGGAGTAAATGGGATTTAGTTCCTCAAAGGTAACATATTATTAAGTGATAACAAGTGGTTACGTGTTTTTTTCTTACCTCTTCGGCTAATTATAAATTATTTCATATTCATAGTAAAAATACCATCTCAAGCCGTCAGAGGAACGTTGTTTGTGGCCGAGGGTCACGAAGATAGAAACTTGTGGCTGGTGATTGGGATACTTTTCCCAGGGACTCTGCTGTGAATCCTGACGTGTGTATGTGTGTGTGTGTGTGTGTGTGTGTGTGTGTGTGTGTGTGTGCCTGCCTCTGTCAGCAGGTTAGGGCCAGTCGGGGGCTGGAGTGACAAGTTTAAGCAAGACTTGAAGGAAGACTAAATTCTTTGCATTCTGGCTGTGGGTATGTTTGTTTTCTGCCCAAAAGAGAAGTCACAGAATTTCAGTATCTGTGAGCTTACTTATAAAATCTAGTTCTCGGAGATAAGAACCACACACAAAGTTAATTATCATGATCACTGGAATGGTGACAGGCAATGGCCTCTTTGGGGATGCTTCTAAGCAAACGTAACTGTCCCCCACCATCCCCCGTGGCCAGTGGTGAGAAAGGCGCGACGAACACTCCTTCCCTACTCGCTGTGACGGCCCCTCACGTTCACCAAGTACATACACGTGCCGGCCACGCTGCTGAGAGCCCAACCTTAATGATGGTCTCAAAAACCCCACGAGGGGGGCGCCTGGGTGGCTCAGTGGGTTAGGCCTCTGCCTTGGGCTCAGGTCATGATCTCAGGGTCCTGGGATCGAGCCCCGCATCGGGCTCTCTGCTCAGCAGGGAGCCTGCTTCTCCCTCTCTCTCTGCCTGCCTCTCTGCCTACTTGTGATCTGTCAAATAAATAAAATCTTGAAAAAAAACCCCGCGAGGTAAGTTCCAGAATTGTGCCTATTAAGAAAGGTATGATATGGTCCTGAGGGGTGCATATACTCTCTCCTTTAATTCTCCTAAAAACTCGAGTGTCTTGGGAACCATGATTTATTTGTGTTGTGGTGAGGAAGCAGAGAGAAGTAGGTTTCTTGCCCAAGTTTGTGCACCTGGAGAATTGCGGTGTCAGGGTTTAAACCCATGGGTCCGCTTCTGCAACAGCACACCAGTCCGGCTGCTGAACACCCTCTGAGTCATAGCACACACAAGATTCCGATTCGAAAACGAGTGCAAGTCACTGGTGTCCTTGACCACCCATGTCCCTCTAAGCCCCAGTTTGTCTGATCTCAGATGCGGGTGTGCTGGTTTCAGATTTGTGTGTGAGGTCACCGGCGACTGTGGAGAGCCCTGTTCTGGGACCAGTGAGCACACCTGGGAAGAGTTTGTGAGAGGAACCGCCATGGATCGGATTCCCTTGGGGCAGAACCTGAGACGTTCCCGTGAGAGTGGCGGTGGGCTTGTCCTCAGGAGAAGGGGCAGGAGGGATGCAGCAGAGGCTGGGGAAGGCCAGGAGCTAGGGTGTGGGTCTCCACTGCTGTCCAGCTTCATCCCCATTTTGGGAAAGCCCTAGAACTATGGGTTGTTTGGCAGGATTAGTCCCAGGTGAGGCAGAAGGGCTTGTTGGTCCTTGTTAGAGGTCTTCCCCAGGTTGGAAAAGGGCAGCTCTCCCGGCAAGAGGGCCAAGGGCTGAGCTCCAGAAGGGCCGCTGAAAGCAGGAGCGGTTAGGGGGTCCTCTGCCTCGAGGGAATGGGTGTTCCGGTGAAGGGGATCTGGGTTAAGCCTCCATCAGCATCGCTAGGGTCAGACCACCAGAGAGGATGTTAAGCCAGACCAATGGGCCCTATCCCCAGAGTAGGCCTCAGTGGGTCTGGATGGGGCCTAGGAATTTGCATCCCTGCCAAGTTTCCAGGTGATGCTGGCCCTGCTGGTCCACGGCCACACTCTGAGGGCCCCTGCACCAGTGACTTAACAAGGTAGGCTGTGCGTGTCACAGAAAACCGACAGTTTAGCCCTTTTCCAATTATGAGAAATAGATCTCAGCTGGAATAAATGGTTTCCCATTGTTCAAATAAAACTACTTCTTAACTAGCAATAAATGAAATCTTAGCTTTTCAGGTCAGCAGGAAGACAGGTTTACAAATGCTTACGCAGCATGGCCTAGGAGCACTGGCCAAACGTGGCTTTTGCCAGAGCCTAGTTCTACAGGGGGAAGCCTGTTCATTGATTTTAAGGCGTAAGAATTCATTTGTTCTTCTAAAGGGAGTTTGTTTTCCGGATGGCGAACTGTGTCCTTGACAGAGGTGGAGAACGTGTCATGCCACAGCTCATCCTTCCAGAAGCTCCTACAGTGTGGCAGCTGTGTAGTCAGAAGCGACAATGGGTCCTTAAATTACAGGGAGTTCAGGTTTTTGTAAGCGCTCCCTTTTTCTGAGCCCACTAATGGCTTAGGGACTTGACATACGTTATTTCATTTAATCCTCACAGGAACCCTGTTTCTATCCCCCATTTTACAGATGGGGCTGCTTCTAGAGGTTGAGTAACTTGGTCAAGGTCAGACAGCTGGCAGAGCAGGTGCTGCTAATGGTGACTGGCTTGACTCCGAAGTCCCGTGCTCGGGATTTCGATGCCACGCCTTACGTGGCTGCATGCAGTAAACTTCTCCGTCCTTCTGCCTAGGGGCCTCCTGCGGTTTAACTTGGGGTTGTGCTGACTGTCCAGGAGCTGCCTGAGTGTTTGACTTGAGAAAGCTTTCAGTGCAGAGAGCAGAAAGAGAAACACAGGAAGAATCATCTCGTCCTCTAAAGGAAGTGCGTTCATTCTGCAAAAATATTTGTTTTAAGATTTTTATTTATTTATTTGAGAGCGAGAACAAGCAGAGGGGAGTGGCGGAATGAGAGGGAAAAGCCGGCTTCCCGCCAAGCAGGGAACCCGACACGGGGCTCCATCCCAGGACCCCAAAATCATGACCTGAGCCAAAGGCAGGCACTTAACCCACTGAGCTACCCAGGAGCCCTGCAAAAGTATTTGTAGTGCCAGTTCTCTTCTGGGCACTCTTCCATGACTCTAACAAGTCCTCAACTCATTAATTGGTAGTTAGTAGGCCTTGGAGAGAAGGCTCTGGTGGTAAACACCACCAAACCTAACCTCTCTTGCCTGAAACGGAATTTTAAGCTGCACGTGGGTAATAAGCGGACTGCGAAGTTGGGCTCCTCGGCTCAGTGCCAAAAGCTGAGGCCACGGCAGATGGAGGAGGGCTGGGCTCCGGCCTGAGGCAGCCGCAGGCCCACAGCTTCCCGACTCTCCTGCTTCTCCCAGACTGGAAACGCTCCCGCTGAGAGGCTGTGAATGCCGGCTGCAGAGCTCCATAGCCTTGGTCTTCCTGGTGTTCGGTTCCTGCTACTTCTGACACAGGTATTAAACCCAAGTCTCCTCCTCAGTGTGGATGCGGGGAAGCCTCAGCTCAGGCACAGCGCGGGCACGAGGGGGCCTGTGCCTTGGCCGATGCAAGACCCCTGGCGACGGGAGCCTTCTCGTCGGGTCCTCGGGTTGTTGCTGGTTGTGTTGCTTCAAAGGAGAGTTGGCTGCTGTCATTTTAGCCTCACCTTTTGCGTCTCTGCATCAGAATCAAGAGGTAAGGGCTCTCCTCTACGTCCGAGAGAAAAATCTATGCATTGCAAAGGGGCAGGAAGTATCTAATAGGAAGCCTTCTGAGTGGGGCTCTGGAAATCACTATTACCCAGTCCAGAACTCTGAATAGAAATGGCCCATTTTATTTATTTATTTATTTATTTATAAAGATTTTGTTGATTTATTTGACAGACAGAGATCACAAGTAGGCAGAGAGGAGGAAGAGAGCCTGATGCGGGGCTCGATCCCAGGACTCTGGGATCATGACCTGAGCCAAAGGCGGAGGCTTTAACCACTGAGCCACCCAGGCGCCCCAGAAATGGCCCATTTTAGACACTTGCTGTTCTACCCTGACTGCAGTTTTGGGGGCTTCACTTATCTGCCTTGGGGAAGGTCTCATCATCTTTAAGAATTCTGTCCCAGAGGGGTGCCTGGGTGGCTCAGTGGGTTGGGCCTCTGGCTCAGGGTCGTGATCTCAGGGTCCTGGGATCAGGCCCCAGATTGGGCTCTCTGCTTGGGGGGGTGGGGGGGCCTGCTTCCCCCTCTCTCTCTTCCTGCCTCTCTGCCTACTTGTGAACTCTCTGTCAAAGATAAAATCTTTAAAAAAAAAAAAAAAAAAGAAAGAAAAGAATTCTGTCCCAGGAGGGGCTCCTGGGTGATGCAGTCAGTTAAGCATTCGACTCTTTGATTTTTTGGCTCACGTCATGATCTCAGAGTTGGGAGATGGAGCCCCACACCAGGCTCCTTGCTGGGTGTGGAGTCTGCTTAAGGGTCTTTCTCTCTTCTCCCTCTGCCCACCACCCCCCAACCCCCACACTCTCTCCGACAAAATAAAGTCACAAGATAGAAGGCCCACTGGGTACAGATGACATCTCTACGGAAGAATCGAGAAGGACATCCTGTGTGACCCATGTCCTCGAGGACATTGCATATCCTTGCAAATTCCTACTTTCACCGGCCTGCTTCTGATACGCCTGCTTAACCAAAAACGAACAAAAAACCCCTTAACCCAACATGCAGGTCTTTGAGAGGAACAGGAAAGCGGCAGTCTCAGAAAGCTGCCTCCAACCTCAGGGCCTTCAGAGAAATTCCAGGGGGCAGATTACGGAGTAGCAGCTACCAACGGCAGAAGGAACAGCAGGTTGTGGGGCCTTTCCTGTACAGGAAAAGAATTTACAAAGAATGCGTGGTAAAAGTAACCGCATCTCTTTACACCTAGACTAGCCAAGGGGAGCAAGGCCGGCTGGGGCTGGGTGAGGCTCCGCCCACAGTGCTGGGCACTTCCAGTGGAAAACTTCCGGGTGTGTATCCGCAGTCCCACCTAGTGATGTGCTGGTAGATGTTTAAGAAATGACTCTCCAAGGGAAAGATAAGTACTGTTTTTTTTTTTTTTTTTAAAGATTTTATTTATTTATCTGACAGAGAGAGATCACAAGTAGGCAGAGAGGCAGGCAGAGAGAGAGAGGAGGAAGCAGGCCCCCTGCTGAGCAGAGAGCCCGATTCGGGACTCGATCCCAGGACCCTGAGATCATAACCTGAGCCGAAGGCAGCGGCTTAACCCACTGAGCCACCCAGGTGCCCCAGTACTGGTTTTTTGTTTGTTTGTTTGTTTTTTTAAAGATTTTATTTATTTGACAGACAGAGATTACAAGCAGGCAGAGAGACAGTCAGAGAGAGGAGGAAGCAGGCTCCCTGCTGAGCAGAGAGCCCGATGTGGGGCTTGATCCCAGGACCCTGGGATCATGACCTGAGCTGAAGGCAGAGGCTTTAACCCACTGAGCCACCCAAGCGCCCCCCAGTACTGGTTTTTGATGATTGCGATTTCCAAGGTGAAAATACTACCACAGGTGACTCCAAGCTTCCTATGTGACCTGCTGAAAGATGCCCTCTTTCTGCTCTCAAGTCCACTCCACGGAGTTTCTAATGTCCTGCACTACTCCCTGGCGATTGTCAGTAAGCTCACTGATAATCTGACGGCACCTTTCTGCAAGCCAAATGTGTGTGACCGAGATGATGCCGAACTTGAGCCGAGTGTCACTTTACTTGCCGGATACGGGCTGCACCGTTAGAATGTTCACGGAATGTACACCAGCACTCCAACCGCAATCTTTCTTTTCAGCTTCTTAGAAAATGCTACTTATGTTTCCATCTCCCCAGTCATCACTAACCAAATAAACTGTGACTTAAGAAATATCCCCCAAATGTCTACTTTTCTCTACAAAATGTTAAAATGATGATGAAACGATAGCCTAGCCATCCATCTATATAATTTTCCAGGGAAGACAACAGATGCTATTTGGCAGAGAAATGCTATTAGCATCGTATTTCCTAGAGGGCATCTACTTCTTTGAAAGAATTAGCCATCATTACTGATAAAAGGGCTACATCAGCCTCTACCAAAGTAGTCATAACTTAAAAAAAAAAAACAACTTGCCATCCCATTAGAGCAGGGTGTCTCAACCTCATCTCTACTCATTTGGGGTCCAGTAACTTTGTTGTGGGGTGTCCTGTCACTGTAGGACATGTAGAGGCATCACTGGTCCCTATCTACTCGATGTCCCCAACCACCCCCCCCCCCCAGGCTGTGACACCCGAGAGGTCTCTAGACATTGCCCAACGTGAATTCACCCTGGTTGAGAACCACTGTACTAGAAACATATACATCTTTAATCTTTTCCAATTTTAATTTTCCCGGAGGTGGCGTCGCCACGGTGGCACTAGAAAGCAACCGTCATTTGGGTCAAGTAATGGGTGAGTTTCGAGAGTTCTGTGAATCCTTATGAATTGCTTTTGTTTCTGCTATTTCATAACCGTGTTCCAAGTCCCTTGCACTGCAGACAACTGTTAAGAGCTCAGTGTTTGCCATGTGCCCCTGCCAAACCAACATGCTCCATGAGATTTTTTTTAGCTTGATTTTTTTTTAATTTTTATTTTTTAAAGATTTTATTTATTTATTTGTCAGAGAGAGAGGGAGAGAGAGCAAGCACAGGCAGACAGAATGGCAGGCAGAGGCAGAGGGAGAAGCAGGCTCCCCAATGAGCAAGGAGCCCGATGCGGGACTCGATCCCAGGACGCCGGGATCATGATCTGAGCCGAAGGCAGCTGCTTAACCAACTGAGCCACCCAGGCGTCCCTAGTTTGATTTTTTTTAAAACAGAGAGGTCTGGCGTGCGGCCCCGAACACTGCAAGCAGCTAGGTGAGGTCCTAATTACCAAAAGCTTCAAAAAGCCTTTCAAGTGGCTTTTCCTGCTTCCTAGCTAGCAATAGCTCCTCTTCTTACCTCATACAACACATTTTGATTTTCTCCTTCCTTTGAACACATGACAAGGTAAAGCAATTAGTACCCCGGTCCCCATTTGACCAATGAGGAAGGTGAAGCCCAGAGACGGAGGTCAAACTGTAACCAAGGTAACCCGACTTACCAATGGCAAGACTGAGCCTAAAAACCAGGACCCCTGACACATCCCTAGGTCATGCTGCCACTCACCACACAAGACTTCTTAGTCTTTCTACAACTTTCTAAAGAGAAGTCAAGAGGAGAGTGGGAAGGAGGAAGAGAGGGAGAGCGAAACAGGGATGGAGGTAGAGGAAATGAGAAAAAGACAAGACATTAGTCTCCTAAATTATAATTCATAACTAAGTCCTGTTAAAATTAAAGATTTTACTGGTAACTCAGTAAAGCCCAATTAACAAGTGGTAAAACGGAAACATTCCCTCTGTTGCTCTGCACATTATGTAGTCTTTCTTCCGGAGAGCTTACTTAAGCTTTCAAATCAAGATCAATTTTTTGGAGCCTTCTGAAATTCAAGGTGTTAAGGCCTTCATACTCATGGGCCCAGACATCCCCCTGCTTTGGGCCACAGAAGTTTCCCTTCATTGTCAGTTAACCTGAATTCTCAAGAATTCCTGGAGGGCAATAAAAGGACCCATGCACAGCCAGTCTTTTTTCCATGACACCATCTAATGGGTCTCTACTTGAGCGGACTCTTCTAGTGCTAGGAAACTGTTTATGGGAGTCTACAAACCAATTTATTTCTGCAGATGTCCTTTTCTTAGATGACGTATATTATGTGTGTGTCCCTTCTAATACTATTATTTTTTTAGGCTTTCTCCTTTTTATAGCACTTTCTTGAGAATTAGAATAATCGGTTTCTCTTTGTTCTCTTCGTTGATAATATCTGTGCTTCCCTTAAAACCTACTACTAAAATCTACTTTCACCTGAAAATTAAACTCTCAGCTTATTATCCTAAGCTGGGACACGGGTCATCCTATTTTTTTTCTGTAAAAGGTCAAGGGTCGTGGGATCGAGCCCCACATCGGGCTCTCTGCTCAGCAGGGAGCCTGCTTCCCCCACCTCCTCTGTCTGCCTCTCTGCCTGCTTGTGATCTCTGTCTGTCAAGTAAATAAAATCTTAAAAAAAAAAAAAAAAAAAAGTCAGGTAGTAAATATTAAATATTTTAGGCTTTGTGGGCTACCTAAGGGCTCTGTTCATATATTCCTTCCTTCCTTTTAACAATGTTTTAAAAATGTAAAAACCATTCTTGAATTCCATAAAAAAGGCCTCTGGGGCCCCCTGCCCTAAACGATTACTGTTAAATGGGCCCTAACTAGCCCATTTGCAGTGAGTTGGAACAACTTCACGTATCTATCCTTCTGAAGACAAACTGAAGGGAACGAAAGCTCACAAATCGGTAATTCAGAAGGGCTGGTGGAGAAAGGGGTCTCCCAACGGATATGAAGGGTGACCTTGACTTCAACTGGTTTTGCCATTAAGAAGTCTGAACCCAGGGAAGCTGGTCAGCAGGGATAAAACTGAAACAAAGGCACAAACAACAAGGCCAGTTTATTTTACACAGATTCCCGAGGTAGTTACTGTGCGGAACAGCAGGCTTGGCATTAAAACTCTCTCTGGGGTTAGTTCACTCAGGACACATCTCATTCATGCTCATGAGGCCAAAATGAGGTCAAAGCGAGCACAAATCAAGCTCTGGAGAGGATTCCAGGCCATGGGCAGTGTCTCCAAGCTATGGATCCCCATTTCCATAAAAGAGCTCCGCAGATTCCACTAAAGGTGAGGTGACTTTATTTTAATAAAAATGTCCTCTTTTGAAGCTGGCCCTTCCCTCCATCACTAGAAAGCAGTTTTATTAATATAAAGCAATCCATTTATTTAGACATACTCTTTTTAGGCAACTTTAACTTTTTCCACCGGCGTAACACCACTCTGTACTTTTCACTTTCTGTTTTCTCCTCCAGCACTTTTTTCAGGAGAACCCTCATTACCGTCTCTGTTTCTGCTTCTTTATCCTCTCCAATCAGAAGATCCAATGTATCTCCCACTTTCACCTGAAAATGGAAAGAAAACTCAGCCTTCATCGCATTTTGGGAAACGCAGGCTAATGCAAATGTCCTTTTTTTTTTTTTTTAAGTTTATTTTTTTAGTCCTCTTTATACCCAACATGGGGCTGAGATCAAGAGTTGCATGCTCCACTGACTGAGCCAGCCAGGTGCCCCGAAAATGTCCTTGCTTTGAGTTTTTATCCGGGAACCATCATTACCCAGAGGGCCATGTGAGAAAGGTAGTGATTCTGCTGAAACCGTCCCTTATCCCTGGTACCTCCAGGTGAAAGGGCCTTGCTCAGAGGATGCCTCCAACACTCGTGCCCAACACTATCCGTGTCCTTCCATCAGACCTAGACAGCTGCCTGCTCATGGCAGCTCTGGTGTGGTGTGGCCCACTCACTCACCTCTACTGGATGACTGAAGGAAACACACGGAGGGATTTGTTTCGGTAATGGTGACAAGAGGCAAAGAAAGTGGGGCACAATCAGAGAGAGTACGTGCATAGTAATTACTATCAGCACTGAGAAAATAATTTCCAGGGTAACTTTTCATTGATTTCGACCCAGAAGAGCTATGTAACCGGGGATGGGGCAGTCTGTTGAAAATTAGCCGCTATGGAAGAACATTCAGCTGTATCTCTTAGAGAATGGTGAACTTCTTCTCTAGCACTGATTAGCCCCGGTGATGCCACATCATCAAGAAGACAGGACTCAGTTCACAAAGACAGAAGGATCAAGTTGGATGCTGACTCAATGGGTTCAAAGCGCTAACATCAAACCCGTTCTTACCCAGGTGGGACCCTTAGGCTGAGTAGTCCCGGTCACGTCCCAGGGCAGTCACAGCAGTGTCGCCAGGGACAGCCCATGGTAGGCACCTGGTCCTGGCAGGTCAGGATTTCAGGATCTGCCCAGTGACTCGGGAAGGAGCTAAACAGACCCAGGTGTCATATGCTCTTTCCGCTAGGACACAAGCCAGGACTGACTGGGGCCACCTCAGACCACTCACCACTGCTTCCCAGGAGGTGGGCAGCAACCCCATGTGTGTGCCATGGACTTGAAGTGTGCACACGTGGCCATTTAAAAGTCTACTGGAGGGTTTCTGTTTAAGAAATATGGTGCCACTTTTACCTTATTTTCTGATTAATGTTCTCTGAGGCAGTCCTAAATTCATGCTGTCAAAAACACCTGCACCTTACCTGGGCAAACTCATTTTTGTGCTCCCATCCATTCAAGGGCCCAGTATTCAGTCCACAACGTGGGAATACACACTTCTGCCACCATGTCACGCTCGTCAGCCTAGAGCAGTGATATGTGAAACTCACGCAGCAGCTGGTTATAAACCATTAACCTTCTCCCCTCTGGGCTGAGAAGCAAAAAGGCTCAAACCGCAAGGAAGCATGGAGACTGCTTCTCCTCTGGGTCTGAAGGATGGGCTGACCCAAGCATCATCTAGGGGGTCTGTCCTCCTATAGTTCTCATGAGTTCAATTAGGAAAAAGAAAAAAAAAAGACCATTTGCCCGCCCCAACTGTGTGGACATTTAAAATCAATGTCCGGGGCGCCTGGGTGGCTCAGTCAGTTAAGTGTCTGCCTTTGGCTCAGGTATGATCCTGGAGTCTCAGGATCGAATCCCCCATCAGACTCCCTGCTGGCAGGGAGTCTGCGTCTCCCTCTGCCCCTCACCCCACTCATGTTCTCTTTCTCTCACACTCTCTCTAAAATCATAAAATCTTAAAAAAAAAAAAAATCAGTGTCCAGAAATACAAGGTTTGAGAGCATTTCGAATGCTTTTACATTTTTCAGCATGGCTTTATTAAAATTCACTTTTTAATAAGTAACATACGCATGTGATACAAAATATACACAGAGCCAACTGCAGCCCTCCTTTGTGTCCCTTCACAATCTGCTGTGTGTCCTGCGTGCAGCTGAGCAGCAGAGGCCTCTGGGAGCTTACTTCTAAGGCAGCGAGCAGGGAAGGAAGGCTTCCCCTGTAGCCAGTCAATCCCCGGGAGCGGGGAGTTCAGGAAGCTTCAGTCCTTTTGTGTAAGTCAGCAGGCCCTGGCTCGCCACGGCACAGACAGGCGGCCTGCTCGGCTTGCTCGGAGCTGCAGCACCACAAACCCGCCTGACCCTTCAGGGCCCGTGGCCAGGCACAGCCCCGTGCGGCAGGCCTCGGAAGGGGAGGTGTCCTTTATTCCCTGCAAGGGCCTGTCCTCCTTCATGCGGGAGACAGCACAGCAGACACAAAGCGACACTGGTTGGGATTAAGGGCTGTTCCAAATATCTACATTTCAAATCTCCCCTTAGCTGCAGTTACTATGGCTACAGGCCTCCTAGTAACAAGGCAGTCGAGTGTTAACACTGGCCCCTTCCTCTGCTGACCCTCAGGAGAAATCTGGAAGGCAGCCGAGACAAGAGAACACCCAAGGCAGAATGCAGCAGCAGCAATTAGACTGTAGTTAACAATGTCTCAAAGCAGAGGGGGGAAGATGGACTTGTGGCGTTTGTAAATGAGGCCCTGGCACAGAGGCGTGGCGCACCCAGAGCAGGTCCTGTCTTAGAAACACGGCGGCTGAGGAGAGGGGGCAGGGCTGCAAGCAGGCAAAAGCAATTATGGGAGAAGAAGGGCCTGATCTCCAGAGGCATGTCTGTAGCGCCTGATTTCCCGCAGCTCACAGAGCCAGGACTGACATGCTGAACCCGCCGGGTCGGTGCCGTCACAGATCATGGACCTTGAGGCCGGGCGGCTGAGATGAGCACTGGGGAGTGCCCCTCCTCCTGTCAGTTTAGCCAAGAGAGCCTGTAGGATCCCAGAGAGCAAGGTCTCCGAAGAACGCCTCAGTGCTGATCGAACGCCTCAGTGCTGATCGGGATCCAAGGCCAACAGCTCACACCCTCCCCTGCCCCAGAGCAAAAGGATGTAGCTGAAGCCCTCCATCCCCAGGGGAGTTGTGAAACACCAAACAAGCTTGGAAGCCACCTACAAAAGCGCGTCTGACTTCCCGGGAACATTTGTTCTCTAGACACTAAGAGTGAGATTATGTCTGCTGATGCCTCGTATGTCTGTGTCTTCCAAGCTTTTTTTTTTTTTTTTAAGATTTTTATGTACTCATCTGAGATGGAGAGACACAGAGAGAGTGTGTGCATGAGGAAGGGGGAGTAGAGGAGGGAGAGGGAAAAGCCGGCTTCCTGCTGATCCTGCAGCCCCCTGATCCCAGGACGCTGGGATCATGACCTAAGCCAAAGGCAGATGCTTAACCACCTGAGCCACTGGGCATTGCCCTTCAAAACTTTTTTTAAACAGTCTCTGTCATACACCTTTTTTTTTTTTTTTAAAGATTTTATTTATTTATTTATTTGACAGAGAGAGAGAGAGAGATCACAAGTAGGCAGAGAGGCAGGCAGAGAGAGAGGAGGAAGCAGGCTCCCTGCTGAGCAGAGAGCCCGATTCGGGGCTCGATCCCAGGATCCTGGGATCATGACCTGAGCCGAAGGCAGAGGCTTTAACCCACTGAGCCACCCAGGCGCCCCTGTCATACACCTTTTTATTGTGCTTCGTTAGCTTTTACTATCATTACTATTTTTCCAATTATGAAAGTGATCTATACTTATAAAAAATTCAGAAAATAGAAAGAAGAAAATATAACCCATAATGGCCCAAAGATAAATACTAGTATTACTAATTCCAGATGTATGTATACATGCAACTTATTTCTACAATACACAATTTATACACACACACATATGTATGTGTGTGTGTATGATTTATAACAACACTGGATGCTGGAAATACATTTTCTTATACCTGATTTCTTTCACTTAACGACAGTGTTGCTATGGACCTGTTAGAAAACAGGAAGTGTCTTTTCTAATGGCTGCTCTGCGCGCAGAGCAGGGCATGTGGCAAGTGTTGCGGGTACCGCCAAACTAACCAGAATCACACACCCACTCAGCTAACAGCAGTCCACCACTGGGATCGCTACACAATCAACTCTTCTCAGTCTCATTATTAGCTTTTCATGGGACTAATGACTCAGTTAACGGATTTTTGCGAATTGTGATAGTGGTCCGTCTTAAAATTTTAAGGAAAAAAGGAAAGTTTTCTCTTAAGGACATCAAGGCTGCAGAAGAGCAAGTGGTCTGTGTCACCAAGTTGGCTGGTGATTCTCACGAGCTTGACCAGGCCTCTGGGGAGTCACAGAGCGTGCAACACAGACACACACAAGGGGTCACTGATGCCCCCTGAGGGGAAGTCGGGGTGGCACTGAGTACTGGCAGAGAAAGAGACAAAAATATCTGCTGTCAGAATAGCTCACCGTTCTGCTTTTCTTCCACAATTTCTCCCCATTCAGCCTGAGCTCACCTTTGTAGAATGCATCTTCCACTTTGCTAAAAAAAAGAAAAAGAAAAAGAAAAAGAAAAAAAAAAAGTCAAATGCTTTGAAATAGAAATACATCCAAAACAATTACATAGGTCTGAAAAAAAAAAAACAGCTGCCATTAAGGCTCATTCTGACAGTGACCAGCCTCTCCACAAAGCCTCCATTCTGGCTGCTGGGAAAGGGGGGAGTCAACTGCCCCCATGTTTATCTCAAACAGCGAGACCCAGGGGCCCTTCTGAATGGACACCAAACTGTGGCAGAGACGCACGGACATCACTGGGCAGGTAAGCTCTGGGAGGGCTCGGGGTACTCCCCCCTCTGACTCCTGCAGCAGCCGCCTGCAAAGCGGGAGCTCCCAGGGTTCATGACCACCAAAGCGCTCCAGGCTCTGAGGAAAAGAACAGGCACCACACGTATGGTGAGGCCATTAACAAATCTTCTGCGAGTCTGCACTGAGGTGGGGAAACTCCAATCCCGCAGCCGCCGACCTCTCCATTCAGTCACTAGGGCAACGGGACCAGGAGAGAGCGAGGACAGAAATCAGTGAGCTCTTCTCTTGCCGCTCGGACTCCAGGTGGTTAACATCTGGGGTTCTGCTTGTAACAGCAGCAGCTACTTCTCTGGGGGAGAGAGAGCCCCCCCCTTACAAGCTGGCCAGATTTTAGAGCATATTCAAAATCCCCACGAGGAGGCCTATGGGCTCAGTCATCTTTACGAGTCCTTAAGTGTCATGGATTAAAAAATTAGACTACGCCATGAAATTAGGTCATAAAGGTATAAATTGCACATGGAAATCTGAACATATTATCCATACCATGGTTCTTATCTTGCATGCAGTATGCACACAATGATTGCTGAACGAATGAATGAACAATGAGGGTCACTATTCTTATGTAATTATTCTAGCAGAGAGAACAATACTAAAGAAATTCTGAAAGTTCCACTTAACATCTCTGTGCACTACATATGAACACACAGAATTTTCTTCATAACAGCTAACATACAATGAGTACCTACTATGTGTCAGGCACTGCTTTGTTATTTTTTTAAATTTAAATTCAATTTAATTAACACATAGCACATTACTTTCAGAGTAGAGTTCAGGGGTTCGTCAGTTGCATTAACACCCAGTGTTCATCCCATCACGTGCCTTCCTTAATTCCCATCACCCAGTTACCCCCTCCCCACCGCAGCACCCCTCAGTTTGTTTCCTAGAGTTAAGAGTCTCTCATGGTTTGTCTCGTTTTTGTCGTATCTTTCCTTCCCTTCCCTTCCGTTCATCTGTTCTGTTTCTTAAATTCCACCTACAAGGGAAATCATACGGCATTTGTCTTTCTCTTATTTCACTTAGCATGAGACCCTCTAGTTCCATCCACTAAGATGCTTTAGGCAGAGAAGCACCAACTTCTAAAGTAGGTGCTACTTTACATCCTACAGATGAGAAAACCAAAGCTTAGGGAATTCAAGGAACTTGCCCAGGCTCACACAGAGCACGAAGGGTCTAGTTACACAGCCTGCGTTCTTGACTGCATGACACGGCTTCTGTTGTTTCTAAAAGGTACCTTCTTACCCTGTGGCATTTGTGAAACCCAGGCATGGTTTCCTCTTGCTATATACTCTAACGTGGTCATGACTTTCCTCAAAACGCTGGTATGAAATCGACAGCTCATCTTAAGAGTCGACTGTGTCTTAGAATTAGGGAAATACGGCACGGGAGATGTGCAGCGGTGCCCTGCCTTGCTGCTGGAGTCAGGGTTCTCGTCTGTAGCAGGAAACAACTGCAACAGGTGACTGGAAGGTCCTCCCGTATCTGTGGCTCCCCTCACCACAGACGGGCTGAGTGATGGGAACTACCACGTTAAAATGACAAGACGACAAAGCATTTTGTAATAAAACGCACGTCAGACTTACTTTCTCCCGACATCTAGGCCTGTCTTTAGGATGACATCGTACCGAAAAGACTGCACCACTTTCTCCAGGTCTTTGTAGTCTTTGACCACACTGGGGTCTTCTTCGAGCCCCTGTTCTTGCTCACTCATCTCACGGTCACTCTCTTCCTCAGAGTCCTCGTCATCCTCGGCCTTCTGCAGAGTCTTCTTGGTGGACTTCTTAGAGCTTATATTACTCTTAAGTCTTATGGAAAGGGGGAAAATATATTCTGGAGATACTACAAGGCCTGGGAGTCTCAGCGAGAAAATGTTATGGAAGAACGTTTTACAATTTGATGTGTTTAACTGGGTACTAGAAAAATAGAAGTATCGATTCCAGGAAGCACAGAGTTTCGATGAAGGTGTCCCTTGCAGCGCGCCCCACAGTCCAATCCAGGCGTCTGGCTTTCTCAGAATGCTGGCAGGGAATCTGACACCCGTCACAGCCATGGCGCATATAACCTGCAACAGACAGTAATTCAGTTGTATGTCGCAAGTGCAGTGTCCTGGCATTCTTACCACATAACCATGCACACCACGAACACTCCGTATGAGTACTGTACTTATTCTCCCCTACAAAAGACCACATTGGTCTGTACGTAGCCAGGGCCACGCGCTTTTCCATGGTGAGTTGTCTAGCTGTGCTTTTCTCAGGAGGGTGGAACTAGATACTGAGATGTGTGAACACACCGGTTCTCCTCTTCTCCATCTGCCAAATTGGCTTGGATACTGATTACTAACTGAAAAATATTAACACTTCTTCTCAAGGGTTTTAAGAAAATGATCTCAGGCACTTGGGTGGCTCAGTTGGGTAAGGGACTGCCTTCAGCTCAGGTCATGATGGGAGTTGTGCATTGCGGGGGGGGGGGGTCCCCTGCTCAGCAGGGTGTCTGTTTCTCCCTCTGACCCTCCCTGCCTCATTCTTGCTCTCTTTTTCTCTCAAATAAATAAAACCTTAAAATAAAAAATCTCATGCAGAGAAAGACTATTTGCTGACATACGTCACATCCTTACAATACTGACTTTGTCAAGGAAGGACACCAAGTCATGACTTTATAAAACCCAGAGTGAAATCTCTAGACTTTATTTCAACCCCCAACCCCAGCAAATCAGAGCTAGCAAGGAGCAGACTGGACAGTTACCTTTTACCTTCTTTTCCATCTTTCTCCTACTGTTTGAGGCATTGGCAAGTAGAAAAGGAAGGCGCCAAGAGACCCTGAGGCACTAAGGTGCTGACACGCCAGAGAGCAGCCAATTCCTAAGTTACCTCAAAGAAACCACCTTATGATGGTAGCAACCTCTCCCAAGTACATCAATATGGCTTTAGAGGCCGTAATTCAGTAATATGAGAAGGGCTGCCATATGGTCCATATCCTCAAACCTTAAGTCTGTGAATGACTTTCCACGGTGACAAGGCTATACCTTCAGACAGATTTCCTTGATGATGGTTTCAAAGATTTTTCCTTCCTCCTTTCATCACAAAGTCTACAACAGCCAATTACCTATAAGCCCACTCAAAAGCACATAGCTACTTCCAAGTTATATATATTTTTTAAAGGTTTTATTTATTTATTTGACACAGAGAGAGAGAGACCACAAGTAGGCAGAGAGGCAGGCGGAGAGGCAGGGGGAAGCAGGCTCCCCACTGAGCAGAGAGCCGGATGTGGGGCTCGATCCCAGGACCCTGAGATCATGACCTGAACCGAAGGTAGAGGCTTAACCCACTGAGCCACCCAGGTGCCCTCCAAGTTGTATTTATTAACATCTTGGCTCTTATTTTTATTGGCATGAACAATGAGCTCAACTCTATATCTCATTGCTGTTGGGACCCCAATCTGAGTCTTAACTGAGAAATAAAGCATGCATAATTGAAGGGTTATTTTTCAACAGAACTAAATTTATTTATTTTTAAGATTTTATTTATTTACTTGACAGCGAGAGAGAGAGATCACAAGTATGCAGAGAGGCAGGCGGGGGGCAGGGAGGGGGGAAGTAGGCTCCCCACCAAGCAGAGAGCCTGATGCAGGGCTCCATCCCAGGACCCTGAGATCATGACCTGGGTGGGCCGAAGGCAGAGGCTTAACTCACTGAGCCACCCAGGCGCCCCCAGAACTAGATAAAATAATTTTTAAATGTTATAAAGTCCACAAGTGCTCTAAAATACTGAGTGGAAACTATTGGAAGCACCTTAAAGAGAAATATTGAGACAAATCATTCTTATACATATTCTATCTAACTTAATAGAGAACAAATAATAACTATGCATAGAAAAAAACCCTTAAATTTTATAGAAACAGGGATGAAGAAAGAGAACAGTGTATTTCAGTAGTTTCTAGACTTTGTATTTCATGGATCACTACAATCAAAAATTAAGTAGTTCCTGGCTGGCTCAGTTGGTAGAATATGTGACTCTTGACCTCTGGTAATGGGCTTGAGCCCCACACTGGGTGCAGACATTACTTAAAACCTTAAAAAAAAAAAAAAAAAAAAGAAAAGAAAAAGTTACCTAATGGTGGACTTTTTGCCAAGTAAAGATTTTTTTTTAAGTTGAAATTGCTACTCTTATTATCATAATTTAAGAGAAAGAAGATTTTAATGATTATTATGTGAAACATATTTTCAGGTAGATAATTTGAAAAGAATAAAAGAAAACTCAAACCATCCATATTCACTCTATGACAACGGCTGTTAAAATTTTAACATATATTCTTCACAGTGTAGTTTTAAGAAAAGTAATTCTCTCATGGGGAGAGCCTTTCATACCTTTCTGCCCATTCGAAACACACAAGAAGGTTAACCCTAAGTGGCCAGAGCTCTCTACTATCAACCTCAAAAGTGACTGGTTAGTAAGATGCTCTTATAATACAAAAGATAAAGATGGGCATTAATGATAATAATTTGCCTATCTTTCTCAAATTGTGGGTCATGAGCCATTATAAAATTTTTACTTTTCAAGAACCAAAACTGGGAATGCTGGGGGGGCTCAGTCAGTGAAGCACGTGCCTTCAGCTCAGGTCATGATCTTGGGGTCTTGGAATCGCTCCCTGAAACCTTGGCGTCATGCTCCCTGCTCAGCGAAGAGCCTGCTTCTCCCTCTCCCTGTGCTTGTGCTCTCCCATGCTTTCTCTCTTGCTCTCTGTCAAACAACTAAATTAAAAAAGAATCTTTTTTTAAAAGAATTAAAACTGAAACGTGTAGATTACAGTATATCACATACGGTAAGAGTAAATACTGTCTTTTTTTTTTTTTTAAGATTTTATTTATTTATTTGACAGAGATCAGAAGTAGGCAGAGAGGCAGGCGGGGGCAGATGGGGGGCGGAAGCAGGCTCCCCAATGAGCAGAGAGCCCGATGCGGGGGGCTTGATCCCAGGACCCTGAGAACATGACCTGAGCTGAAGGCAGAGGCTTTAACCCACTGAGCCACTCAGGTGCCCCAGAGTAAATATTACTTTATGAAACTTTCATTATAATACATATACACATATGTAAGTATACATACACACATACTGGGTCATAATGGAAAATGTATTTAGTAAAGATAATAGTAAAAAAAAAAGTTTTTTAGGCCAGAAAACACTGGCCTAAGTGACTTCAGCGAAGCCTATTTTGCTATCAGGTGTGATACCAAAGGCTGTATACATGCCCACGAGCTGAGAACCTGGCTGCACGTTCCCCACAATGAATACTCCCAGGGCTGCATGTGTGGGCAGAGATGAAAATGGCAGCCTCTCCGGGATCACTTTACACAGGGCCCTCATTTTACAGATGAGCACAAATGAGACTTGGAGCAATTTAACAATCTGCTAGTTCATACAGCTAGTAACCAGTACAGCCAGGATTCCAATAACAAGTCTTCTTAACGATCATTGTTTACTATGGGTCAGTCCCCGCTCTACCTATTAATTCATTTATTCCTTCCTAACAGCCCATCTCAGTGACAGGATCACACAAATACTAAGTGGATTTGGGGCGCCTGGATGGCTCAGTGGGTTAAGCCTCTGCCTTCGGCTCAGGTCATGATCCCAGGGTCCTGGGATCGAGCCCCGCATCGGGCTCTCTTCTCAGCGGGGAGCCTGCTCCCCACCCCCTACCCCGTCTCTCTCTGCCTGCCTCTCTGCCTACAAAAGGCTAGCTCTCCAAAGGCCGTACCTATGAAAGTTTGGACCTGACCCAGAGAGCATGTGAATCATAGAAAGATCTTAAGCGGGGAAGTGACCTGACAGAAGTGTTATTTTAAGAGTTCTTTGCCAATGGTGTGGACTGAGTAGTGGAGAGGAAAACGGCTGGAAGCCCGGAAGTCTGTGGTCAGATCTTCAGGGTAGATAAGATAGTGAACGAGCAGAAGCCTGTAAGCAAAGCAACGTCTGGAACAGAGGCAACGCTGCCCTTGACCTGCGGGACACTGGGAATCGCTCCACGTTCGCGAGCCTGTTCACTGCTCGATTAAGAACCCGGTCTAACTGCTTTGCAGCCTACTGCCACTGAAAAGCGTCCCTTCTGGAGACCTCTCAGGTTGACCGCGGAAACTGGGGAGGCTGCCCCGACATACTTCCCACCCCCGCGGGCTGCGCACCTTCCCGGGTCTTCAAGGTCAAAGGAAACTGGACACCTGCGTCCTCAAGCTCTGGGTCTGCGTTTGGAGCCTGCAGTAGCGGCCGGGCCCAAGCGCGGACAGCCGCGGCGCACCGGATCCCCACGGCCCCCGCAGCCCCCGGGTCCACAGGGCGTCCCGAGGCTGTCCGGGCCGGGGCAAGACGCGGGAGATTCACGCGGAGTCCTGGCAGGAGCGCAGGCAGGGCAGAGGCGCTGGCCGCGCCCTTACTTCACGAGTGCGCACCGGGAAGCAACAGAGCGGGCTCCAGCCGGGGTCACAACACGCCCGACAGGGGCGCAGTTACTAGCACTCCGGGACCGCTCCTCCCTCCCTCGATCCCTCCCCGCGGCCTGGCGCACCCGGGCCTCCAGGCCCCGCCCCGCCCCTTCCGTTGGCGCCGCCGTGGCGAGAGCGGGCCGGGAGGGGCTCACGGGCGCGGCTGCGGCAACGCAGCGACCCCTGCTGGAGATCGCGCTTCGGAGGACTGCGCTGAGGCCAGGCCCGGGCCGAGTGGAGCCCGGAAGCCGGTGCCACGGGTTTCCACGTGGTTGAAGAGAATTTGTCTTCATGCAGTGTCCTTGGATTTTCTGGGGTCACGGACCCTTTTGAACAGCTTTGAGAGTTATAACGTGTCTCCAGAAAAATGTACATACCCGCCAGAACTTACTAATAAAATAAGGTAAGTTCACAACATCTTTTCTAGAATAAAGTGATTCAGGGGGTGACTGGGTCATAACTGTCCTGCAGTAGCTGATTAGATGGCCAGATAAAAAGTCTGCAAAGACTGCTTAGCCACGGACCTTGTGGAAATAGCCCTTTGGCAACGTAAGAAGATGAACCAGAAACCAAAGAAAGTACTTCAAGGGGACAACCTGTTTGTCACATATCCACATTAATCTTTATTTTTTTAATTTATGTTTTATTTTTTATTTTTTTTAAAGATTTTATTTATTTATTTATTTGAAAGGCAGAGATCACCAGGAGGCAGAGAGGCAGGCAGAGAGAGAGAGGGAAGCAGGCTCCCCGCTGAGCAGAGAACCCGATGCGGGACTCGATCCCAGGACCCTGAGATCATGACCTGAGCTGAAGGCAGCGGCTTAACCCACTGAGCCACCCAGGCGCCCTATTTTTTATTTTTTAAAAGATTTTACTTAGGGGCACCTGGGTGGCTCAGTGGGTTAGGGCCTCTGCCTTCGGCTCAGGGTCCTGGGATTGAGCCCCGCATTGGGCTCTCTGCTCCGTGGAGAGCCTGCTTCCTCCTCTCTCTCTGCCTGCCTCTCTGCCTACTTGGGATCTCTCTCTGTCAAATAAATAAATAAAATGTTAAAAAAAAATAAAGATTTTATTTATTTATTTGACAGAGATCCCAAGTAGGCAGAGAGGCAGGCAGAGAGAGAGGGGGAAGCAGGCTCCCTGCTGAGCAGAGAGCCCTGAGATCATGACCTGAATGGAAGGCAGAGGCTTTAACCCACTGAGCCACCCAGATGCCCCCACATTAATGTGTTATAATATGTTATTAATGTGTTAATAAATAATATGTTTATTAATAACAGATATGTGCTCTGTTAAATTTAAAAAATAGCCTGTTTTCAGAGCATCTTCCCTTCTCTTTCCCATCCTCACCAGCTCCCAAGTTTTCTGCACTTTTATTTTCCGCTGCTTCCTCTTTGCTACACACAGTGGCTATTTGTTTGCATTTGAACAATAAGAAAGCAGTTACAAATTGTTTCAAATGTTGAAATGATACAACTTCATACAACTGTCAACTCGCTTTATACTGTTGACATTTTGGGTGATATACAGTTGTATTTACTAGTTTAAGTCATTTGTAGAAGGTTACAGATAAATTGTTAAATCTGCCAGTAATAGGGGTTTATCAGTATTACTTTTAACCGACCAAATTACTGTATGATCACGTGTGATTACAGGAGGAGATAAAAGAATACAGTGATAATGGGTTACATAGACCCAGCTTGGTCACTGGCCTTTAAAAAAAGAAATATTTCATTATATGAATTGAGTTAGTTTTTAACTTAAAATGCTAATTAATATTAAAACCTGCTGGGAGATTAACAAGTAGTATGTGGGGTTGGGAGTATACATTTGTGATTTGTAATTTTTCCTGCAGAAACATTCTTGGGTGCCTGGCTGGCTCAGTTGGTGGGGCATGTGACTCTTCATCTCAGGGTCATGAGTTCAAGCCCCATGTTGGGTGTGGAGCCTACTTAAAAAAAAAAATAGGAAAGAAACATCCCGATCTTTTCTCCCCTGGGCAGGAGCTCCTGCTTTTGTATGTTTGGGGGGGTTGTAGTTTTCACAAATTCAGACCACCTAGTGGACCAAATTTCCATTTCAGCCAACAGGGCTATGCCACTTCAGATCACAAGATGAGAATTTTAATTTAGCTCAAATACTTACTCTTTTTTTTTTTTTTAAGATTTTATTTATTTATTTGGCAGACAGAGATCACAAGTAGGCAGAGAGGCAGGCAGAGAGAGAGAGAGGAGGAAGCAGGCTCCCTGCTAAGCAGAGAGCCCGATGCGGGGCTCGATCCCAAGACCCCAGGATCATGACCCGAGCTGAAGGCAGCGGCTTTAACCCACTGAGCCACCCAGGCGCCCCTCAAATACTTACTCTTACATAAAGAGATGAGTAAAGCGGATGATGTGTTTGGTTGGGGCCTGTAGGTAAATTAAAAAAAAATTTTTTTTTTAAGATTTTATTTATTTATTTGACACAGAGAGAGTACAAGTAGGTAGAGCAGCAGGCAGAAAGACAGGGAAAAGCAGGCTCTCCACTGAGCAGGGAGCCCAATTCGGGGCTCAGTCCCAGAACCCTGGGATAATGACCTGAACCGCTTAAGGCAGACGCTTAACCCACTGAGCCACCCAGGCACCCCTATAGTTATTTTTTCTTTTTTTTTTTTTAAGATTTTATTTATTTATTTGACAGACAGAGATCACAAGTAGGCAGAGAGGCAGGCAGAGAGAGAGAGGAAGGGAAGCAGGCTCCCTGCTGAGCAGAGAGCCCGATGCGGGGCTCGATCCCAGGACCCTGGGATCATGACCTGAGCCGAAGGCAGCGGCTTTAACCCACTGAGCCACCCAGGCGCCCCGTTATTTTTTCTTTTAATGAAGGAGGAGTGGCTTTGCTCTTAGTGCTCTCAAGATTGTTACAGGCTGGATTTTTTTTAGTTTACTTAAAAAAAAATTTTTTTTTAAAAATAAACATATAATGTATTATTAGCCCCAGGGGTACAGGTCTGTGAATTGCCAGGTTTACACACTTCACAGCACTCACCACAGAACATACCCTCCCCAGTGTCCATCATAACCCCACCACCCTCTCCCTATCCCCCTCCTCCCGGCCCCCCTCAGTTTATTTTGTGAGATTAAGAGTCTCTTATGGTGTGTCTCCCTCCTGATCCCATCATGTTTCATTTATTCTTTTCTACCCCCCAAACTCCCCACATTGCATCTCCACTTCCTCATATCAGGGAGATCATATGATAGTTGTCTTTCTCTGATTGACTTATTTCGCTAAGCATAATATCCTCTAGTTCTATCCACGTCATCACAAATGGCAAGATTTCATTGTTTTTGATGGCTGCATAGTATTCCATTATATATATATACCACATCATCTTTTTTTTTTTTTTTTTTTTAAAGACCCTCTGGCCTCTTTTTTTTTTTAATTTATTTGACAGAGAGAGATCACAAGCAGACGGAGAGGCAGGCAGAGAGAGAGGGAAGCAGGCTTCTTGCTGAGCAGAGAGCCCGATGTGGGACTCGATCCCAGGACCCTGAGATCATGACCTGAGCCGAAGGCAGCGGCTTAACCCACTGAGCCACCCAGGCGCCCTACCACATCATCTTTATCCATTCATCTGTTGTTGGACATCTAGGTTCTTTCCATAGTTTGGCTATTGTGGACATTGCTGCTACAAACATTCGGGTGCACGTGTCCCTTCAGATCACTACGTTTGTATATTTAGGGTAAATACCCAGTAGTGCAATTGCTGGGTCACAGGGTAGTTCTATTTTCAACTTTTTTTCTTTTTTTTTTTTTTAATTAATTAATTTATTTATTAAAGATTTTATTTATTTATTTGACAGACAGAGATCACAAGCAGGCAGAGAGGCAGGCAGAGAGAGAGGGAGAGGGAAGCAGGCTCCCCGCCGAGCTGAGAGCCCGACGCGGGACTCGATCCCAGGACCCCGAGATCATGACCTGAGCCGAAGGCAGTGGCCCAACCCACTGAGCCACCCAGGCGCCCCTATTTTCAACTTTTTGAGGAACCTCCATGCTGTTTCCCAGAGCGGCTGCACCAGCTTGCATTCCCACCAACAGTGTAGGAGGGTTCCCCTTTCTCCGCATCCTCGCCAGCATCTGTCATTTCCTGACTTGTTAATTTTAGCCATTCTGACTGGTGTGAGGTGATATCTCATTGTGGTTTTGATTCGTATTTCCCTGATGTACAGGCTGGATTTTATTTTCTTGTATGTCCTCTTACAACTTATTTACTGCTTATTCTTTGTTTAAGTGGAGAAAAATTACCTGGAGAAGGAAGTTCCTTTCCACTGCCTCCCCATGCTTATCCCACACCTCAAGGTTAGCTAATCACCAAAAGTTTTTAAAGAACATTACAAGGCCCCATCCCTCCACTTTGCATCCCATTTCCTCTCACTTTATCAAGGAACTTATTCTTTTGACTTTGCTCTTTCCTGAATCATCAATCTTTCTCACTCTTCTAGATCATTCCTGCCCACATACAACAAGTAACAAGTTCTAGGTCTCTCACATTAATGAGATATATGAGATAATTTAATTTTAAAAATTGAATAGAAATAATGTGATACTTTTTTTTTTTTTTTAAAGATTTTATTTATTTATTTGACAGAGATCACAAGTAGACGGAGAGGCAGGCAGAGAGAGAGAGGGGGAAGCAGGCTTCCTGCTGAGCAGAGAGCCCGATGTGGGACTTGATCCCAGGACCCTGAGATCATGACCTGAGCCGAAGGCAGCGGCTTAACCCACTGAGCCACCCAGGCGCCCAATGTGATACTTTTTTCACTTCACTTTATTTTTGAGATTCTTCCGTTTATACATTCAATTAGGCTTCTTCATGCAATTCATATATAAATTATTCCCAGTTTATTTCTTCTTTTCCTAAAGAACAGTTAGGTTTTGTCAAACATTGCAGTGATGGGCACTTATGGGGGTATTGATGTGTTTGAAAGTGTTTCTAGGGTGTTTACTTAGAATAGGAATCTCCTGGGACCTAGCGTAAGTATGTTTTTCCTCAATCATACTAAAAATGGCCTAATTTAGGGGCGCCTGGGTGGCTCAGTGGGTTAAAGCCTCTGCCTTCAGCTCAGGCCATGATCCCAGGGTCCTGGGATCGAGCCCCGCATCGGGCTCTCTGCTCAGTGGGGAGCCTGCTTCCTCCTCTCTCTCTGCCTGCCTCTCTGCCTACTTGTGATCTCTGTCTAATAAATAAATAAAATCTTAAAAAAAATGGCCTAATTTACATTTGTACAGGCTCAGGAAAGCCATATTCCACCCCCACCCCCCCATTGTCAATAGTTCATATCATCAGATTTTTAAAATATTGTCAGTTATATGGATGGAAAATGACACCTAGTTTTAACTCGTAAACTTTCCCTGATTGGTAGTGAGATTGAGTATCTTTTTGTATAGTCATTGGTCAGATCTTCTCTTCTTTAATTTGCCAGTTTATACCCTTGCCCACTTTTCTGTGTAGTTGCCTTTTCCATTCACCTGTCTTCCCAGTGAAGGTAAACCAGGTACCACCAGAACTCCAAGAACTCACTACCTGCATCATGCTCGTGACCTGCGGCAGACGTGGCTCCCATGGAGTTCAGCCATGTTGTGATCCTGGTAACCCTGTTCCTGATTTGGGTTTATGATGCTTGCCATTCCTTCCTTCTTTCCTTCCTTCCTTCCTCCCTCCTCCTTTCCCTCCCTCCCTTCCTTCCTCCCGAATGGACTATTTTTAAAAAAAATTTATTTATTTGAGAGAGAGAGAGAGAGCTCGACTGAGAGTGGGCGGAGGGGAGGAAGGCAAAGTGGACTCCCTGCTGAGCAAGGAACCGCTGTAGGGTTGGATCCCAGGACTTAGGGGTCATGACCTGAGCCCAAGGCAGACAGGCAACCAACTGAGCCACCCAGCTGCTCCAATCTCCTGCTTTCTTAAAAGAATACTTACAGGGATACCTGGATGGCTCAGCCATTTACGTGTCTGACTCTCTTTTTTTTTTTTTTTAAGATTTTATTTATTTATTTGACAGAAATCATAAGTAGGCAGAGAGGCAGGCATAGAGAGAGGGGGAGGCAGGCTCCCCACTGAGCAGAGAGCCCAATGTGGGGCTTGATCCCAGGACCCTGAGATCATGACCTGAGCCGAAGGCAGAGGCTTTAACCCACTGAGCCAGCCAGGCGCCCCTAAGTGTCTGACTCTTGATTTCGACTTAGGTCATGGTCTCAGGGTCAAGAGATTGGGCCCATGTCCAACTGGGCTCTACACTTGGCTGGGAGCCTGCTGGAGATTCCTTCCCTCTGCAACCCCCACTCCCTGTTAACTATGCATTCTCTCTGTCTCTTTCAAATAAATAGTCTTCTTAAAAGACCTAGTTTAAAAAAAATCACATGCTTATGTTTTCCCAAACAATATATTGATGAGTTTTGTTCTTGAAATGTATTTAAATGATGTCATATTATAGGTCACGTGTGGTACAGCATCTGTTGATGACTTGTTCTTTCACTCAACACTAGAATTCTAAGATTGAGTCGCCGATCTGCTGCCTCCAGATTATAGTTCAGCCATTTCTTTTAGTGTAACTATACCATAATTTATTATTTTTGTTTCTGTTTTTTTTTCAGAAAAGAGAAAAACAATTTTATTTTTTAAATGATTTTAGTTTTTCATTTTTTGGCCACTATATTTTTTTCAGTCTTTTGTAGAATTTTATTTTCTCCTTTCAGTCACCATAAGATGATATCCAAATTTTATTGTAATTGGAGGATCTATAAACACAGACTTACCCAGCCCACTCATAGGCAAGGCAAATGCTGCTTCTGGAAATGGTCCCACCATGATACCTCTGGTCACCCCTTTGCCCAGCTCTATCTTCATGACAGCCACTTCATTGGATATCTTTCCAGACTTTAACTTTTCCGTGGCTCCCATGGTTTTCCCTTGTTTTTTACATGGAAAGTGTCTGACCTTTACTGCATCGTTGCCACATTTGGGACCCTGAGCCTTCTTGTCAGAAGAACGACCACTCCGGGAGGTAGCTCCACTTTTCCCTAAACTGCTTTTTCCTTTGGGCAGCATCTTCAAAACTTGCAGCTGAACTGCCTATATATATATATATATATATATATATATATATATATAATAAAAATATATATTTATTATATATATAATAAAATATATATTTATTATATATATTATATATAAATATAATATATATTTATATATTTAAAGATTTTATTCATTCATTCGACAGACTGCGGTCACAAGCAGACAGAGAGGCAGGCAGAGAGAGAGGAGGAAGCAGTCTCCCTGCCGAGTAAAGAGCCCGACATGGGGCTTGATCCCAGGACCCCGGGATCACGACCCGAGCCAAAGGCAGAAGCTTCAACCCACTGAGCCACCCAGGCACCCCAGTATATATATATTTTTTAAGGTTTTATTTATTTATTTATATATTTGACAGAGATTGAGAGAGAGAGACACGGCAAGAGAGGGAACACAAGTGGGGGAGTGGGAAAGGGAGAAGCAGGCTACCTGCCGAGCAGGGAGCCTGATGCAGGGCTTGATCCCAGGACCCTGGGATTATGACCTGAGCCGAAAATGACTGAACCACCCAGGTGTCCCAGGATTTATAATTAATTAATTAATTAATTTGTCAGAGAGAGAGGGAGAGCACAGAGGGAGCAGTGGGCTCCCCGCTGAGCAGGGAGATGGGCATGGAACTTGATCCCAGGACCCTGGAATCATGACCTGAACTGAGCTGAAGGCAGATGCCTAACCGAATGAGCCACCCAGGTGTCCATGCCAGTATTATTATTTTTTTAATTGAATTTGATACACATGCTACCCTAATTTCAGGTGTATAATACAGTGATTCAACTTCTCTATATGTTATGCTATGCTCCCCATAAATGTAGCTGCCATCTTGACCATACAACACTGGGTGTTTGTTTGTTTTTTTTAAAGATTTTCTTTATTTATTTGAGAGAGAGAGAGAATGAGAGACAACACGAGAGGGGAGAAGGTCAGAGGGAGAAGCAGACTCCCCACGGAGCTGGGAGCCTGAAGTAGGACTCAATTCCAAGACTCTGGGATCATGACCTGAGCCGAAAGCAGTGGCTTAACCAACTGAGCCACCCAGGCGCGGCAACCATACAACACTGTTAACAATACCATTGACTATATGCTATGTGCTGTACCTTCCATCTCCTTGACTTACTCATTCCATAACTGTGAAATGAATAACTGTGCCTCCCACGCCCCTGCACCCCTTTACCATCATTTACTTTTTGTTCTGTTGGTGGACTGTGGTTACTTCTCTGTTCTTCTGTTTTTGTTTTCACGATATTGGAAAACGTATCCGTGAACCATCATTCAAATATATTTAAACCAAAATTTTCAGAGGGTATCGATTTAGGAGTAAAATTATTGGAATTTTGAATATACATACATAATATAATAAGTATAACAATATGCTGCAATAAAAGTTATATGAATGTGGTCTCATCCCCCCAAATATCTTACAATGTACTCCTCCTTCTACTTGTGTTGATGTGAGATGATACAGTGCCCAGGTGATTAGATGAAGTCAGGTGCATGATGTGGGCATTGTGATGAGGCAGTAAGATACTCCTGACCCGACAATTTGTCAGTAGGAGGCTCGTCTGCTTCCAGATCATGGTTAACCACAGACGACTGAAACTGTGTAAAGGGAAACACCATGAGTAAAGGGGGGCGGGCGCTATGTATTTCTAGGTACCATCTATTTTTCTTGCCCTTTCAAATTGTAGAATTTATTTTTATTTTATTTTTTTTAAGATTTTTATTTATTTATTTGAGAGAGAGAGATCACAAGTAGGCAGAGAGGCAGGCAGAGAGAGAGAGAGGAAGGGAAGCAGGCTCCCTGCTGAGCAGAGAGCCCGATGCGGGACTCGATCCCAGGACCCTGAGATCATGACCTGAGCCGAAGGCAGCGGCTTAACCCACTGAGCCACCCAGGCACCCTAGAATTTATTTTTTTTTAAAGATTTTATTTATTTATTTGACAGACAGAGATAACAAGTAGGTAGAGAAGCAGGCAGAGGGAGAGGAGGAAGCAGGCTCCCTTCTCCCTGCTGAGCAGAGAGAACAATGTGGGGCTCAATCCCAGGACCCTAAGATCATGACCTGAGCCAAAGGCAGAGACTTTAACCCACTGAGCCATCCAGGCGCCCCTTTTAGTTACATTTAGTTACATTTTGAAGACTTTTTTATTGATGTAAAACTTACATAGTAAAACGCACAAATCTTAAGTATAAACTTAGTGACCTTGTGCATATGTTTTATTCCTGTAATTACCATACAGAAAAAGATCTACATAGAGCATTTCTAACACACCAGAAGGCTCTGTCATGTTCCTCCCAGTGAACAATGCCAAAGAGAATCACTGTTCTGACCTCTATTACTACGTATTAGCTTTGTCTGTCTGTATATGGTTGTATTTTCTCTGTCCCTTTTTTTTTTTTAAGATTTTATTTATTCATTTGACAGAGTGTGCACAAGCAGGGGGAACAGCAGGCAGAAGGAGAGAAGCAGACTCCTCACTTAGTAGGAAGCCCGATGCAGGACTTGATCCCAGGACCCTGAGATCATGACCTGAGCCAAAGGCAGCCACTAATCTGACTGAGCCACCCAGGCACCACTCATTTGTTTTCTTAGATTCCAAATATGAGTGAAATCACATGGTGTTTGTCTTTCTCTTTCTGACTTACTTCACTTAGTATGATACCCCGTAGGTCTATCCATATTGTTGCAAATGTCATGATCTCTTCTTTTTTTCTGGCTGTGCATGTGTGTGTGTGTATACACATATACTTACATATGTGTAAGTATACATACATGTAAGTATACACATATGTAAGTATGTATGGATCACATATATATTCGTATCTATGAAATATTACATATTATATACATATTATGTACATATGTAACATATATCATACATATATAACTATACATATATACTTATATGCACACATACACACACTACATCTTTCTTATCCATTTGTCTACCAATGGGTACTTGGATTGCTTCCATATTTTGGCTATTGTAAATAATGCCACAATAAACAGGTGTGCACATATCTTTTTGTATTAGTGTTTTCATTTTCTTTGGGTAAATATGCAGTAGTAGAATTATTGGATCATATGGTATTACTCTTTTAAATTTTTTGAGAAAGCTCTATGCTTTCTCAAGCAACCATGGTGGCTGCACCAGTTTACATTCTTCACATCCTCACCAACACTTGTTATTTCTTCTCTCTCTCTCTCTCTCTTTTTTTAAGATTTTAAAATTTATTTGAGGGCACCTGGGTGGCTCAGTAGGTTAAGCCTCTGCCTTCGGTTCAGGTCAAGATCTCAGGATCCTGGGATCAAGCCCCTCATTGGGCTCTCTGCTTGGTGGGGAGCCTGCTTCCTCCTCTCTCTGCCTGCCTCTCTGCCTACTTGTGATTTCTCTCTGTCAAATAAATAAATAAAATCTTAAAAAAAAGATTTTTTTATTTATTTGAGAGAGAAAGAAAGAGAGAGAGAGAGAGAGAGAGAGAGAGAGAATGGTGGGGGGGGAGGGGCAGAGGAAGAGCAGGCTCCCCGCTGAATAGTGAGCCCGATATGGGGCTCGATCCCAGGATCCCAGGATCATGACCTGAGGTGCAGGCAGAGACTTTAACCCACCGAGCCACCCAGGCGCCCCTTCATTTACATTTTCATAATGATTAGTGATACTGAGCATTTTTTCCTGTGTGTCATAGCCTTTCCAAACTTTGTACTTTTTAAATCTTATCTCACTGTTTCAGTGCTCTGGTACAATGTTGAACAAAAGCAGTGGTAGTATCATTTTTCCTGATTCTAAAAGGAATGCTTTTTTCTATTAAAAGTAATATTTGCATGGGGGCGCCTGGGTGGTTCAGCCAGTTAAAAGCATCCAACTGTTGATTTAGACTCAGGTTGTGATCTCAGGGTGGTGAGATCAAGCCATGTGTTGGGCTCAGCACTGGGTGTGGAGCCTGCTTGAGATTCTCTTTCTTCCTCTCCTCTGTCCCTCCCCAGCCCCCTCCCCCAAATATATATATTTGCTAAATGGTTTGGCAAAACTTTTTTTTCAGATTAAGAAGCATCCTTTTATACTTCTTTTGCTATAGAATATTTTATAGATTTTTAAAAAAAGATTTATTTATTCATTTGAGAGAGAGCTCACATGAGTGGGAGGAGGGGCAGAGGGAGAGAGAGAATCCTCCCAGGCCAAGCAGGGAGCCTGACACAGGGCTTGATCCCAGGATCCCGAGATCATGACCAACCTGAGCCAAAATCAAGTTAGATACCCAACTGACTAACCACCCAGGTGCCCCTAGAATCATATACCATTTCTTTCTTTTCTTTTCATTTCTCTTCTTTTCTTTTTTGATTTTATTTTTTCAAGTAATCTCTACACCCAACAAGGGGCTTGAATTCACAACCCTGAGAGTCCCCTGCTCCACCCACTGAGCCAGCCAGGTGTCCCTCAAAACACCATTTCTGTATGTATTTGAGAAGATGATATGGTTTTTCTCCTTAAATATGGTGTGATTAATTGTGTGCATGGATTTTTTAAAAAGATTTTATTTATTTATTTGGGAGAGTGCAAGAGGAGAGGGGCAGAGGGGAAGGGGCAGAAGAGGAGGAAGAGAAAGGGAAAGAACCTCAAGAAGACTCCCTGCTGAGTGGGGAGCCCATGTGGGACTGGATCGCATGACCCCAAGATCATATCCTGAGTCAAAATCAAGAGTCAGACACTCAGCTGACTGAGCTACCCAGGCACCCCTGGATTTTCTGATATTAAGCCATTCTTGTATAAACCCAACCTGGTCATTAAAAAAAAATTCTTTTGGGGCACCTGGGTGGCTCAGTGGGTTAAAGCCTCTGCCTTCGGCTCAGGTCATGATCCTAGGTTTCTGAGATTGAGCCCCGCATCCGGCTCTCTACTCAGCAGGGAGCTTGCTTCCTCCTCTCTGCCTGCTTCCTCCTCTCTGCCTGCTTCTCTGCCTACTTGTGATCTCTGTCTGTCAAATAAATAAATAAAATCTTTAAAAAAAAAATTCTTTTGGGGTGCCTGGGTGGCTCAATTGTTAAGTGGCTGCCTTCAGCTCAGGTCATGATCCCAGGGTCCTGGGACTGAGCCCTGCATCCATCGGGCTCCCTGCTCAGTGGAAGGCCTGCTTCTCCTTCTCCCACTCCCCTTCCTTGTGTTCCCTCTCTCACTGTGTCTCTCTCTGTCAAATAAATAAATAAAATATTAAAAAAAACATAAAAAATTTAAAAATTCTCTTACGAAATTTAGAATTAAAGTGGATTCCTTGGGGTGCCTGGCTGGCTCAGTCAGTGGCGAACATGTGACTCAATCTGGGGGTTGTGAGTTCAAGCCCCATGTTGGGTGTGGAGATTACTTAAAAATAAAATCTAAAAATAAAAAAAAAGAATAAAGTGAGGGGCGCCTGGGTGGCTCAGAGGGTTAAGCCTTTGCCTTCAGCTCAGGTCATGATCCCAGGGTCCTGGGATTGAGCCTCACATGGGGCTCTCTGCTCAGCAGGGAGCCTGCTTCCCCTTCTCTCTCTGCCTGCCTCTCTGCCTACTTGTGAGCTCTCTCTGTTTGTCAAATAAGTAAATAAAATCTTAAAAAAAAATAAAGTGAAGTTTTGTTTTGTTTTCAGATTTTATCTGAGACCGAGAGAGTGCGTGAGCATATGTAAGTGATGGGGGGGGGAGGGACGTAAGTGCTGGGGAATTGGAAGAAAGGCAGGGAAGCCTTTCCCCACCCCTTCAACCCCCCCCCCACCCGGCCAAGAGGAAACTACCCTTAAAAGCACTTTACACCACCCTAGAGGGAACCCTCCACCATTTCCCATGCGATAGATAGATAGATAGACAAATAGACAATAGATAGATAGATGACAAAAACCTGATGGCGTAACAGGCTCCTGGAGGGCTAATCCAATTAAAAATCCCTAATCTTAGAAACAACAGTGGTGATCCTCTTGGGTCCCCTCCTTCTTTGGGAGCTTTGTATTCTATCACTCAATAAACTTTCCTTTGCTGCCCATCATTCTGTCTGGTTTATGTCTTCATTCTTCAAAATGGCTTGACCAAGAATAGTGGGAACTAAAGGAGAGAAGATCCCGTAAAACCTGGAGCCCAACATGGGGCTTGATCTCAAGACCCTGAGATCCTGACCTGAGCTGAAATCAAGAATTGGGACACTTAACTGAGCCACCCAGGTACACCATAACATGGGGGTCTTGCAGACAACATAGTAGAGTTGTGTTTTTTGGTCTACTCTAACACTCTTATGAACTTTTTGTTGTTGTTGTTGTTTTAAAAAGATTTTATTTATTTATTTGACAGATCACAAGTAGGCAGAGAGGCAGGCAGAGAGAGAGGGGGAGGCAGGCTCCCTGCTGAGTAGAGAGCCCGATGTGGGCCTCAATCCCAGGACACTGAGATCATGACCTGAGCTGAAGCAGAGGCTTTAACCCACTGAGCCACCCAGGCGCCCCTCTTATGAATTTTTTTGCTAATATTTTGCTTAGGATTTTTTATGTGTGTTTATGGGCAAGATTGGTCTCTCAACTTTCCTTTCTTACACCATCCTTGTATAGCTGTAGAATTTCAATTATATCAGCCTCATTGAATGGTTAAGGGAATGTTGCTTTCCTTTGTATCTAGAAGAATTTATGTAAGATTGGAATAACCTTAACTGTTTAAAATTTGGAAGACTATCTGCATGTATTGGTTTGTGTGTGTGAAGATTTCTTAATCTACAGATTAAATTACTTTTATTTTTTTATTTTTATTTTTTTAAAAGATTTTATTTATTTATTTGACAGACAGAGATCACAAATAGGCAGAGAGGCAGGCAGAGAGAGAGGGAGAGGGAAGCAGGCTCCCTGCTGAGCTGAGAGCCCGATGCGGGACCATCTCAGGACCCTGAGATCATGACCTGAGCCGAAGGCAGTGGCTTAACCCACTGAGCCACCCAGGCGCCTCTACTTTTATTTTTTTAAAGATACATTTATTTTAGAGAGAAGGAGCATGCCAGCGTGAGTGGTGGGAGGGGCAGACAGATGGAGAAAATCCTTAAGTGGACTCCCTGCTGAGAGCAGAGACCCCAGCATGGGGTTTGATCCTTGGACCCCAAGATCATGACGGGAGTAGAAACCAAGAGTCAGACACTCAACTGACTGAGCCACCCAGGTGCACCTAAATTATTTTTTTTTAAGTAGGACTACACAAACTTTCTATTTCTTCTTGAATTAGTTTAAGTTAAATTTTCCATGAATTATTTCATTATGTGTTTCCCAATTAAATAGCATAAAATTGTTTATAATATTTTAGCTTTTGAAATGTTATTGTATTTATTTCCATCTTTTTAAAAAAAAGATTTTATTTATTTATTTGACAGAGAGAGAGAGAGAGAAAGAGATCACAAGTAGGCAGAGAAGCAGGTGGAGGGGGCGGGGGGAAAGCAGGCCCACTGCTGAGCAGAGAGCCCGAGGTGGGGCTTGATCCCAGGACCCTGGGATCATGATGTGAGCCAAGGGCAGAGGCTTAACCCACTGAGCCACCCAGGCACCCCTATTTATTTATTTCCATCTTATTTATTTTTTTCTTTTCCTTAATCTATCTTTCCAGAGGTTGTCAATTTAAATAGTTTTAAATACCCAACTTTTGGCTTTTAATAAATCCTTTTGATGATATATGTGTTTTCTAGTTAATGGATTTATTTTTTTCTTTATCATTTCCTTCCTTTTACTTTCTTTCAGTTTATTTTGTTGTGTTTTTTTCCTCATTTCCTTAGCTAGATGCTTAGCTCAACCACTTTTACTTTCTCAGTACAAGCATTTATGTTTTCCCCTGAGGACTAGTTTAACTGTATCCCATAAGTATTTTCAATAACATTCTTTGGGCCACAGTTGGGATTACTGGTCTAGATTGATTAATGGCAAATAAACTAAATTTGTTGAACACTTACTAAATATCTAAATATAGATTCCTATGGTAATCACCTTAGGATATGAAAAACCTGTAGCAGATGCTGTTGGCTTCTTTCCTTCTACCCATAACAGAGTAAATCTATTGCATATTTTAGTTAACGACTCATTCCCTGCAAGTTGCACAGACCTAATAATGTTCCCTGTTAAAAGGATCTGAGTTGATAGTAATGACAATGTCAGTAACAGGCAAGGAAGCAAGTGATCCGAAACACGAAACAATGAGGAATACTCTCGGCATCTCCCCCTGCAAATATATTTAAGTACCGACAGTTATATTGGGGGACATGACAGTTTTTTAAATAAATGTGCTTCTTAATTTTTTGTTTGTTCTCTACACTGGCGTGAAGGACAAACCAAAAACGATAGCTTATTAGTAAAATGAAAAGGAAAAGCTCTTTGGCCAGGGATAGCCTCAGTTCTTTGAACCATGTATTTTGGAGTAACTTCAGGGGGCAGCTTCTCATGTTTTGTGCGATTATGTTCAAGCTCTGAATCTATAATTTGTCTTAATCTTCCACGAACACTCCCTTGCCGCTATTTATTCTCTGCCATCCCACAATTTACTGAGATCTATATTGTGTGCGTATTGTATAGGCGACTAGGAAACTTTATAGAATCTTTTGTTATTACTGTTGAAATGACCAATTAAGGAATGAAGGAGGACTGTATTTATTTATATATCATGTGTATTTTTCAATCTTTTAAAATATCTTGTGTATTTTTTAAATTTTATTTTTATTTATTTTTATTTTTAATTTTTTAAAAAGATTTTATTTATGGGGCGCCTGGGTGGCTCAGTTGGTTAAGAATCTGCCTTCGGCTGGGGTCATGATCCCAGCGTCTTGGGATATGGGGGGGGCCCCCCCATCAGGTTCCCTGCTCAGGAGAGAGCCTACTTCTCCCTCTCCCTTGGTCCCTCCCCGTTCTTGTGCACTCTCGCTCTCTCACTCTCTCACTCTCTCACTCTTTAAATAAAAATATTTAAATGATTTTATTTATTTATCTGACAGAGAGTGAGAGCGCACAAACAGGCAGAGTGGCAGGCAGAGGGAGACGGAGAAGCAGGCTCCCCGCTAAGCAGAGAGCCCACTGTGCAGCTTGATCCCAGGACTCCAGGAAATTTTTATTTTTAAATAAATTTGTATTTAAAGTGTACAACAGACAAAAATAAAGTGCACAACACAATGATGAGCTATATGTATACAGTGGAATAATTGCTACAGTCATGCTCATTAACAGATCATCTCCTCACATGGTTACTGTTTCTGTGTGTGTGATGATAGCACCTGAAATGTACTCTTGCGGTACATTTCCATTATTCAGCACAGCGTTACTACGTCATCATGCTGTACATTAGCTTTCTAGACTTATTCATTGCACAGAACTGCAGATCTGTTCCCAGTATCTGCCCACTTCTCCACCTTCCTTCTCCTGGTAACTACTGTTATACTCTCTGCTTCTGTGTATTTGCCTTTTTTAGATTCCAAATATAAGTGAGATCATGCCCTTTTTTTCCTTCTGTGTCTGGCTTATTTCATTTAGTATAATGTCCTCCAGGTTCACCCATGTTTGTGCGAATGGCAGATATTATCTGCATGTTTATATTAGGTTGAGCCATATGAGACTGCTGCTATTTGATCATTTTTGACCTACAAAGATAGCGATTTCATATGGCTCAATCCTGTGTAATCAGAGCTTGAATAGAAGCAGATCTTATGGCATGGTCATTAAATTCCTTCTTCTGGTAAGAGAAAAAAATTGGGAAAAATAAAAGCTACCATGAGTAGTTGTGTCATATGTTAGTAACCTTAAAATTTACTGTTCCTAACTACTTAATGTTGAAGTTTTGAGAAGCCATTCAAGTTTGTTGGGGGCGGGGCAGGGGGAAGCCTTTGCTTTGAGCTAAAGGGGAAGATCAGTGGTGTTTCCAGTGCTTTGGCACACTAGTAGATGGGCTTTGTTTTCTTTTTAACATCTGAGAGGAAATGACAGATAATGGGAGTTGGAGGCAGAGCTGAAAGGATTCAGTATCACAAAGAACCAGGCTAAATTCACTCACTCACTCACTGTCAGGCAGCTTTAATTGTCATTCAAAGAAACAAGGCTATTGCTTTTTGAAAAATCTCTAACTCAGATGTTCCAGAGTATAAACTTACAATGTTGTTAATGCCGTCTGTCCCCTAGAACAGATTGGTTGTTGGGCTGTAGGACTCTCCTCCTTTCACATCACTTGTTTCCAGAATCTGGTCTTCATTCCCTTGTGTGTTTCAATAAGTCACACTGATGAAGTTCTAGAACCTAGGTGAGGTTCAGTGGGCTGAGGTCTGGAGCCGATGACCAAGAAAGAATTCTTGAGACTTCTTTGGTGCAAAATGGTGGTTTATTAAAGCACGGGGACAGGACCCGTGGGCAGAAAGAGCTGCTGCCCTGTTATCCTGAGGAGTGGCTGATTATATACACAGGCGTTGGGTAGGTGAGAAGAAAGGGGGTGATGTTAGCCTTTAAGGAATTTTGGAAGCAAGGTCTCTGGGACCTTGAGGGGCTAGCTATTGTTGGGAGAAAGGTTATTTATTACTAGTAGTAAAAATCTTCTTGTGAGACCCTTTAGATGTATATCAGGGGGCCATATGCTTGGGAATGATTCTCGACACTATCTTAGAGATCTAGAGATAAAGTTTCACATTTCTCCTATCAAGTGTTCTTGTTAGTGAGATTTGGGTTTAGAAGAAATTTAACTTTATTTAGGGCTTGAGGAACTGAGTTATTTGCTTCTGGAAATTGTGCTATTGATAAGGTAACTTCTTTGTTTGTAGATCTCTAGGACATTTGTAAACCAAGGGAGACTCCTGTCTTGTAGGATTGTGATTTCTGCAAGTTAACTATTTGTTTCTCACTTATGGCAGTCAGGGGTGCCTGAGGAATGTCACACACATTACCAAGGGGAGCGGGTGGAAAGGGGGTGCAAGGTGCCACCTTTGCTTTGTCCTCAGCCAGCCTCCTGCTCACTCATCAACACTGCCTTAGAAATTACGGATCTGGCATACCTGGGTGGCTCAGTTGGATGAGCACCTGACTTTGGCTCAGGTCATGATCTCAGGGTCCTGGGATCTGGCCCTGCATTGGGCTCCATGCTCAGTGGGGAATCTGCTTGTCCCTCTCCCTCTGCCTTTCCCCCCACTCATTCTCTCTCTCTCTCTCAAATACGTAAAATTTAAAAAGAAAAAAAGAAATGATGGATCTGATTTTTTCCATAATGAGGAAATGCTATCTCTATCTTCCCTTTACATAATACTTGACTCTCTTTTTAACCTTGACAAGCAGGACCCAGAACTTTGCATGTTGGTCAGTGAATGGGTTATATTCTGATAATTTGCCAAGACCAGACAGTGGGATCCGGTGAAACAGATAATAGTACTTATCAACATAACAAGCACAAAATTGGCTATTGGTGGAAACAAAGTAGCCTAAAAGATTTTGGTTTCTGGGGCGCCTGGGTGGCTCAGTGGGTTAAAGCCTATGCCTTTGGCTCAGGTCATGATCCCAGTGCCCTGGGATCGAGACCCCGCATTGGGCTCTCTGCTCAGCAGGGAGCCTGCTTCCTCCTCTCTCTCTGCCTGCCTCTCTGCCCACTTGGTTTCTCAGTATATGTTAACATATAGATGTGTGAATTTGGACAGTTACCTAAGCTGTGTTCCAGTTTCTGGATGTGTAAAAGGTAGATGGTAATAGTGGCGACCTCAAACAATTATTGTGAGGATTAAAGATAATCTGTACAAGGATGCAATGTTTAGCAAATAAAAATACAGAAAACCCAATTAAGTTTCAATTTCAGATGAATAACCAATACTTTTTTAGTATAAGTATGTCCAAATATTGCATGGGATGTGCATTCAGATTTAACTCCGGGGGCACCTGGGTGGCTCAGTCGGTTGAGTCTCCAGCTCTTGGTTTTGGCTGAGGTCATGATCTCAGGGTTGTGAGATTGAGGCCTGCATTGGGCTCCTTGCTCAACGAGGAGTCTGTCCCTCCCCCTGTCCCTCTGTGCCTCCCCGCCCCACCCAGTCCCTGCTCACGCTCACACACACTCTCAAATAAATAAATCTAAGGATTCATTTATTTGAGACTGAGAGAGAGCACAAGCAGGGGAAGGGGCAAGGGAGAGGGAGAGAATGTCAAGCAGACTCCCCACTGAACACAGAGCCCAACACAGGGCTTGATCTCACCATCCTGAGATCATGACCTCAGCTGAAATCAAGAGTCAGATGCTTAACTGACCAGGCCACCCAGGTACCCCATAAATAAATAAAATCTTAAGAAAAAAATTGGTGTGAGGCACCTGGGTAGATCAATTAGTTAAGCAACTGCCTTCAACTCAGGTCATGATCCCAGAGTCCCAGGTTCGAGTTCTACATCAGGCTTCCCTACTCAGTGGGAGTCTGCTTCTCCCTCTGACCCTCCCTCCACTCGTGTTCTCTCTCTTTCTCTCTCTCTCTCAAATGAATAAAATCTAAAAAAATAAAAAATAAAATAAAAATTGGTGTATATTAAAAAAAAATTTAACTGTGCAATGTATGCACTAGGATACCTTGAGAGACCAAAAGAACCCCCCAGATTGAAAATGTATTCTATCTAGGGAATCGGAAAGCTAACCAGCTAGTTTCGCTTCTGTATGAACGCTTGCTTTTTCGCGCGTGGGGGCTAACCAGCCAGTTCTGCTTCTGTTTGATTGCTTAACGCGCGCGTGGGTCCCCTAAACCAATCAGCTAACACCAAATATGCCTTTTTCAAATGTTCAAACTGTCAACCAATCGGCTCAGCCCCACCCAAAACTTGTTTGTACCTGTCTATAAAAACCCTGCACCTACCCAGCTGGGGACCTCTTAGCGTCACCGGCAATGGGTGCGCGGAGGTCCAGGCTCGAACCTGCAATAAATGACCCTTGCCACTTGGCTTTGACTCACGTCTCTGGTGGTCTTTTAAGGTGGGCGTATTACTCACCCGGCATCACAACCTGACACAAATAGCTATTTTCCATATCTCCAGCCAGGCTCTGGTGAAAGTGGGAAGGCACTCACCGGTCTCATCTAGCAGACTACTGTCCCAGTGTAAGATAAATGATGGTGTGCTCTCTGGCCGTTTACCTTTCTACCCCCTCCCACATGTAAACTCCAGGAGGGTGATAACCATGTTTTGGTTCTCTTTTCCTACCTTTATCATCTACTATCTAGCAGCATTTTGCACACAGCAGGGGCAGGATAAATGCTTATTAGAAAGAGATTCAGGTAAGAACCTGGTTAAAAACTTGGCCATGTCTTCTCACTGGCCACTGGTCAACACAAATCTTCTTGTCCAGTGAGTGAGAGGAGCTGGGGGCACGACGCTGGCTGTCAGCATCCACTGTAATTCTCCAGCTCCAGTTCACTTTATCTCGATTCCATTGTTACCCAGCAACAGATAGCTTGAGGCTGTTTCTCAAGGAGTCTTTCCTCTTGGGAATTGTGAATGCCGGCCACACAAGTATTCCATTCTTGTCCGTAATCTTCCTTGAGACAAGTGAATAAATGGATGAACAGAAAACAACAGAGTTCTCTGGAATGATGAGATGCTTATGAGCATGTACTCTGAAGCCAGGTATCTTGGATTCGAATCTTGGCTCTCTGCTTATTAGCAAGTGTGACTTTGGCCCCGTCATTTGACCTCAAGCCTCAGCTTCCTTAACTGTAAAAGGGGAATAAAAGTATACCTATCTTGGGGCGCCTGGGTGGCTCAGTGGGTTAAAGCCTCTGCCTTTGGCTCAGGTCATGATCTTAGGGTTCTGGGATCGAGCCCTGCGTCGGGCTCTCTGCTCTGCGGGGAGCCTGCTTCTGCCTCTCTGCCTGCTTGTGATCTCTGTCAAGTAAATACATTAAAAAAAAAAAAAAAAAGGTATACGTATCTTGAAGGAAGCTGAAAATTAAATGAGTTAATATATGTAAAGTACTTACTTAGGACAGTGCATGGCGTGTGGTAAGTAATACATAAACGTTAACAAAAAGAAAGAAAAAAAAGATGAGCTCCTGATTGCTGCTTACAAATAGGGCGTCTCGCCAACACCCTTCGGTGAACTGGACAGTTTTGTCACCCTTCCCTATGGCTTTTCTGTGCAAATGTAAGCTTCCTCTTGTACATGTCCAAGGCAGACCTTTGTCAAAAGCCCTTACACATGTATGAATGTTGTTCTTTCTTTGACAAGCATCCCGCTGGGTGGGGGGTGGTGGTAGTTGTGATCCTTTGAGAAGACAGTCCCTCGGTGCATACGGGTGCTCTCGGCCAGTGTGCTCTTCAGCCAAGGGTGCTGGCCAGGGGCTGGAATCAACTGAAAGTTCTTCCGGACATTCTCGCTAGATGGCCTTCATGGCAGAGGCTCCACGCATGCAGTCTTCATTGCTGTGCTTGGGTCTGGGCAGAAGCGAGGTGGCGGGGGAGTGGACAATGGGGAAACACAGAGCTAGGCCCCCTGTCTGTCAGCACACACACACTTATAAACATCTTTTCAGGGGTGTCTGGGTGGCTCAGTGGGTTAAGCCTCTGCTTTCGGCTCTGGTCATGATCTCAGGGTCTTGGGATCGAGGCCCGCATCGGGCTCTCTGCTCAGCAAGGAGCCTGCTTCCCTCTCTCTCTGCCTGGTTCTCTGCCTACTTGTGACCTCTGTCTGTCAAATAAATAAAAAACAAACAAAAAACTCTGTCTTTTCATTTTGAGGAACTGACTGGAACCCTGTAAGGAACTGCCTGAAAAGCAGCTGGAGGCCGAGGCAATGACCTTGAGCCGTGGGTCTCAAAGTGTGATAGCAGGATTATCATCTGTGGTAGCATCACGGAGGGACTTAGAAATGCACAATCTAGGCTCCTGCCCCTGACCTAGTAAAGGAGAAACTCCAGAGTAGAGCCCAGTCATCTTTTAACAAGCCTTCCGGGGGGATTGTGATACTTGGTCAAGTTTGAGAAGCACACACCCCATTTCTCTCCATCCCATGTTTTCTGTCCTCAAGTGTTGGTATTGTGCATGTGGTCTTCCCCCCGCCCTCCACCACGAGCCATCCCTTTTAATAAAAAGGGGCTGTTTAGGTCTCTCCAAACTGTTATGCTCACGTGAGCCCCGTTGTCTCCGAGAACCTGGGGAGGGGATTGGCGTTTTCTATCCTTGGAGATGAGCGATTGCAAAATGCTTTCTTTCCACAGGTGAAAATTAGATAATCAGGCCTAGTAAACCGGATGATAAGCACCTCGGGGTTTACAAAGCTTCACTCTCTCCAGGCACAAAAAAGCCCAGGGAAAGAAGCTGAGTAGCTTACCCCTGACGGAGGAGGTGACCCCAGGCTGCTCCAGCTGGAGAACCGAAAGGGCTGGAAGATGCATTGCTGTGCGTTCGTGAGACGTTCTGCCATTCTTCTCTAAGATTTAGCATCTGGTACTTCCCCCAGAGACTTTGGGTGTTTTCTGTGTGATCCTCTTGACTCATAGAGTGGAGTGAACCTATCATCTATAACTCTGCAGAGGAAATCCCTGAACCCACGTGGGTGGGCACGTAAGCACCGTCTGCCCTCCCACTTTGGGGAGGGGTGGGGGGGTGCTCCCTTCAGCTGCCCCCCCGGGAGGACTTGTTATGGCAGGAAGGGAACTGAGCCCAGAGGTGCCCTTTCATGGAGCTTTGAGCTATCGTTCTTCTATCCTGTAGTTCCTCTTGTTAGATTTACAGGTGAATACAATCCGAGGCAGAAAGTTTAATCAGCTTGTCAGTGGCTGATTTTTGTTTTTATTTTATTTTTTTATTATTTTTTAAAGATTTTATTTATTTATTTGACAGAGAGAGATCACAAGTAGATGGAGAGGCAGGCAGAGAGAGAGAGAGAGGGAAGCAGGCTTCTCGCTGAGCAGAGAGCCCGATGCGGGACTCGATCCCAGGACCCTGAGATCATGACCTGAGCCGAAGGCAGCAGCTTAACCCACTGAGCCACCCAGGCGCCCTGATTTTTGTTTTTAAAAAGATTTTTTTTATTTGCCAGAGAGATAGAGATAGGGTGAGCACACGTAGGGGAGCGCCAGGCAGAGGGAGAAGCAGGCTTCCCGTTGAGCAGGGAGCCCGATGCAGGACTCCATCCTATGACCCTGAGATCATGACCTAAGCTGAAGGCAGCTGCTTAATAGACTGAACCACCCAGGCTCCTTGATTTTTGTTTTTTGTACAGAAAAATGACAGTGAAGTAGAGCTTCCCTACTGCCTTGTGGGTTAATGATTGTCTAAAGCTATGGTGTCCCATACAGTAGCTACCAGCCACATGTAGTTATCTTAAATCATTTAAAATATAAAATTCAGTTCATTTGTAGTTACTACTTTTCAAGGGCTCGGTAGCTGCATGTGACTAGTGACTACCATATCAGAAAGTGCAAAATCAGAACATTTCCATCACTGCACTGGCGGTGCACTGGTCTAAAGTGATCGTTGTCACATTTTAAGTTGACATGTGTCATACATAAGCCATTTGAATCCTTCCCTTGTTTCCTTTGTCTCAAAGATACTGCCAAGAAAAAAGAGGGTAATGCTCAGACCTCCAGCAGACTAAAACACAGGTGTGAGAAAGATACACACTAGTTGTTTACCTGTGTATGTTTGTTCACTCAATTATTCTGTCAGTCGTGTGCCTCTATTACATCCTGAGTATGTTCTAGACGGTATAGGACATCTTCTAGGATATTTCCCTGCTCACAAGAAGCTACTGTCTAGAGGAGACAGACAAAAGGACAGGTCGCTGTAATGCAACAGGCTATGTTTTTAAAGATTTTATTTATTTATTTGAGAGAGTGTGAGAGAGAACATGAGAGGGGAGAACATCAGAAGGAGAAGCAGACTGCCTGCCGAGCTGGGACCCCAATGCAGGGCTTGATCCTGGGACTCTGGAACCACGACCTGAGCTGAAGTCAGTGGCTCAACCAATTGAGCCACCCAGGTGCCCCACAGGGTATGTTTTAATACGCCTGATGATATGAAGGGCTTTAAGGAAGTCAAAAGAGGAAATAAACATGCTGGGCCTGGCAGAACTTAGTGACAGTGGTATTTGAGCTGAAGCTTAAAGTTTGACGTAGGAGTTTGCCAGGGGACTCAGGCACCCAGCCACAGGAAAGCATATGCAAAAGCCCAGGGGCATGACATGGCTGCTGTCTGGGGGCTGGGCGGGGGTGGGGGTGTGTGGGGTGGGTGGGGGGTAGCTCACAGGTGGGGCCTGCATTCCTCATTAGCGGGTATTCCAGGCAGTCTCCTTCATGCCAGCTTGACTGTAATAAATCCTAATAAGGTTGGTGGGGGTGTGGGCACCTGGCTGGTTCAGCCGGTGGAGCATGTGACTCTTGATCTCAGGGTCCTGAACTCGAGCCCCATGTTAGGCAGAGAGTTTATGTATTAAAAAAAAAAAAAAAAGGCAAGCCCGGTGGGTCATGTAGCTGAAAGTATTAAGGTCCTTTATGGGCTTTGCACTCGGCCTAGCCCATGGTGAGTGCTCAACACTTCTTGATTTCCTGTTCTTTGCCTTGCACATTTGCTCCCATTTTCTGTTACCAAGTTTCTTTTTCTTACCTGCCTTTCCATAGTGTTTCTAAGTCTCTAGAAGTGACTGGTTTCTCATTTCCCTGAAAAAAAATTTTTATTTTTTATTTTTTTAAAGAGGGAGAGAGAAGGGGTGGGCAGAGGGAGGGAGAGAGAGAGAATCTTAAGCAGGCTCCTCCCAGCATGGAGCCCCACCCGGGACTCAATCTCACAACCCTGAGATCATGACCTGAACTGAAATCAAGGTCAGACCCTTAACTGGCTGAGCCACCCAGGCTCCCCACATTTCTTGGTGATTAAGTCTAACAAAATCTCACCCTCCTGGGGCACCTGGGTGGCTCAGTGGTTAAGCCTCTGCCTTCAGCTCAGGTCATGATCTCAGGGTCTTGGGATCGAGTCCCACATCGGGCTCTCTGCTCTGCAGGGAGCCTGCTTCCTCCTCTCTCCCTCTCTCTGCCTGCCTCTCCGCCCACCTGTGATCTCTCTCTGTCAAATAAATAAAAAAAAATCTTTAAAAAAAAAAAATCTCACCCTCCTATCTATTATGGGCTCATTGATACGGTCCTTTCAATAACAGTTAAAATGTCTACTTCAATTTATCTGCTTTTGTTCTCTTGCTAAGTTTTTCTCTTTCCTTTATGATATATGACCTTTCTGTATATAACTTTACAAAGGATGTCTCTGATTTATCAGTTACTGTCCACGACATCCTATCATAAGACAGCATTATAAATGGAGAATTTTTAGGAATAGCTTCATTTTTAAAAGGGCATCTCCTATCTGAATGACTGCGGGGATGTCAGTTGTGAGTAAATGTTCCAGGAAGTTCCACTCTTAATTCTGATGAATTAATAATAGGCACCTAATTCATCCTAGGTCACTTAACCGGCAGAGCAAGCATACAAATGGAGGTACATTCCAAGTGTCTGAGTATTTAAAAACTATAAATCAAGCTAACAAATAAATAAAATTTGCTCTATCTTCCTACATTGATAAATAAACCCTCATAATGACAGAAATAAAACATGCTTAAAGCAATTGCTTCTGTATGACGGAAAGTTGCTGAAATATGACTAAATCTAATGATTATTGTACATGTCTGAATGTCCTTTTGATGGGCTACTGATATTTGGGAAGACAAAAAAACACATAATTTATAAATGTTTCTGTCATCTGTTTTTCTTACTTTTACTTCAGCAAAATCACTGTGTTATCCGGATCTTTGGCAATGAGCTAAAGGATTGAAAATCAATATAATTGTGCTCAAATACTGAATATACATTCAGATGTATATTAAAATAAATACCAAACATAGAAAAATTTAACTTTTTGGAACGCATATATTAAATAATACTTTCTTCCAAAACATTCAAAATAACTAAGAAGAACAAATTATTGACTAATATCACATTTTAATAAAAATAAATCTGGCATTTTATTTATATTTTAAAAGATTTTATTTATTTTATCTTGAGAAAGAGAAAGTGCTCCTGTGCCTGCCAGTGGGGGGAGGGGCAGAGGGAGAGGGACAGATTCTTTTAGGCATGGAGCCCTACATGGGCTCAACCTCATGACGGTGAGATCGCCACCAGAGCCAAAACCAAGAGTCAGATGCTCAACCGACTGAGCCACCCACACGCCCCATAAATCTGACATTATAGATATATTTTTTGAAAAATTTAGTTAAATGCTATTGAATAGTTTAGTAAAAACAAAGCACTTTATTTATTTATTTTAAAGATTATTATTTATTTATTTGACAGAGAGAGAGACCGTGAGAAAGGGAACACTACTAGCAGGGGTAGTGGGAGAGGGAGAAGCAGGCTTCCCGCTGACACGGAGCCTGACATGAGACTTGATCCCAGCACTCGGATCATGACCTGAGCCGAAGGCAGATGCTTAATGACTGAGTCACCCAGGTGTCCAAAACAAAGTACTTTAAACTCTGGTGTTTGGTGTCGGGTATAAGAAATTGGTATCATGTTTCATGCCTGTTACAGCAAATTTATGAGTATGCAAATTTATGAGTATGATATTTAATATCATAAAGATGTTCCCTCGTAGTTACCGGCAGTTGTGTTGAATACCACCCCAAGTCATGAGAACCTCCAGAACCACAAATGAGAACATGAAGAGAAGCAAGAAAACGGGCTTTCAGCCCCGTGGGAAATTACAGTCTGTCATGCCAGAAACTTCCGTACTCACAGTATCTCAGAGGAAGGACTGACAAGTTAATTTGTTTTGTTTTTCTCTTACCTAAGTATTTGTGCCATTCGCATGCTTCTCACAACCCAAAGCAATGTCTTGTCTTTGACTTTGGCAGTAGCACAACCCGCTAACTGTCCTGGCATTTGTACTCAGATGCCTTTTGTCTCGAGTACAAAGGGTGAGAGGTTAGGGAAGCATTTTCCAGGGGCTTGAACAGTGTTGGTCACAGAGTACATGCATCCTGGTAGCCCAGGTGGTGAGGCACAGGCCAGGAGCCCCCTAATCTGGTCTAAGGGCAGGCTGAGATATGTCTACACCCTGTGTCGTGGTCAGTTTGGGTGGTTAGAACGTGATAGACTAGGTGTCTTATAAACCACAAATATGTTTTTCACAGTTTTGTAGGCAGGGAAGTTCAGGTTCAAGGCGACAGCAGATTCAGTTTCTGGAGGGGATGAGAGAGCTCTACGGAGTCTCTCTCTCTCTCTTTTTTTTTTTTAAGTTTTATTTATTTATTTGACAGAGATCACAAGTAGGCAGAGAGGCAGGCAGAGAGAGAGAGGGAAGCAGGCTCCCTGCTGAGTAGATAGCCGGATGCGAGCCTCAATCCCAGGACCCTGAGACCATGACCTGAACTGAAAGCAGAGATTTTAACCCACTGAGTCACCCAGGTGCCCCTCTTTTATTATTATTTTTTTAATTTATTTGAGAGAGAAAGATATCATGAGCTGGGTGAGAGGCAAAGGGAGCAGCAGATTTTCCGCTGAGCAGGGAGTCCAATGCCAGGCTCTATCCAAGGACTCTGGGTTCTTGACCTCAGCCGAAGGCAAATGTTTAACCAGCCGCCTTCTCCTCTTTTTTTTTTTTTTTTCTTTTCTTAAGTTTACCTGAAGATGGTATTTAAGCCTGAATTCTAAGCCACCCAAGAGTTAGATTTTTCCCTGGGTGTCTCCCATGTGTACACGGAGTATACATGTAAAAAACCCTTCTTTTTGTTTTTCTCTTGTTAATCCGTCTTTTGTTACAAGGGTCCTAGGCAAGAACTTAGGAAGATATTTTAGCTCTCCTACAGTATGAGTTTTGAAGGAGACACATTCAGTCTGTAACCCTCTGGGTCTGGAATTTTATTTATTAAAAATATATTACCTCAGGTCTAGGTGATAAATGAAACTTTAGCCTCCCAGAATTGTTTGTAAAAGATGAGTGATTTGGTGGAGAATGATGGTGTCGTATCATGATACTCGGTATCACATGAATTTTAAAATGATGTTACTCTTTCTACTACAAGAATTTAAGGAACGAGGACATTTTTGTAAGTACACCTTCCTTCCCACTATGACACATAAAATCAAATTAGGTGCTATCATTTCTCCACCCTGGTTCCAATATATATTTTATGAATCTTACATTTCATCTGACTGTGAGTCACAAATGTAGATTTAGGACATGATTTTAGTACTACCGGTTATGGTCACCGGGGGAACCATGACTTGGGAGCTTTGTTCCACTTCAGCAGGACTGGGGATGTCCCTAGAATCTTGCTGTGAAATGATGGGGGTGGGGGTGGGGTGTACCTCAGGTTGCCTGAGGCACACTAATGGAAGTACCTCCCCTCCCAGAGTCAAGATAATTTTTTTGGATCTAGAAGGGGAAAATAACTCTGATTCATTCATGTCTACATATATGATTATGTACACTGAGAAGACTAAACCTCCTCTTTCAAATTCACAGGGTCCACTTATTGTGTGCAGACAATTCTGACCTGGGCATTGGTGGCCTTTAATGTCCCTGGCTTCTGCTCTGGGGAATGCCTCCAGCCCCTGGTGAGGCTGACTAACTAGCCCATGGCTCAGCACTTAACATTTAACACTTACTATTAATAGGTTGAATTGAAGATAAAAGAGTAATATTGAGAGAGAAACTTCGAGGAGGCAGTTGGGGAATGGGACAGGAAATTTCAGCAAAAAGTCAGGATAGGTTTGGGGCGGCCCTTCGATGACAGGGGAAGGCATGAGAACAGATGCGTGAACATACCACGTGAACAACTGAGGCAAGTGCACATTTGCATATTTAATTTACGTTTGAACTGAGTGCTATATAGCACAGAGAGAACGGGGAGATGCTGGAGTGAGCCCATGGGCTTGCATGTGGAATACTCAGGTCAGTAAAGAAGCTGTCCAGCGGCAGACTCCTCTTTGGACTGCCAGCTCACACTCTGGAGTGTTACAAGGTAAACTGAGGCACGTTAAAATTACAAAGCATTGATTTGAGCCAACATCCATTCCAGTTGGGCCACACAAGACCGGAAGTGATAAGGAGAACTCCACTGATAGGAGCTGGGGGAAGGCTTTCCTAGAACAGACGCGGAAGCAAAGCCAGGAAATTATTTGATTGGCTACAGCTTAAGCAGTTGCTGTATTTGGGAAAGGCGTGTTGGCTGTTTGTGGTTGGTTGTCTTCAGATTTCAGTTTCATAACCTTGAAGCTTTTATAGGCTTGGGTTTTGGTTTGCTCAGGTAGACCGCCAAGGCATTAGAGCTATGTTACTCTAATGGTCTCCTGGTTTAATTAATTTAACAGGGACCGGATCCTTTTCACACAGTGGTCAAGTAGGAAACTGGAGAATTTCTGGGAGAATACTCCCATCTTCCACCCTCCTTTGAACCTCCTGCTCTGGTAAATGTCATGCAAGGAAAGGACTGAGTCTTTGTGTTGACTGGCTGAAATGGTCTCAGGCTAGCAACTGAGGGGAGGACTATAAGATTACTTACCAAGATAATTTCCTGGGAGCCCTTTGGTATTATGGTCACCTAACCCTTCCGGAAACTGCCTTTCATTCTTTCTCTCAGGGCAAGTATGAAGTATAAAGTTGTAAAAACAAATGCAAAATTTATATATTCTAGCCTCTGCTTTCTTTGAGGACCCAGACTTAAATGATAGTAATGAAGTGGTTTCCCTATTAAAAATTGAAAATTTAAAAATATGTGGCTTGTATGGTATTTATGTTGGAAGCACCGGCATGGAGCTCCAAGGAGACGAGAATTTCATGTAGAAAGCTGGAGAGAGTTGGTTGTTACATCCGAGCATCACGCCGTCACTTACTGGGGCATGCTATTGAAACAGAAAATAGTCCCTCACTTCTGGAAAAGAGTGATTCACTCTTTTTGAAGATGGGGGAAACTGTTGTATAATTTTTGCCCGAGGTGAAATCTGCTTAGTCCTCTTACTTTTGGATGCTGCCTTCGGGGTTTAATTTGTTTCAAATTAAGAGCAGGTGGCAGATGCAATTAAAGGGAAAAAACAATTGCAAATTAAGCACGATTTTAAAAATTATTTGCAATGGCAGCTACACATTCAGGGAATAAATGCTAATTATTTTGAATTATTTGTTTACTCCTTGTGTCATATGTGTGCCATTTACTGATTAATGCTTTGCAACTTATGCTACATCCTTTATTGCTAATTAATAAAGCTGAAATGCGGGGTGCCTGGCTGGCTCAAGTCAGTAGACCATGCGACTCTTGATCTCAGGGTTATGAGTTCAACCCCCACGTTCAAAATGGAGCCTACTTAAAAAAAAAAAAAAAAAAAGCTAAAATGCTGCGGCTAGTGATTCTGAACTCCAGGAGACTCCTTCAAACCATATCCCCTCCGAAAGGTCTGATTTCCTCCAGGCATGTGCTCCCATGTGACTCCCAGGGAACTGCCGCTGTTTAGAGCTCCTGATATGAATGTAATTGTTATAACTCTCCAGTGTGCTGTGACAGAAAAAACTAAGTTGCTGAGAATAGCTAAAAGGTAACCAAGACATTTGAGTACCCTGGGTAGAATAACTAATTGTTATACCTTTAAACATATTAGTTGAAAATATCTGTATCTTCCTGTAGAGAAGAGTTTGAGGAATTTAGGGAAGAATGAGGAACTCTTTGTGGCAGTGTCATTCTACATGTCCTCTTTTTTTTTTTTTAAGATTTTATTTATTTATTTGACAGAGATCACAGGCAGGCAGAGAGGCAGGCAGAGAGAGAGGCAGAAGAAGGCTCCCTGCTGAGTAAAGAGCTGGATGCAGGGCTCGATCCGGGGCTTGATCCCAGGACCCTGGGATCATGACCTGAGCCGAAGGCAGAGGCTTTAACCCACTAAGCCACCCAGGTGCCCCTCTACACGTCCTCTATTATCTCAGGCAAATTAGCCCCCAAACAAAACAAACAACAAAACAGGTTAATAGTTTTGATATTATTTCATTCAAGTACTTCCCTAAGTATCTATTAAATATTTCTTCAAACCATAAACAGAATTCGCCAGAGAGGAGGGTTTCAAATAAAGCATTTTCTGGGGCACCTGAGTGGCTCAGTCAATTAAGCATCTGATTCTTGATTTTGGCTCAGGTCATGATCTCAGGATTTTGAGATCGAGCCCCACATTGGGCTCCATGCTGGGTGTGGAGCCTGCTTAAGATTTTCTCTCTCCCACTGCCCGTCGCCCCCCCATCTCTCTCTCTCTCTCTCTAATAATAAATAAACATATAAAAAAAGAGAATTCCAAATGGTTAATAAATAGCTTGGAAAAAGTTTAATCTGACAGTGAAAATGCAAATAAAAATGACATATTTTTTCCGATGAAATTAAAAAGTATCTTTTACACTATAATTGTCATATTTAACAAAGGCTTGTGAATTAGGCACTCTCACTAGTGGTGTGAGTGTACATTTCTAGAGGACAATTGGGCAGTTTATTTTTAAGACCCAAACTTCCACTTTTAGGAATATATCATAAGAAAATAACTGGAAATGAAAAGAGAACACATGCATAAGGATGTTTATAATGTTATGTATAATAGAAATAAATATCTAATTAGAATATTGTATAGTCATTATGAATAATATTTTGAAGAATATATAATGACAAAAATTTGGTAAAACCTGCCAAGAACATGTTCTGAGAGAACACAAATTCAGATACAAAGTGACTGCATCTCTTTAATTAGTTCCCCTTCTCTACTGGGGTACACTAGAGTCCTTATCTTTGGGGGTGTGGGGAATGTAGAAGGAGGACAAGGCTGGGCTGGGAAACAACAGACATCCTTTCTTGGGAAGCAGGGAAGTGAAGAGTTTTGCTCCAGTGTTTTTGTAGCTCTAAAAGATTCTGGAAATTGCCGTTGCTGTCCTGGAAGTCCTGTCAACCCCCGAGCCCAGAATCATCCCCATCAATATCTGGGTCAGGCTGATGCCACCAGGTGCACCAAACTGAAGCCAGCGCTTGTGTGGGTTTCGATCTGACTGGTCACCTGCACAGGTCATTCCCATCATTTCATTAATCTTATGATGTAACTTCAAATTTTATGGTTAAATTTCTCACTGTTTTCTACTGAATGAAAAAGCAAGATAGAAAACTCTATGCACATTTGCTCCTTATTCAGCAAAACAAATAAACTCTAAATATACAGATATAAAGAAGCAAAAATAAATTAAGAAGTTTATTATGAGTGGTTACTCCTGACTCGTGAGCTGTGGGTAATTTTAATAGTCTTTTAAATTCAAGTGTAATTAACATTTCAGGTGTATAACGTTTCAGGTGTATAATATGATACTCATATTTTTCTGCATTTTCCTAATTTTTCTACACTGGACATGTATTGCTTTTAAAATCTAAAAAAATATATATAAAAGAATATTGAGAGGAGGGGGCACCTGGCTGTCTCAGTCAGTAGAGCATGTGACCGCTGATCTTGGGGTTGTATGTTGGAGCCCCACATTGGATGTAAAGATTACTTAAAAAGAAAACCTTTTAAAAAAAGGATTTAATTAATTAATTAATTTTAAAAAAGATTTTATTTATTTATTTATTTGACAGAGATCACAAGTAGGCAGAGAGAGCGGGTGGGGGGAAGCAGGCTTCCTCCTGAGCAGAGAGCCTTATGTGGGGCTCAGTCCCAGGACTCTGGGATAGTGACCTGAACCGAAGGCAGAGGCTTAACCCACTGAGCCACCCAGGCACCCCATCATTTTTGCTTTTTTTTTTTTTTTAAAGATTTTATTGGATTTTTTTTTTAAATAAAATTTTAAAATAATAATAAATAAAATATTTTATTTATATTTATATTTATATTTATATTATATAAATATAATTTATATTTATATATAAATTAAATATAAATTTATATAAAATATAAATATTTATTAATATTAATATTTATATTTATATTTATATAAATAAAATATTTTATTAATAATAATAAATAAAAATAAAATTTTAAAATAAAATAAAGATTTTATTTATTTTATTTTATTTTAAAGATTTTAAATTTTTTAAAATTTAAAAAAATTTTAAAATTTTTTTTAAAAAGATTTTATTTATTTATTTGAGAGAGAGACAGTGAGAGAGAGCACGAGCTAGGAGAAGGTCAGAGGGAGAAGCAGACTCCCCATGGAGCTGGGAGCCCGATTCGGGACTCGATCCCGGGACTCCGGGATCATGACCTGAGCCGAAGGCAGTCGTCCAACCAACTGAGCCACCCAGGCATCCCTCATTTTTGCTTTTTAAAGATTTTGTCAGAGAGAGAGAACAAGCAGGGGGAGTGGCAGGCAGGGGGAGAAGCAGGCTCCCTGCTGAGCAGAGAGCCTGGATGTGGGGCTCCATCCCAGGACCCTGGGATCATGACCTCAGCTGAAGGCAGACGCTTAACCTACTGAGCCCTTAAAAAGGCGTCCCTTATGGGGCACCTGGTTGGCTCAGTGAGTTAAAGCCTCTGCCTTCAGCTCAGGTCATGATCCCAGGGTCCTGGGATGGAGCCCCTCATCGGTCTCTCTGCTCAGCGGGGAGCCTGCTTCCTCCTCTCACTGCCTGCCTCTCTGCCTACTTGTGATCTCTGTCAAATAAATAAATAAAATCTTAAAAAAAAAAAGGCGTCCCTTAAAAATAAAATCTTAAAAAAAAATGGAAAGGAACTTTTTTTAAACTCAAAGATCTATATACAAATGTATGGCTCTCGATAGAGACATCGCTCTTCAATCTAGCTAATTAAATTCATCTGGCTTTATTTTAATGCCTATTACAGAATGCTTCTTCCTTGGATTGACATCTTAAAGACTCCATTGGATAAGACGCAAGCAGCATCTGCTTTAGATACTGTTGAGTGGAATCTTGAACGACTGCGTTCACAGATTTAGAAAGGATTTCAGGAAGTCTGAAAATGTGGTCCCTGTTTCAGGCTTAGTGTAACATTTCATTAAACGTACCATTGTATTATATGTTACAACATTCTTTTGGTTAATAAAAATCTTTAATCCAATCATCCTGGCTACCTAAAACTTTAGTCATCTCTTGGTGCATAAGGGACCCTCTTGTTTTAAACCTAACAGAAAGTGGAAAAACCTGGAAAAACAATGAGACATGGAAGTAAGACAAAGTCATCTGGGCGTGAAAAATGCACATACGTTCCCACTCTTCCAACTGCATTATTTCCACGCAAAGGACCATTTCGGGGCCACAGGCGAATGGCAAATAATGTACAGCACTTTTGTGGCCTGGAGATCCTTTTCTGTGAGGCGGAAGTTAGATTTCAATCATTTACACTAGAATTTAATGACCCAATTAGGCCTTGACTAAAACGATCCCTTAAAGGGAATGAGCCCACCCAGTTCAGGCCTTCCTCTGGGAAAGTGAGGCCCAACCCCAAGCTTTTCTTCCTGCTCAGACTCCCCAACTGGACGGTCCACAGGGAGAATAAAATGAGGAAACTGAAGCTTTGCCAGGGGATTTTTTTCATTATTTTTCCTACAGTTCAGTTCTTTTTCTTTGTTTTTCCTGGGAGCTTTTTTTGAGTGTGTCATCTGGACCTCCAAGAATGGGTCTCGCTTGTCATAGGATGGATGAAAAGAGGCAATGCTATAATTTCTGTTAAAAAAAAAAAAAACCTGTGAATGATGGAAGGAAGGCTTGGGGGGAGGGCATCCTGAGGACCCTGGGGCTGGAGAAGGTGGGCTTTCTACTCTCTTGTTTTACTGGGGTCCATGAGGGAAGGCCCCAGAATGTACTGGATTGTTAATTTATTTAAATGATTGTATCTATTTGGGAATGAATAATGATACAAAATCCAAAAAGTGCAAACCAGTATGTAATGAAAAAAAATGGGTCTTAATTTTCTGCCCTGGGCAGCCAGTTCCCTTCCTTGGTGGCAAGCTATCAATTTCTTGTTCATCTCTATGGAAATGTTCTTCTTCTGTCTAGTTTTTTTTTTTTTTTAAACACGAATAATATACTGTACATACTCTTCTGTACCTTATTTTCACTTAAGAATTTATCTTGGAGATTCTTTTTTGTAGAACATGTAATGCTCTTTTTCTCTTTTAAATGACTTATACTATTTCATGATAAGGATATGCTATCATTTCTATGAGCTGGGTCTCAGCCTTTGGAGAATTAGTTGATTTCCAATCCTTTGTGGTTGTAAACAGTGCTGCAACAAATCTTTGAACATATATCCTTTTGCATTTCTGCAAGTATATGTGTAGGCAAATTCCTAAAATCAGAATTCGTAGGTCTAAGGGGGCATGTATTTTTAATACTGATAAACGTTAAATTCTTTTCCATAATCCCATCAGCATTGATGCTAGGGCCTGATTTCTCACATCCTTGCCAACACAATGGAGACCCTGAATTTAAATTCTGGCCAAGGAGATTAAGAGTTGCTGCTGCCTCTTTTTTCCTTCCTTCTTTTTTTTTTTTTTTTTTTTTTTTCCATTTCCTTAAGAAAAAAATCCCCGGATGCTTAGAGGTAAGCATCCTGCTACCCAATTTGCATCTGAAAATGCACAGATGCAATTCTGTGCACACAATTCTTTCACTTTACATTTTGTTTTTTTATTTGGATGGAGCTGAAGACCTGAGAGAATTTCTTTGAGCGACTCTAGAGGGGAAAAAAGAACTAAAAGTTAAATAAGTTCATTGTGGTTTATTAGCTTTATAGGGCTTCAAAAATTCAAGGCTTTTAAAATCAGCACAAAGGGGTTTTTATTGTTTGACACTTAGAGCTGAGGGCGTCCTTATGGCCAGCAGGGGGCAGCATGTCTCCACAGAGTCAGGCTGAGCCCTATCAGCGGATTGATCGAGCTCCATCACTGAGACTTAGAACCCCGTTTTGTCAGAAGTGCTAATTCACTTTGTTACCTTCACTGTCAACTCACGGCTGAAAACAGGCTGGAGTTCCTCAGTACAGAACAAGGCTTAGCTGAAAATCCGGATAAGTTAAAATGTTAAATGCCAGCCAAATCTAGGGTGGCATGAAATATGGGGGAAAGATATTGTGAACGTAAATAAGACTAGCACCATATTGTAGAATAGAATTTAAATGAAATATTTGATTATCCCAGCTACCATTTCTGGCATAAAGCACATCTTCTGTTCTCCTAGAAATAGGATTTATTAGTTCACCTTAAAAAAAAAAATTAACCTGCTCCTTTAATATGAGTCAGTTGAACCAGCAAATACTGATTGAATGCTGGGCGCAGAGGCTATGAGGTCGAGAAGACATGGTCTCCACTCTTGTGGGCAAAGCAGAGAATGCCTGGGACCTGGGTCAGGATGCTGTGGTTCTAGCTTTAGGTGAGGCACCATAATTGGCTGTGTGGCCTTAGGCAAGTTACTTAACTTCTCTGTCCCTCGGAAACGTAAATGAAACTAATGCCACCGACCTCAGTGACCTCATAGGTGCACATATAAAATGCCACGTGCAAAGATGCATGTGGCAAAAAAAAGAGAAAGGGCTATACAAATGAAACATTTAAAAACCCACATGATAATGAATATGCCCTGTAGCAATAGAAGCGGCGGGCAGCTTAGCGAGTCCTTACTGTGTGCTGGGCACTCTGCTAACCATACACATTATCTCAGTAAAACTCATACTCCTGTGAGCTGGGAATCAATTGCCAGGTGAGGAATTCATGGCGTAGGGACGTTGGGAAGCTCGCCCAAAGTCAGGCTGTTCAAGAGTGATGAGGCCAGATTCTAATCCAGGTCTGACTCCGGAGTCTACTAGAAGGCATGCCTGTCTGGCTCTTTACCATTCCTCACAGTTCTGCACTTAGAAATTGTACGTATTGCTCCCTTAATTGTACTCATAAGAGAACTAGCATCAAAAAGGTAGGTCCCATGCCATCTCATGAAAAAATGTTAAAATATAAAGTTATGACTTTCCACAAATAGCTCAGTTTATTTTATCATTTGGTTTTGAGATCATTCTGTGAAATAATTTCTCTGTAACAATTGGAAATTGGAGGGACACCTGGCTGGTTCATTTAGTAGAGCATGGGACTTCTGATCCTAGGTCGTGAGTTCAAGCTCCATAATGGGTGTAGAGCCTACTTTAGAAAAAAAAAGGAAAAAAAAAGGAAAGTGGACGTGTATCTTAGGAAAAATTCTAGGAGAACTGATGAGATTCACAATTTAGTAGCATGAGCAAAGAATCCCGGAGGAATTCAGGGAGATTTCTTGCGTTTCCTGCCAAATAGGAAATCAGGTGTGGTGGGGATTTGTGAGGACGACTTTCCAGGAGGGCTAAGTCTCCAGGGTCCAGAACTGCCAAAGCCCTGGGCCACACCCCTGTAGGATGCCCAGGGGAACCGCTAGGCAGATGTGAAAGGCCTTGCTTTGTGAATTAGGCAGTCTCATTAGCTGGTGATGAAGTGGCTCCCAAAGCAGAGATCCCAAGTGCCTGGCCAATTTTGGGTACTATTTGATGCTTGTTATTGCTTCCACAAATCACACAGATGCAAAGAAGGTGCGTACATTTTGGTTCCAGGGACCTTCTTTGCGTGCGAGAGCAAATTACACCTGAGAGCTCCCAGTAGAAGATAGGCACTGATCTAAACACCTCATCCACAATAACTCTTCAATAACTAATAGCGTGCTTCTATTATCTCCATTTTACAGATGAAGAAACTGAGGCTTTCCCTGGCACAGTCAGGATTTGAACCCAGTCTGACTCTAGAGTCTGTATTCTTTTTTTTTTTTTTTTAAAGATTTTATTTATTTATTTGACAGAGAGAGATCACAAGCAGGCAGAGAGGCACGTAGAGAGAGAGGAGGAAGCAGGCTGCCTGCTGAGCAGAGAGCCCGATGCGGGGCTCGATCCCAGGACCCCGAGATCATGACCTGAGCCGAAGGCAGTGGCTTAACCCACTGAGCCACCCAGGCGCCCCACTAGAGTCTGCATTCTTAATCATTGTTGTCCATTTCCTTAAATTACTAACAAAGAGGAGGGAGGAGGCAGACAGGGAGGAGGAATAGGGAAAAAAAAAAAAAGATAAAGGACATAATAAATGGGTCCTATGAATACCACCATTTAGTTCAATAAACAGCTTCCGGAGAACCTATGAGCCCGGCCTTGGAACCAGGAACTCCTGAGCCACAGTCCATTTATCCACACCCTGCAAGAAGAGTGGAGAAGCTGAACAGGTTTTTTCTATACAACGTGGAAACACTAACGGGAAAGTCCACTGGGGCACGGCAGAAATTCCTGTGTGCCCAAGCACATACGGAAGGTGGAAAGTTACCGACTTAAAGTGACTGACCATTAAGGCACAGACCAATTCAAAGACCCACTATTGTGGAGTCCATTGTCACTCTGCTTCCATAAAACTAAGCTTGTTTTTACAAGACTGTTCTGGAGAAGTGAAATTTAAACAAATTCACAACCCTACTATAGGGTTTGGTCTCTGTTGTTTCCTTTAAAGACTGCAAAACACTCAGGCAAACTTAAAATACAAGGATTAAGTCCTGTAATAAAAAAAAATTAAGCCGAAAATAACTCCAGTAGTAACAGTATTTCTACTTGTGCTGTATGCTTTAAAGTTTTTGCAATAGAATGGTTGGAAAATACCTTCCACTAAAATCTGCTGAATGATGACTGATCTATTTGCGCGCCTGTTCATTCAATTGCCTAATGGCAGCTACGTAGAAGTAAATGCCTGTCCCAAAAGCTTTTGCTTTAAACGCCAGACGAGCAAGTGCTTTGCAACAGAGACCAAAGAAGTGTGTCCCCAGGTATTCCAGAGGGGCGGTGAATTCTAATGGGACCGCCAGAGAAGTTCCAGTTCCCTGCGTAGGGCCTGGGAGCAAATCCGCGTGGGGGAAGGTTAGCCGGGCTTTTAGGGCCGGAGGGGGTGGGTCACCCCTCAGGGTGGGCTGTCGCCTGCTCGCCCCCGTCCGCCCGCCGCGGCAAAGAGGAGCGCCAGGACCCAAACCCGGTCGCTCGCGGCGTCCCGGCAGCGAGTCCGCGCCCGGAGGGCTGCTCCCCAACTCTCCGGAGGATTCGGACCCGGGATGCGCCCCAGAGCTCACACAGCGCGGCCGACGCAGGAGCTCGAAAAACAAAGCGAGTGGCTGGGCGGGCGCGGTGGGCGCGAGGCCGAGCACACACGTTGCTCCGAGCCCGGGCGCCGCCGGCGAGCCCCGCCAACCAGCCCGGGTCCCCAGAAGACCCCCACAGTCCCCCTTCCTCCGGTGCAGGGATTTGAGGAACCCCGAGCCGAGGGAGTCCCCCGCCCCCGGGGCCCCTGCCGCGGTCGGAGCCGGGACTAAGGCTGCTCGCCGCGCGGGAGCCTCAGACTTTTCTTTCGGGGGTGTGTGTGTGTAGGGGGGGGCGGTAAGATGGCAGGGCCGGGGAAACAAAGGAAACTTGGGCCGGGCCCCGGGAGCGGCGTGTGTGGCTCGCGAGTTCGCCCCGGGTCCTGTGTGGGAGTCGCCGGGCGCCTGTGCCAGCCTGCACGCAGTCGGCGCGCGGAAACATAAAGCAGCATGCCAGCAGCCGGCGGCGCCCTGCCGCCCTGCCGCCCACCTGCCGCGGCCCGGCCGCCCCGGGGTCTCCCGGGCGAGGCGAAGGGAGGGGGCGCGGGGGAGCCCGGCGGGGGAGGGGGGTGGGGAGGGCGGGGAGGCGGCGGGCGGGCGCGCGCGGGGGGCGGTGGCGACGGCGGAGGGGAGCGCGGGTGGGCGGGCGGCGCCACGTCACGGCTATTGTGGCTGTCCCGGTATATAAGGTCCCGCCGGCCGGCCGCGCTCCCCACCTTGCCTGCGCCCGCCCGGAGCCAGCGGTTCTCTACTCACCCCGCATCCAGTGAGACGCGCCGCGCACCGACGCCGACGGAGCGGACATGGGCAGAGCGATGGTGGCCAGGCTCGGACTGGGGCTGCTGCTTCTGGCGCTGCTCCTACCCACGCAGGTGAGGCCCTGGCGCCCGCGGGGCTCGGGGGGCCGCGCCTTGTGGGGGGGGGGTCGGAGCCGCCCCCAGGGGACCGACCTGCGCCCCCAGCGCGGGCAGCCGACTGGGGTTGCGGAGAGAGAATCCCGCAATGTCTGGCCTGGGGGAGGGCAACGTGGAGCCCACTTTCCGCTCCCCCGGCGGGCTGCCCCCACCCTCCCGCGGCCCCGGGAACAATGCCCCTCCGCGCGTGGGCCGGGAGGCCCCTGCCCTGCTCCGAGTCCCAAGCAGCTCCTTCCCGGGCCGGCTGGAGCCCACCACCCGCTTTCTCCCAGAGGTCCGAGGCCCTAGCGGGAAAGAGAACGTGTCTTTCCCACCTCTGGAGCGTCCGGAGATCTCGGGCTGTCCCGGGAGGGCACCCCGCTTCCCTCCAGGAGTGTCTTCGCGCCCCCTGCGCACCACACAAAGAGGGGACGATCCCCTTCGGGGAGCCGCTCTCACCCATCCTCGCCTTAGCTGGTTCGGGGATCCCGAGGAAGCCCTGGCTTTCGGGCCCTGTTAACCCACCCCAGTCCCGCGTAGTTCCTGGCTGAAGCCAGGGCGGGGGACCCGCTCCTCGCCTTGCGCTCTCCCGGGTCCGACCTTAAATTACACGTCCATCTCTTGTCACCTGGGAAGTGGTAGCTCCCATCGGCTACCTCTGGGCAGGCAGCGGGTGGGACGTTGCCGTCCCGAGTCGAGTCCCCGGCAGGCTTTGTCCCCATCGCCGGGCCCCCTCCCAGATTCTCTATCCTGGGGACCGATTTCGGGTCAGCGCGTTTAACGAGGACTGCGCTGTCCCGCAGGTGGCTGCGCGGCTTCCTCGAGGGAGGCTGGGGGCTGAGCCTGGGAGAACCGAGCGGGGTGGGGGGCGCGAAGGGGGCGAGAAGGGTCAATTTTTTCCAGTAGCTCGCTCTCAGAGGGCAGAGGTGGGAACGTGGGGCTCCCCGCCTCTTACAATGGGGCTTTATGAGGAGTGTCTCCTGAGCTTTTCCTCCGAGAAGTTGGGTGCGACGGGTCTTTGGTCGCCCAGACAGCCGCTGTGCTCACCTGGAAGCGCAGCCAGAGAGCGAAGCGCTCCTCCGCTTCCCTTCCGCGGGCCGGGTAACTGTACCCTATTGTTGTCTTGCGGGTCCGCTGCGCTCCCGAGCCTTTCACAATTCCTCCGTGGGGGAGGGGCGCGGCCGCAGAAAACGTGCTGATCTCCCTCACCCTCACCCCACCTCCTTTCCGACCAGATTCCCCCCCAACCCCAAAATTTCAAGAGGGAGGTTTTAGGTAAGCAAATCTAGTTTGGTAGGGAAATTTTTATTTAATGTCAATTTCACATATTAACAATTTCTTTTGTTGGTGTAGAGGACCTTTAGATTCTCCTATAGGTGCACTAGGCTCTGACAAAGGTCACCTGCTGCACTCACACTATAAGGTCTTTGTATACATGAGAACAGATAACCTATAAGGCATCCCAAACCAGGTATTGTCCCCAAACAGCTCTGGTTTAGATAATTTCCCGTATTATTAATGCTTTCCTTTCAGGGAGTGCCATTTCCTGGTAGGACAGGCTGAATGTTGCACACAGTAGGTGCTCAGTAAGCATGTTGGACTTGACCAAGATTTTCCTTTATTTTGGGTAGGATTTATACATTTTAAGCCCATATTTGCTTAATGATGGGTTTTACAACAAAGGGAGCTGATGCTGCTATAGAATGGATTTATCTTTGGATCATCGGCAGCAAAATGGACATGTGGCCCAGACCTGCCTGGTGCCACATCCTCCCTCCTGTCTGTAATCAGAAGCCCTCTTAAACCCTCCCTCTCAGGGAGAGCTGAAATCTCCCATCTGCCTTTGTTCTGTGACAAAGGAGAGATTATCACGTGCCCTGCTGGACTGTGCATTTCGTGACTTGAAAAATCAGTGTGGTAAATGGTGCCACTCAGGCGTTGGGACACTGGGGGAACGTTGGTTCTTGGCCACAGCATTGGACTTAATGACCAGGCAGGGAGGCTGCTGCTGGTGAAAACTTAATACCAGACCCTGTTGGTGTCTTTTGTGCTGTCATTCTGACTCCATGGCGTTCGGGGGAGAAGTCCTTTTGCTTCAGGAAAGACATCATCTTTTTCAATTTAAAACAAATGTTGTGGCCACTTTTGAGAAGAACTATGTAGATCTATATAATTTCAAGATTTCAAGGAAGCAGGTAATATATCCCATGTCCCCTTAAGTTAAATCCAAGGCTTTGTTAAATGGGTATGGGAAAGTTACCTAGCAAATCCAGGATAGACAGTTTGACAAACGTATAGATTTTACAATATTTTAGAATCCAAGTTACTCATGCAACTTTCAAAGCTTCCCCTTACTGGGAGACCAGGGCAAATCTTTTGCAATGCCAATAAGTTGGCATTGTCACAAAACCTAGATTAGTTAACTTGGTCCTTTATTTCTTCAAAAAGAATTAAAAATAAAGCCATATTCTTGGAAGTTAATAGAGGAACGTTTTTGGTCGCTGCTACCTTTGCAGTCCTGTAGGCATCTGTAGGTAGTTTGTGTTGAATCAAAAGTACGATCTTAGTGGAACTAAGCAAGAATTCAGAACTAAATGACAGGTAAGGAAACAATGGGAGAAGAGCAATCTAGGAATCTCTCCTTTATCTCATTGCATATTAAGGATGCATAGAGGCAGCTGTGACATGTGGAAATTTACCAGTGTAACTTTTTGTATATTTTAGATTTATTCAAATCAAACAAATATAACAGTTGCAAGCAACAACTCCTCCCAGAGTACCTCGACTGCTCCCAATCCAGCTAATACCACCACCACACCAACTGGCGGTGCTCTGCAGTCAACAGCCAGTCTCTTCGCAATCTCGTTCTCCCTTCTACAGCTCTACTGTTAAAAGACTCAGGCCAAGAAACATCTATACTTCCCCATCTTCTAAACCCAATCCAAATGGCGTCTAGACATCCAGTGTGACAAGGAAAAACAGGTCTTCATTGTATCTGCTAATTCCACACCTTATTTTATTGACACCGAAAATGTTGAGGATCCCAAATTTGATTGGTTTGAAGAACATGTGAAGGGTTTGACTAGATGATGAATGTCCATTAAATCTGCTGGAGTTTCATGTACAAGATGAAGAGACAACATCCAAGATTAGTTAAGAGATAATTTCTTTAAATGTGGCTTAAGAAGTATGGACATGTAAAATTCTACCTTGAAAACGAGACTAGATTTTATCTTACCTAGATGTAAAAGATGAGATGTGAACACATTCAGTTTTCATTCGGTTCATTAAATCTTCAAGGCCATTGAAAACAGTTAATACAGAAAGCTTCCATGATTCTATTTATTCGTACATTAGAAGGAACTTCCAGGAGTTACTGTAAATCCTCAATGCATTGTTTCAGCAGTACTAACTTAATGCCTGTGTACTTTAGATAAAAAGTTTTACCTTGTTAAGCTATCACTGTTTCTTGGGAACTGAACTCTTTCCTCTGAGGCTTTGAATTTGATATTGCATTTGATTTTTTTATATAGTAATTGACATGTTTCAGGGCAATGATGGATTGGAATCTACCCCCGATTAAAGCATAATGAGTAAATTTTGCTTATATACTGATCACTTACTCGTATTCAAGAGTGCCAGATTCATTTAGCTAAACTGATTCCAAAGAGTAGAGGAACATTAACCTCCGCTAACTTCAAAATGCTTTTCATTTCTGCATATGTTGAATACTTTTTGTAATTTAAAAAATGATCTGTTTTGAAGGTAAAATCAACAAATCTTGAAATTAAAAAGACAAAATGTGTGCAGAAGCCAAAATTGTAAATCAAGTATTTGGGAAGTGAAGACTGGAAGCTTACATTAAATTTGGGAAAACTTTTATACTCTTTTCTGTAAATACTTTTTTTTTTTTTAAACTCTGAATCAGAATAGCCACATTTGGAACACTTTCTGTTAGTCAATATTTTTAGATAGTTAGAACCTGGTCCTAAGCCTAAAGTGGGCTTGATTCTGGCAAGTAAATCTTTTTACAACTTCCTCGATGCACAGAAAGCTTTTTAAAAATAGACACTCTAAGGTCTTTTGTTCGCATGGTCACACACTGATGCTTAGATGTTCCAGTATTTAATATGGCCGCAGTAGTCTTGATAACCAAAGTCATTTTTTCCCATCTTTAGGAACCTTTACCAGAACAACCATATTCAACAGATCTCAAGCTACTGTGTGTGTGAATGAACATTCCATTTTGTTTCATACCTGAATGCTGTACATCTATTTTGGATTGTATATTGTGTTTGTGTATTTATGCTTTGATTCATAGTAACTTCTCATGTTATGGAATTGATTTGCATTGAACACAAACTGTAAATAAAAAGAAATGGCTGAAAGAGCAATCTATTGAATTTTAAGGTGTTTTTTTTTTAATTTTTTTTAGAGGAGGGGAGGGGTTGGGGAGGGAGCAAGAGTTGGATGCTTAACCAACTGAGCCACCCAGGCGCCCCTATTGAATTTTAAGTTTTTCTGATGCAGCAGATACTTTGCGGATTATCATGGTTGTAGGAGTCTATTTAAGCTATTAAGAATATATCCATATTTTCCTATTAACCAGAACGTTATAGTAGAGCTGTTTTGCATTGCATAGCAGCAGGAGGTTTTGACTAAAGAATTAATCTGAAAGTGGTCATCTTAAAGCTGGGAAGGAAGATTGTATACTCCCCTAGTTATTCAACAACTTGGGCTCCAGCTGTATTCCAGGGTACTGAAAATGGAATGCTGAACTTGCTGGGCAAGTTACTTTGGTTGGGAAAGAGAATGTATATGATGACAGATAAGCAGTATGTTGTCACTTAGTGCTGTGAGGCAAACCGGCCAGGGTGGTGAGTCAGCGGCTCTGGGCTGCATCATTAGGGATGGTCTTGGTGCCATTTCTGATGGAGGGAACATGTGCTAAGTTCCTGAGTCTGTTTAATTACTGGCACTGTTTCTAGATCTGCACTGAGGTCCACAAGACAACTTTGGTTTCCTAAGCTGTCACTTCTATCTGCTCCTTTCATATTCTAGAGTTCTTTGATCCTTCTAGTGTGTTCTTGGACTCCTAGTTCTACCATCTTTATTGCTGGTCAGGGACTGCCAGAAAAGACAGGATGGAATTTGGGAGTAAGTGGGAACTAGTCTGCAGGTGGCAGTTTCCTCTTCAAGGAATCAGTTCTGTTAAGGCCTTTCAGCTGATGGAATCAGGCCCACCCCGAGTAGGAGAGTCTAAAGTCAACTGATAACAGACATTAAAAACATTTACAAAATCCTTCATAACAACACCTAGGTGAGTGTTTGGCTGAGCAGTGGGACTACCCAAGTTGACACCTGAACTGATCGTACAGTCCACCTCTTGTCAACCTGGCATTCACACTCCACTCTGAACCACACTTAATTAACAAACAAGGACAATAACAAGATGATACATGTAATGCAATGGAACTATCCTGCATACAACCCCAGACAACACTTCTCCTAGAAGAGGATGCAAACTCTGGGTCATGCTTACCCGTCTTGATAACCCACATAAATGCTGAGATACAAAGTTTACTGTTATTAGTACATAACGTTAGATGATGAGGGAAGAAAACAAATTTGCTCTTTGCATGTGAGTGTATATACAAACATGAGGAAGAAATATAATTCACAGTCCTCATTTCAGCAACTGGTCACATGGCTATAGCTGGTTTTTATAGCTGCCTTCCATCATTCATTCCATATTTCCTTTGCCCTCAGCAAGCACTTCAGCTGGTCATGGTTCTTAACTTGGAGAGGTGACTTAAACCTTTGTCTGAATTTGGTTGTAGTTTTGTACTCAAATCACAGGACATGGTAGTACTAAGAGATGCCTCAACAGCTCTGTTATTCCAGACATCCTGTCGCTTAGCAACCCAAATTTCCCTTGGTAGTCAGGATCGATCACTCTACCCAGTAGAGTAACTGCCTTCTTTGTTGATTCAGAGGCTTGTGGAGCTCAAAGTGGTTGGGTGACGATCTCAACTTCTGGTTCAGTGGAACCACTGCTGTGTCTGCTGGTGGAAGCCTTCCTTCCTTTAGAACTAAGATGTCTAGGCCAGCAGAGCACAAGTTCTCAAGGACAGGGAGTATACATTTTGCTAGTGAATCACAGAGATGATAGTGAGTGGTGCCACTCCCATCTTCATGCCTTGATTCCTGGATGTGTGAATTGTAGCTATGGGAGAAAAACAGCGCCGTGGTTAGAGCATAGAAAGCCTCTTGGAATTCAAAGTCCTAGCCCTGAGACATTGCCCCCTACCTGGACCTGTCACTTGAGTTTTCAAAAGGCCATTCTATCAATCCATTGCTCCAGGATGGCAGGGAAAATGGTAAGACCAGTGAATCACACAGATGTGGGCCGATTGCCACTCATCATTGGCCAAGTTCCTTCATCGGAAGCAATATTATGTGGATCAGCACGATGGTGGATAAGGTATTCTGTAAATTCACAAGCGTTTTGGCAAAAACATATGCAGAGAAGGCAAATCCATATCCAAAAATAAGTGTCTATTTGGTAAGAACAAAATGCTCCTTCTTCCATGGTGGGAGTGGTCCAACGTAATCAACATTCCACGTGGCTGATCGCTCCCAGGAATGGTGCCATGTGAGGGCATCAGTGTTGGTCACTGCTGCAGCAGTTTGGGCACTCAGTGGCGGCTGTAGTTGGGTCAGGCTGAACACAAGGCCCTGTTGCTGGACCTGTGCCTCACCTCCATCCCTGCCACCATGGCCACGTTGTTCATGAACCCACTGGGTGATGACAGCGATGGCCAGGGAATGAAGCTGACTGGTACACCTAGAACGGGCCATCTCATCCACTAGTTTTTTAAAACACTCCTCTGCTGAGCTCATCTTTTGGTGAATATTCACATGGGACACAAATATCTTTTTTTTTTTTTTAAATTTATTTATTTTAGAGAGAGAGAGCATGAGCAGGAGGGACAGAGGGAGGGGGAGAGAGAAACGCAAGCAGACTCCATGCTGAGCACAAAGCCCGTTGCTGGGTTCGATCTCACGATCCTGAGATCATGACTTGAACTGAAACCTAGAGTCTGGTACTGAGCTCCTCAGGCACCCCGGGACACAAGTATCTTTTTTTTTTTTTTTTTTTTTAAAGATTTTATTTATTTATTTGACACGGAGAGAGAGAGAGATTATAAGTAGTCAGAGAGGCAGGCAGAAAGAGAGGGGGAAGCAGGCTCCCCACCAGAGCAGAGAGACCAACGTGGGGCTCAATCCCAGGACCCCGAGATCATGATCCGAGCAGAAGGCAGAGGCTTAACCCACTGAGCCACCCAGGCGCCCCGGGACACAAGTATCTTAACACTCTTTTCCCATTCAGAGATGTCTCCCCATATACCTCCTTCCCACCTGCCTTGTCACCAAGTTTCCAATCATGTCCTTTCTGACTGCATCCAGCCAACCTATTGGCTTCAACCCATGAGCTGGTGCAGACCCACCCCTCCGAAAGGCCATTTCTCTTTCCAGGCAAAATGAACAACCAGCTACAGTGCTTGTGATTCTGCCCACTGGAGTAGTTCCCTTTTTTTTTTTTTTTTAAAGATTTTATTTATTTATTTGACAGACAGAGATCACAAGTAGGCAGAAAGACAGGCAGAGAGAGAGGAAGGGAAGCAGGCTCCCTGCTGAGCAGAGAGCCCGATGCGGGACTCGATCCCAGGACCCTGAGATCATGACCTGAGCCGAAAGCAGTGGCTTAACCCACTGAACCACCCAGGCGCCCAGTAGTTCCCTTTTTAAAAAATTTTATTTATTTGTTTATTTGACAGAGAGAGAGAGAGAGAGAGAATACAAGCCAGGGAAGGGCAGGCAGAGGGAGAAGGAGAAGCAGACTCCCCGCTGAGCCGAGAGCCTGACATGGGGCTTGATCCTGGGCCCCTGGGATCATGACCTGAGCTGAAGGCAGAAGCTTCACTGACTGAGCCACCCAGGCACCCCTGGAGTATTTTCCTTTACCACTGTCCTTCAGGGGTGTCCCAGAAGGGAGTTGTAGAGGGTCGCTGTCTATTTGGGGTGGTGCCTGCATATTGTGCAGACCCTGTAAACCACAATCATGTTTTCTCTTCCTCAGTCCACTGGTCATGGGAACTCTCCAGGAAGCTGCAGGCTGGGAGAGCGAAGGTGATGTCACAGGAGTAGAGGCCGTGGACATTTTGGGCCACTTCTTCACGTAACTTGTATCTTCAAGCCCGATGTCATATATATGCCGCTTTCATTTGATGGTAGAGTGCTGCTGTGCACACCCAGCTTTATGGCTCAGTGGGTTAGAGCACTCCAAGTTCATGAAGGGCAGCTCAGTGTGCGTGGTGGTCCGTGGTTAAGTGTTTAGTGTTTACCAAAGCCCAGTGATGAGTAGGAGCTTGCTTCTCAAGGAAGATTTCCTGTCTGCAGAAGAGGGCAGGCTTTTGCTCTGAAATCCTAAAAGTGACCATCACACCCAACCCTTGATCAAGTGTATAGAAGAGAACCCAAAATCTGGGGATAGCTTTAGAAAGTAATTATCAGTGCTCATGGAGGAGGAAATCGAATACCTTTTTCAACTACTCCTTGAAAATGATTTCAAACTCATCTGGGCTGTGGTATTTATCAGAGAATTACTCTAAATTGTATTTGGGGGTTATACTTCAAACATTCACGTGTAAATACTAGTCATAATTTATGGCTAAATTGTGCAATGAATATTCGTTGTATGGGTGTCTCCTGAACCACGTAGTAAATAAAAGCAAATAGTTTAGAGACAAGCAGATAGTTGAAGAGCTATGTCATAAAGTTAGGATGAGGAAAATCCATTTAGAACTAAGCATTCCAAACACACACCCAGTGCCACCACCACCGTCAATAAAACAGAACTCAAATATTGAGGTAGCTGAAAAGTATGTGTTTTTAATTTCTCATAAATCTCATTTGGGGTTGGCTTGATTATTTTTGATTCCTTCCGTAAGTATAAAGAGAATATTTTTTTTCCCCTAATTTTGGTAGGATGGTACTTTTTGAAACAACGAAGTTCCTGCCATGGTTTGCCTTTCAGTGTCTCTTCAAATTACATCTAAATTTGAAAATCGGTGCATTTCTAAGAACCTTGAGAAAGTTTCTATATTTATGATTTTGCAAAGAAATACCTCTGTGAGCTCAAAGGGTCTGACGCGGTTTCGCTGTCATGCTTCTCAGCTACCGGCAGGTGCTAAGGTGTGAAGCAACTGAACATGTCCAAGGCTGAACTCATTACCTTCCCTCTACAGACCTGCTACTTTTCTATTCAGAACACCTGCCTGCCAAGTCGCTTTCGTTACAAGCCTCGGAGATTTTTCCTCTTTCCACACCTCCAATCAGCCCCAGCTCCTGTCACTTCAAGTCAGAAATGTCTAGGCGACCCACCTCTCTTCTCCCTCCCCCTGCCGCCTTCTGCCTCGCATCATCTGTTGAAGCTCTGCCTTCCTGTCCTTCCCTCTTAGCGTTTCCACCTTGTGGCTCTTCTCTGAAACATGGATCTGATCGTTGTGTTCCTCACTTACAAGTTTGGCTGGCTACCTCTCACCTATAGAAGGTAAAATAGAAACCCTCCTCCCAATTCATGGTCCTTAGGCTCTTCACAGTCTGGCCCCAATTCAACTTTCTTTCTTTCTTTCTTTCTTTCTTTCTTTCTTTCTTTCTTTCTTTCTTTCTTTCTTTCTTCTTTCACAGAGAGAGAGATCACAAGCAGGCAGAGAGGCAGGCAGAGAGAGAGGGGGAAGCAGGTCCCCTGCTGAGCAGAGACCCCCGATGTGGGGCTCGATCCCAGGACCCTGAGATCATGACCTGAGCTGAAGGCAGAGGCCTAACCCACTGAGCCACCCACTCAATTCAATTCACCGAGTTGAATTGAGGCGCCCCTCAATTCAACTTTTTAATCACACTAGATTGCTCCCCATTTTCTTCTTTTTTTTTTTAATAAAGATTTTTATTTTATTTATTTATTTGACAGACGGAGATCACAAGTAGGCAGAGAGACAGGCAGAGAGAGGAGGAAGCAGGCTCCCCGCTAAGCAGAGAGCCCAATGCGGGGCTTGATCCCAGGGCCCTGGGATCATGACCTGAGCTGAAGGCAGAGGCTTTAACCCACTGAGCCACCCAGGCACCCCTCAATTCAACTTTTTTTTTTCTTAAAGATTTTATTTATTTATTTGACAGAGGGAGATCACAGTAGACAGAGGCAGGCAGAGAGAGAGAGAGGGAAGCATTCTCCCTGCTGAGCAGAGAGCCCGATGCGGGACTCGATCCCAGGACCCTGAGATCATGACCCGAGCCGAAGGCAGTGGCTTAACCCACTGAGCCACCCAGGCGCCCCTCAGTTCAACTTTTTAATCACACTAGATTGCTCCCCATTTTCTGAATTAGCAATGTCAATGTCTTTTGTGAATGCATCCACACATCCAACTCAGCATGGCGGTTAAAGGTCTGGATGCTTAAGCCAGGCTGCCTCAGTTTGCCTCCAGGCCTCTCTATGACTTGCTGAAGAGCTTAGTTGATTACCGGCATTCTCTGTGGCCTGGGAGTCCTGTCTGTAAGTGGGCTTGAGAGTAACTGTACCTATCTCATCAGGTTGTTGGGAGAATTAAGTGAGTTAACAGGCAAAGCCTTAGAGCTGAGTCTGGTACATTGCTAGTTCATATTTGATAAACTCTGGCCAGCATTCTTTTCTGTTAATATATGAACATTGTATTGACTTGTCTGTGAGCGCTTTGAAGGCAGGAACAGTGCCATAATCATTTCTGGATGCCTGATGTGTGACTGAGGGTAGGTGCTCAATTAATGTTGAGAAGGGAAAAGAGCCAGCAGAAATACCTTAGTATCAGGGTAACTGGGGGAGGGACAGACCTTTGATACTATATTAGGTTATGGGGAAAGCATGAGAAGGCCGTTAGGACTATTTCTAAATAGGCTGGTTTCGGAGCTGACTTGGTTTTCATCAGATAAGCATGCTGCTTATCTAACTATGACAATGGTTCTCAACTCGGACTGCATATTAGAATCATGTGTGAAGCTTTTTTTTTTTTTAAGATTTTATTTATTTGACAGAGATCACAAGTGGGCAGAGAGGCAGGAAGAGAGATAGGAAGGGAAGCAGGCTCTCCTCAAGCAGAGAGCAGAGAACCTGATGCGGGGCTCCATCACAGGACCCTGAGATCATGACCTGAGCTGAAGGCAGAGGCTTAACCCACTGAGCCACCCAGGCGCCCCATGTGTGAAGCTTTTCAAAAATAATGACGTCTGGGAGCACCTGGCTGGCTCAGTCCGATAGAGCATGCAACTCTTTTTTTTTTTTTTTTTTTTTTTTTTTTTATTTTTTTTAGAGCATGCAACTCTTGATCTCAGGGTTGTGAATTCGAGTCCCACGTTGGGTGTAGGAATGACTTAAAAATTAAATCTTTAAAAAAAAATAGTGATGTCTGGGGCGCCTGGGTGGCTCAGTGGGTTAAAGCCTCTGCCTTCGGCTCAGGTCATGGTCCCGGGGTCTTGGGATCGAGCCCCACATCGGGCTCTCTGCTCTGCAGGGAGCCTGCTTCCTCCTCTCTCTCTGCCTGCCTCCCTGCCTACTTGTGGTCTCTCTCTGTCAAATAAATAAATAAAATCTTAAAAAAAAAAAAAGGTGATGTCTGCTCCCTCTACCTACCTAGAAGATTCTGATTTAATTGGTCTGGATGGAGTTCGGTCATCAGTACTTTTTTTTTTTTTTTTTTTTTTTCCCATCAGTACTTTTTAAAAGGTCCGCAGGTGATTCTAAAGTGCAGCCTACTTGGGAAGCACAGGCCTAAGAGTGGGTTGGAGCGGCTCTGCTTTCTTAGACCCATGGGCTGGCAGGGGCTGGAGTCAGACCGGTCCTGACCAGGATCTTCAAGTCGTTGTGCCTATAGCAAAGGTGTTCACATGGGGGCTGTGCCTGGAGACAAGTAGGGTGACTTTCCACTAGCCTCTCATTTGGGTTTCTGTAGAAATCCAAAAGGACACGTGGATTTATGCTAGAATCATCTGGGTCTTGTGTCTGGTGCCTGAAACACTGTCATCAGCAGATCAGACCCAGTCCTGCATCTGAAAACTTGCTACGTGGCCCCTGTAAGCCTCTGTGGGCTTCAAGAGGATTGGACTTTTCAGAAATACTTTACAGTTTTATTTACTTATTTGTTTTTATGGTTTTTGTTGATTTGAGAGAGAGCACACGCATGCGCGCTGGAGCCAGGGGCGGGGCAGACAAGCCTACTCAGGGCTGAGCAGGGAGCTCAACAGGGGGCTGGACCCGAGGACCTCAGGATGGAGACCTGAGAGACCTGAGCGGAAGGCAGACTGTTAAGCGACAGAGCCACGCAGGTACCCAGTACTTACAATTTTAGAATACTAAGATTCCATCCAACTTAAAACATTCCATGATTCAGAATGTTATTCTTAATTTTTTTTTTTCCTGATAGCTTTTGTGATCTTGCTCTCCCATTCTTGAGAAATTAGGCTCAGTACTCCATGCTGAGCCTACAACAATTTATGCAAGTTCATTGTTGTTACTCTAGAAGACACTGGGCATTCATATACGTTTGTTCTGTTATTCAGTTGTCATTTTTGCACCCTACCACAATTTGTGAAGACTCTGAAAAGGTTTCTCTTAATGATCGATTAATACAACCTAACTGATAGTTGTTTTTTATCTTAAATGAGATTGCAACAACTTTGAACTGTTCACGAAGCTTGTGAAATACAACCAGTGACACAACTCTGGCTGAGACTTGGGTGTGAATGCAATCAGGAAACAGTTCCCCTTTGTAGCCTCATCATTAACAATGTGTTTATCAGTACACAGTTATTACTTGTTTATTTGCTTATTTATTCTGTCTCATTCTACACTTGATCTTAGCCAAAAGGCTGAGAAGCGATATTCTGTCTCATTCTAATAAAAGATTTGAGTCAGGTTATAGAATTATGCATTGTATACTGGGTTACAAATACATGAGGAATTTGAGAGAGAATTAGAGAATAAATAGGGGTAGAAAAAAACCATGAGTTCATGGATAGGATTCAAGAATGCTTGTCATGAGGTTTTGAATAGTTCCTATAGCCAACTGAAGGAAGGGGCCATGACTCGAAACAGAAGTTAAATTGCTTGTGCATTTAAAACACGTGTGTAAACAAGAAGGCCTGAGGTCTGAGGAAAGCTTTTTGTATGGGTCCTTAGGAAGGGACTTCAAGGTGAATATGGTCAACAACATTAACACCATCCTTGTGATGAGCAGAACTGTTTCTTAAGTCTATTTCTTAACATTTTCATCAAGACAAGTGACATAACAAAGATTAATTGAGCAGGACAGCTGACCTTTGAACAACAAGGGGATTAAGGGCTCCCATCCCCCCACACTGTTGAAAATCTATGTATAAATAACTCTTGACTCCACTCTAAAACATAACTACTAGACCCAAAAATACAGAGAAAAAACTAATGGTCACCAGAGGGAAGGGTGTGGAGGAGGATGCGCAAAATGAGTGAAGGGGAGTGGGGGATCCAGGCATCCAGCTATGGACTAAGTCATCGGGATAAAAGGTGCAGCATCGAGAGCATAGTCAATGGTATTGTAACAGCATTGTGTGGGGACAGATGGTAGCTGTACTTTTGGTGAGCACAGCATAATGCATTAACTTGTCAAATCACTAGGCTGTACACCTGAAATTAATGTAACATTGTATGCTGACTATACTTCAATAAAACATATATAATAAACTGAATTAAATTAGCAAAAAAAAATCTCCCAACTTTTAGCCTAGTGTTGACCTGAAGCCTTACTGATAACAAAAAATGGTTGATTAACACATATTTTGTATGTTATATGTATTATATTTTGTACTCTCACCGTAGGTAAGCTATAGAAAAGAAAATGTTCTTTAAAAACTCATAAGGAGGGGTGCCTGGGTGGCTCAGTCATTAAGTGTCTGCTTTTGGCTCAGGTCATAATCCCAGGATCCTGGGATGGAACCCCAGATCGGGCTCCCTGCTTGGTGGGAAGCCTGCTTCTCCCTCTCCCACTCCCCCTGCTTGTGTTCCTTCTCTCACTCTGTCTGTCAAATAAATAAATAAATATAAAAAAACCAAACAAACTCATTCGTAAGGAAAAGAAAATACATTTACCATATTGCATTTATTAAAAAAAAAATCTGGGACCCACACAGTCCAAAACTGTGTTGCTCAAGGGTCAACTGCAGTTTTATCAGAGCTATATGCAGCTCTATAATTGAATATTTGTAAGGAAAAAAACCTCTGAATGTTTAGAGGAGTCTATAGACAACATTCTCCATGAATGAACTTTTTTTTTTTAAGATTTTATTTCTTTATTTGACAGACAGAGATCTCAAGTAGGCAGAGAGACAGGCAGAGAGAGAGGAGGAAGCAGGCTCCCTGCTGAGCAGAGAGCCTGATGCGGGGCTCGTTCCCAAGACCCTGAGATCATGACCTGAGCCGAAGGCAGAGGCTTTAACCCTCTGAGCCACCCAGGCACCCCCATGAATGAACTTTTGATATGGATTGAGCAGAAAATAATAGCAAATGCCATGTACCAGTCATGATAAATGTTTTTAACATACATCCCTTTATTTAATACTTGAAGTATTTCTGAGGTTCCTCTTTTTTTTTTAAGATTTTATTTATTTGACAGAGAGAAAGGTCACAAGTAGGCAGAGAGGCAGGCAGAGAGAGAGGAGGAAGCAGGCTCCCTGATGAGCAGAGAGCCTGATGTGGGGCTCGATCCCAGGACCCTGGATCATGACCTGAGCCAAAGGCAGAGGCTTTAACCCACTGAGCCACCAAGGTGCCCCAATACTTGAAGCATTTCTATGTGGTCAGTGCTGCTACCATCATCATCTCCTTTTAAGATGCGGAAACCAAAATGGAAAGGTGTTTGGTAGCTTGCACAAGGTGACCCTGTAGTAGACTGGTATCAGACCCTGGTCATGTGGCCCCTTGCTTTCAGCCAACTGCTCTATCATTGTCTCCTTGAGAGTCTGGGATTATCTTCTCTGGTGGGATCATGAAGTATAGCTCCTCCTTTTGCTGTTTAAGAGCAAATGCATATGTTTTTATACTTAAACATACAGTAAAGTGGACATCATGTCATGAAAATTAAGGAGACTACTCAGGGCTGGATAGCAGCCATGGCATATCCAACTGGGATGTTGGACAAACAATTGAATCCATGATACAGGCCACAGAGGTCTATGATTTTCAAGGAGGTTAGGAAGGGACCCAACAAAGGCATATGGGCATGGGGTGAATGGTGAAGGAGACAGATAAACAGACTGTGCCCCACAGCTCTTTCCTGTCTCCCCCCCATCCTCCCCTCTCCCAAGGAGAACACTTCCATGGTGATGGTTCCCTTTGGGGGCTTCCATTTAAGTTTTAATTAAGCAAAAAATTACAAGGCAAAACAATTTAAACAATTACTCTTCTATGCCATTACAACAACAATAATTTGAAATCCCCACATTTATTGTTTCCTTCCGATTATGTAAGCAATATATGTTCATTGCTAAACACACGAAAAAAAGAAGTACAAGTCAGTCCTACCACTGGCAATGACTACAATTTGCATTTTAAAAAAAAGATCTTATTTATTTATTTATTTATTTGAGAATGAGAGAGAGCGAGTGAGTGAGTGGGAGGGAGAGGGAGAGAGAATCTGAAGCAGACTCCATGCTGCGTTCTGAGCCCAGTGTGGGGCTCAGTTCCACAACCATGAGATCATGACCTGAGCTGAAACCAAGAGTTGGATGCTCAACCAGCTGAGCCACCCAGGCACCCCTACAATTTGCATTTTGATATCGTCTCCAGTCTCTTTCCCCTATTTGTCTATACGGATATATGTACATGAAAGCATATGTAGTTCAACAAAGTTGTTTTATAACCTGCTGTTTCACTTAATAATGTATCATATGAGAGCACCGAATCCTAACCACTAGACCACCAGGGAAGTTTAAGTATCACATGATTAATCACTTTAGCAACATAGTTTTTAAGTAGTTTCCTTTTATTGGATTTTTTTGCTTTCCCCAAATTTTTATTTAAATTCCAGTCAATTAACGTACTATCATTGGATATGTAGATTGTACCTAATCTGCTCCAGATTATAAATAACTAATATTTCAATAAACATCTTTGTACCTAGCTCTTTGCTTAGACCTGTATTTCCTTTTTTTTTTTTTAAAGATTTTATTTATTTATTTGACAGACAGTGATCACAAGTAGGCAGAGAGGCAGGCAGAGAGAGAGGAGGAAGCAGGCTCCCCGCTGAGCAGAGAGCCCGATGTGGGGCTCGATCCCAGGACCCTGGGATCATGACCCGAGCCGAAGGCAGAGGCTTTAACCCACTGAGCCACCCAGGTGCCCCAAGACCTGTATTTCCTTTTAATGAATTCTCAGGAGTAAGATTTCTTGGTGGATATTGCGGTATACCACCTAGATCCTCCCCCCTTCAGGACCTCGGGACTGTTTCCCTGCTTCAGAGGGTCTTGACGACTGACAGCTCACAACTGAGTCTCTTCCTATGACTGCTATTGGCTGAAGGAAGTTGCCTTGCCCAAGGTTATCTCTCCCACCAGGGTCAGCTCACTTCCAGTGATTGTGGGTGTGGAGGTCCAAAAGCCTATCTTCTGGTCTCAATCCCAATCAATTTAGAAGGGCCATCTCAGCTCCAGCTCCCATGGGATCAGGTAAGGCCTGCATTTGCAATGTGTCCCAGTCCCATGGCTCCTTCTGCCCAGTCCAGCTTCCCTCACCCCCTCACAAGTGTTGATCGCTACACATTCCCCAATAAATTTCCTGCACACGGATCTCCTCTCAGCATCTGCTTCTCTGGGAACTTGATGTAAGACAAAATGTTACATACATTTTCATGTAATTTTAAATAGTTTTAACCCACTGAGCCACCCAGGCACCCCTATATTTTAAATAGTTTTAAAAAAAGGATTTTATTCATTTGAGAGAGAGAGAGAGAAAGTGATGGGGAAGAGAGAGGAAGAGGTAGAAGCAGGGACTTGGGGCTCCATCCCAGGACCCTGGAATCGTGACCTGAACTAAAGGCAGACGCCCAACTGACTGAGCCACCCAGGTGCCCCATAATTTTAAATGGTTTTAAAATAACAGGAACATAGGCTTGTTAATATTTCAATTTGGTGGACCTATCTGCAGAATTGAAAGAAGTCTAGGTGGTTGTAGCAGAAAAAGCGGGAAGGAGAGAGGAGGTGGAAGAGGGCGGAGAGCTTTGCAAGCACCAGACCATAAAGGATTTTGCAAATGTTGTATTAGGGGTGTGGCAGGAAGCAGATGACACATCCAATTGGGTAATCTGAGGACAGTAATGAAGAGGCTTTACAAAGATGTGGGCAGGGTTTAGTAAAGACCAATAGGAATCAACATCATCCCGGGGCTAGCACCAGCAAGGAGCCCTTAACCCCCGTCGTTTGAAGAACAGGTACTGGAATCCACTTGGTCACTGTGTGGAGAGGTCTAGTGGGTGGGAGCTGTGGCTTTGAGGAGAGGGACCCAGCCAACCTGAGGTGACCTGGTAGAGAGGAAGCCAGGGGGAAGTGCCTCCCATTTGCCAAACCCTTCTGGAAGCCGGAGAGCACAGGAGCCCATGCTGTCCGTACAGCTCAGCCACCAGGAACACAGCAGACAGCATGAGGCCCAATGAAGCATGGAAATGAAGGGACAAGGCAGAGATCTCCAGCACAGGCATGAGCACAGTTCCAGTTTTATTCCAAGGGCAATGGTGTTATGGGCTGACTTGTGTATCTTGCAAATTCGTATGTTCAAGTCCCAATCTCTAGGATACCAGAATACGACTGTATTTGGAGATAGGGCCTTTGAAGAGGTAATTAAGATACAATGAAGTCATTTGGGTAGACCCTAATTCAATAACACTGGTGTCCTTATAAGAGATTAGGACAGAGATATTCACAGGGGGAGTGCCATGTGAGGACGGAGAGAAGGTAGCCATCTATGAGATGGGAGAGATCTTAGAAGCAGTCAACCCTGTCAATACCTTGATCTTGGACTTCCAGCCTCCAGAATGGCAAAAAAAGAAAAAAAAAATCATTTCTGTTGTTTAAGCCACTTGGCCTGGGCTATTTTCTTATGTTAACCCTAGCAAACAAACACAAATGGAAAATCACTGAAGGACTGGGGGTGGGGTGATATAATCAGATCTTTATTTTGGAAAGATGGCTGAGGATTGATTGGAAGGTGGCCAGAGTAGAGGCAGAGACACCAAACAGAAGGCTGTTTTACAATCCAGGTGAAAGCCAGATGCCACTCCTAGCAGCAGAGATGAGAAGTGGATGGATGTGAGATGTATTTAGAAAATAAAATCAACGCACCTTGGTAATGGATTGGAGAGCCTTTGTGAGGGAGAGGGAGTCATTAAAAAATATTTGTTGATCAAGGACTCTATGCCAGCCCCTCTCTCTTCTAGACACTGAGGGGTGCTGATTGTCTCCCAGGTTTTCAGGGCATACAAGTGAATGGATGGTGATCCCTGACATGGGATCCGGTTTTCAGTCGTTCTTTGAGTAATGGATATTTAAATGGTTTTCAGATATATTTCTGTATGTCTCTCTCTCTCTATATATATACATATGTATGTACAGACATGGGTGTTTGGTGCTATTACAAGCAACAGTGTAATAAGCATTCTTCATATACATGTATTTTGTGTACATATTCAATTCTTTAAGCATGAAATTAATAGTTTAAAGTGTAGGTGCATGAAAAATTTTAGGAGATATTGCTAAATTGACATCCAAAGAAGCTGTACAAAGTTATACTTCCTTTAGCAGCCTGTAAGAGTACTTGCAATGGATGTTATCAATTTTAAAAAATTTTACTGTGCCCATTTTTAGGGCTTTTGATAATATATTGCCTCAATGTCTGCTACAAAGGTCATATCAATTTCCATTTCCACCAGCATGCAGTAATATTAGCTTGGAAATTTTGTGACACAGAAGTTACCAGTCGCTCACCTATAGCCATTAAAATTTTGATCTATAGAAATATATATACATGTACATATATATAAACACACATACATAGATATGTTTTCTCCATATATATATATAATATATAATCCTATATGTTCTCTATTTGTAGAATACATTCTATATATCTGTATATATGTTCTAATGTCTTTATCTCTGTGTATCTATGCATCTATCATATATCAACACGGAAAATAATCAATAGAGTCATGAACCTTAGAATGCCCAAACATTAAGTGATTTGACTTACAGTCTACTTCAAACATGATTTCAGGTGTTTTTCTAAGTAACCAGGGATTCCTAGACATGAGCTGTTCTGTACTTATTAGCATCTGCAAAACCTGAAGTTTAGGGGTTTTGAATATTTGATCTTCACCCATATTCTCTGCCACTTGCACTTTTTTTTTTTTGGCAATCCAACTGCCTAGCATAGAGAATGGATAACGTCATCTTTCTCTTTTCTCTAAGGGGGAAATGTGACAGTTAATCTTCTAGTTAGCCCCTGAATTCCTTCTATGCCTTTTTCTGCCTTGCTCTGTGTCCTGCCATCCTCTGATGCCCTTGACCTCAGGCTACTGGTTGGGGAAATTACTGGGAGGCCCTGGCAGGAGAATGGAGGGTGGGAGGTGAGGGTTGAGGTATTGACCTCCTCAGATCGCAGGCTTTTGTATGGTAGTGGCCCCCCTCTGTGTGCAGTCCCTGGGTGTGTGTGTGTGCCCGTCTTCTGTGGCACAGCCTCTCCCTGCTCCAGTGACACCTGGAGCCTGGTGGAGGTCACACCTTCTCATTGTTGCTGGACTGTGTGCTCCACCTTCCCTCTTTGGTTCCCTTGACCCTGTCAATGTTTTTGCAGATCTTTCCTTCATGAGGTCCACTTCAGTTCCCCCCTTTTGGTGTGCCATATGTTTTCAGGGCCCTGCTTGTGACAGGGAATCATGCATTTCATTCAGATAGTAGATCGAAGGCAAAGATAAAATGCAGGGACCCCTCCGTGACATCCTAGTTCCCCCTCTCACCATATCCTATAGGGTTCTTCTCTTGATCTGTAGAATGGCTCCATGATCCTGAATGGAGGCCACATTTGGGGATAGGCTCCCAGCAAGCCTCAGTACCCTGTACAGAGTCACCACAACTTAGTGTAACCCATGGACAGTACAGGCCCAGAGTTAGATCGGGAGTGGGGCAGACTACCTAATGAAATGCCTGGTGGATTTCTCCCCAGTATGACATACACAAAACCATAGCCTACACTGAAATAACCTGTCCTAAAACTCACTGTTCCCTCATATAGAATATGGACCAGAGAAGCAGGCTTTCAATTTATCATGGAGGAATTTTAGCTTAATTCACTTAAAAGCTTAGTTTCTTTTAAGTTAATTTGATTTCTTTTTATCCAGAAAGGTCTTACAAATAATTATAGCATCAATTTGTGCCTTGACTGAACTTTTTTTTTTTAATTTTATTTTTAAGTAATCTCTATCTATACCCAACATGGGGCTTGAACTTAAAACCCCAAGATCAAGAGTTGTGTGCTCCATTGACTGAGCCAGCCACGTGTCCCTATTGAGTTCTTAAAGTAACTTTCCTAGCCAACACCATTCCAATTATAAGAAGAAATTGTCAAGGATTTTAAGTTGGAGCCTTAAATGATTAGTTTTGTGTGGAGGAATTCTTTATTTTTTAAAAATACTTTATTTGAGAGAGAGAGCTAGAGAGAGTGCAAGTTGGGGGGGAGGGGCAGAGAGAGAAGCAGATTCCTTGCTGAGCAGGGAGCCCAACATGGGCCTCCATCCCAGGAATCTGAGATGATGACCCGAGCCAAAGACAGGTGCTTAACTGACTGAGCCACCCAGGAGCCCTGGAAGAATGTTTAATAAGGGGATTTGTTTCCAACAGAAAGGGAAACAACAACCAACAAAACAAAACACTAACCCCCCCAAAAACCCCTAAAATTTATTTATTTATTTATTAAATATTTTGTTTATTTATTTGACAGAGAGAGATCACAAGTAGGGAGAGAGGCAGGCAGAGAGAGAGGGGGAGGGGGAAGCAGGATCCCTGCTGAGCAGAGAGCCCCATGCGGGGCTTGATCCCAGGACCCTGAGATCATGACCCGAGCCGAAGGCGGAGGCCTAACCTGAGCCACCCAGGCACCCCTAAAGCCCCTAAAACTTAAATACTAGATTTATTTTTGGTGAGGTGGGGAGAAAATGAATACAGGAAAATACATGGGCAATTATGATCACTTGAGCTTTCATTTAAAAAGTTTTTTTTTAAAAAGATTTTATATTTATTTGACAGAGAGACACACAAAGAGAGAGGGTATACATGCAGGGGGAGTGGGAGAGGAGAATCAGGCTTCATGCTGAGTAGGGAGCCCAATGTGGGCCTTATCCCAGGACCCTGAGATCATGATCTGAGCCAAAGGCAGATGCTTAAGAGTGTTCATAATCAGAATAAATAGATGTTAGTGTTTTGGCTTATGTGCTTCAAATCAATATTTTTTTAAATTTGTTTTTCTTTTTACCCTTCATTATTAAAAATACCACACACGTTGATGGATGAATGGATAAAGAAGTTGTGGTATATATATACAATGGAATATTACACCACCATCAAAAAACAAAAAGAAATCCTGCCATTTGCAATGACACGGATGGAGCTAGAGTGTATTATGCTAAGCGAAATAAGTCAGTCAGAGAAAGACAATTATATGATCTCACTGATATGTGGAATTTAAGAAACAAGGCAGAGGATTATAGGGGAAGAGAGGAAAAAAATGAAACAAGATGAAACCAGAGAGGAAGATGAACCGTAAGAGACTCTTAATCATAGGAAACAAACTGAGAGTTGCTGGAAGGGAGGTGGGTGGGAGGCTAGGTTACCTGGGTGACGGACATTAGGGAAAGCATGTGTTGTAATGAGCACTGGGTCTTATATAAGACTGATGAATCACAGAACTGTACACCTGAAATCAATAATACATTATATGTTAATTAAGTGAATTTAAATTAAAAAAAATTTGCTTAATAAAGAAAAAATACCACACATCAGTGAAGTCCCATGGGGCCCTCTCTCTGGTCCCATTCTCCTCCCATGCCCCTAGAAGCAGTTATGATAAAGAATTTGGTAATTCTAATCCATACTGAATTCATATATAATTCATTTATTTTACCTTCCGTGAGTATTCTGTTACACAATTACATCACAATTTATGTATCTAATTTCTTGTTGATGGACTTTTAGGTTTTTTCAGATAATCCTACTGCAGGGTTGCAATGAAACTCCTCATGTATTTCTCATTGTTCATTTACTTTTTTAGGGTTTATATGTAGACATGGAGTTGCCGGGTCTTGGGGATATGTTCATTTCCAGCCATATTAAAGAGCAAGAACTGGTTATTTTGGTCCATTGATTTGCTCTTCACCACATACGCAGCCTTAAACAATCTGTAATATTGCTTGCTGTGTTTGTTCACGTTTCTAGGACTGTGTAGCAAATTATGCCAAAATACACGGCACAAAACAACTGTTTATTATGCTCACAGATTCTGAGTAAGGCACAGAGGTGTCTGGGGCCTTGGCTGGAAGAATCAAAGCTGGGGTGGGGTCACGCCCATGTTTGGTGACTGTTGCTGGCTCTTGGATGAGCCCTTCGCTGGGCTGTTGGCCAGAACACCTCTGTGAAACCTCTCCATGTGGCCTGGGCTAATTCATGACACAGTGGCTGGGTTCCCAGGGGGTGGGGAGAGAGTGAGAGAGAGAGAATGAGGAAGAGAGAACAAACCAGGCAGAAACTGTATCATCTTTGAAGAACTACCTTTGGAAATAATGCCGTCTCTTTGCATTCCATTCATTGGAAGCAAGTCACAAAGTCTGGCCCATATTCAAGGGACAGGAACAGAGGTTCCTACTTCTCTATGGAGCAGTGTCAATGTCCTACTGTAATAAAAACATATGGGAGGAAATGTACATCAGTGCAGCCATCTTTGGAAATAAAATCTGCCACGTTGGGTTTTTGTTCTTTCTTTTTTGTAGAAAAAAAAATTTTTTTTTCTGATTGTAAAAGTAATACTACTAGTTGCAAAAAAAAAAAAAAATCAGAAAAATGTGGAAAGTATAAAGAAGAAAATAATAGCCTATCAGGTATCCTGCTTTCCAGAAATACCCAGAGTTAATTTTTATGTATACATGCACACTTTCTCTGAAATAAAAATCAGCTCATCATGTTCATGTTGCTTTTTCCCTTAGGAAAATGAAGAAAATAACATCAATATTGTTGACCTTTTTCAGTGTTAACAATAGAGATTTACACTATCATTTAAAAAAATCTTTTATTGTATGAATATATTGTTTTATTTTATCCAGTCCCCTCTTCAGGAACACTTAAGTTTATTGCTAAATTTTCATTGTTTTGTCCATATGTCTTAGAATTTATATATGGTAGTATACTGACTGAAATATTCTGCAACTTGCTTTTATCTGCTAAAATTTTGTGTTGAAGAGCTAAGTTAGCAAAAAGAGTCATTGTGTTAACATCTACAAGTATTCGATTATATAATTACGTGCAATTTATGCATTTTTTTCTTGCTGATGGACTTCTAGGATATTCCCAACTATGCTACCTCAAAGAGTGTTGCGGTGAACATTCTAGAACATGTCTCCTCGTGCATTTATTTTTCAGAGTTTATATCTACTTACAGAGTTGCTGGGTTGTGAAGGTACATCCATTTTCAGCTGTACTAGATAGCAAGAACTGATTATTTTAGTCAACTGATTTATTGGCATTGCCTTCGCCAAGCCTCCAGAGTGCTGTTGGATGGATCTTGGAGGTTTCTTAGCAAGGACTGGCATTGATTAGATTCAAGGTGCTACTCCACTTCTAAATACATGCTCATGGACAGTGGAATGACTAGAATGAGTAACTTATCACCACCTGCAAGAACGAGGGCAGGGCAGACCTCTGCTAGTACTTCTGTGATGTGGTATTTGGGGGTCATATCTGAAAATAGTTTGAGGAGCTCAGAAATGTGAACGTGTCCTGTCCCTTTAACTTATTCAGGAAATCTCTCACCGAATACCCAAGTTAAGCAAACAGAGTCAAACAGCTTTGGCATGCAGTCACCAAAATAAGTCTCCATGAACCTCTGCAACAGGTGGTATAACATCCCCAGGAAGATGGACTTCGAATGAGAACGCGGAGATCAGATGATCTTAACCGGTTTTAGTACCCGGAGTTTTCCTGTTCGTCCGGTATTGCTTGTGAACAGCTTTGCTGAATTTGGTTGCAAATAGGGACCTTTACAAAGTCAACTAGCTCCTTGGATCAGGTTACATATGGTCCTCTCCTGTGTTTACAATGGTGCTTTTGTGTCTAAAGACCTCAGTACATATTTAAATGGACATTAAGGGAAGGTATTTGATCTGCTTTCAGACGGCTGGGTGTTTTGATTTTCCAACAAGAAGTTGGCCATATTTCCTCTTCTATCCTGATCATGTTCTATACTAAGCAGCTGCACTAGATACAGTTTTTAAATGAAGTATTTGTCATATGGTCCTAGTGCCAGTGAAGATTTTTTTTTTTTAAAATACACGCTGTAGTTACTGTCTTAAACCACAGTATCAGGCAATCCACAGTTCCACAACCTGTTTCTGCTTGTGTTCTTATTTTAAAAGAAAAGGAACAGGATTTCTTTTAGATTGCATTTTCTATTTTGAGTGGAAATATTTCACTGCTTTGTTCCAGCCCTGAGAAAGGAATCAGATCGCCTCTAGGTAAGTGTTCTTGGCTAGCCAAGTGAATCCTTTCAGATTTTGGGTCCTTGGCATGCATGATCGGGCCACTGGTTTCTTCATGAGCAACTAGCTTCTGGGAATGAAGTGGAACTGCTGAGAAAATGTGAAACAAAATTCCAATATGGAAAATTACCCCACAGAAGTGATGTGTAAACTAAGATATGATGTCACCACTTGATTTTTTTCACAATTGCATTTGTGATTGACCCGGGGTAAGGATCTTCTTTGATATTTTAAAAGCCTTGGCTCTCCACCCCTCCCCCCCTTTTTTGGACTCTTCCTATTTTATAAACAATGATTACAAATGAAAATGATTGATGATCACAAACTATAAATGCGACCATGAAGTATGACCTCTAGGAAGCTTTCCCATTTATTCTCCCCCAAATTTGTGTTTCACAACCTTTCTTGAATGACTCATCGTATAAGCAAATTTCCCAGACAACGACAAGAAAGAGAAATCCTGAGGAAATCAAAATAAATGAGCAAAACTTCTCTTTTTATTCCCAGAAAAAAATTTTTACTCGATGAAATAGTCACAACATAAAATCTGCCTTCTCAGTCGTTTTTAAGGGTACAGTTCTGTGGCATTAAGCACATTTACACGGTTCTGCAACCATCGCCGCCATCCATCGCCGCCATCCATCTCCGGAACTCTTTTCTTCTAGCCAAACTGAAGTGCTCCCCATTAAACAATAACTCCTCACTCTCTTCCCCCAGCCCTGGGCAAACCACCATTCTATTTTCTGTGCTTATGAACTTGACTATTCTAAATACCTCCTATAAGTGCCATCATACAAAGGCTGTCGTCCATTTGGGACTGGCTTTCTTGCAGTTAGCATAATGTCTTCAAGGTTCATCTGTGTTGTACCTGTGTCAGAATATCCCCTTTAAAGTCTAAGTCATACGCCACCGTACACATACACCACATTTTGCTTATCTCTCTATCTACTGATGGACATTCAAGGAGCTTCTATCTTTTGACCATTGTGAAAAATGCTCTCAGGAATGTGACATACAAATATCTGTTGAGGTCCCTGCTTTTGGTTCTCGTGGGTATAGACTCAAAGCAGAAGTGGAAATGCTGGATCGTGTGGTGGTTCTATGCCTTAGCATTTTCCATTTCCACCAACAGCACATAGTAAAGTCCCAGTTTCTTCACATCCTTGTCAACACTTATTTTCTCTGTGTGTGTTTAATAAGAGCCATCCTACTAAGGATGAAGGGTCACGGAAATCTCTAACGTCAACACATGGATAGATATATTATGTTCTTTTTTTTTTTTTAAAGATTTTATTTATTTGCCAGAAAGAGAGAGAGAGTACACACAAGCAGGCAGAGAGGCAGGCAGAGGCAGAGAGGCAGGCAGAGGCAGCGAGAGAAGCAGGCTCCCTGCCGAGCAAGGAGCCCGATGCGGGACTCGATCCCAGGACTCTGGGATCATGACCTGAGCTGAAGGCAGTCACCTAACCAACTGAGCCACCCAGGCGCCCGAGTTAATATATTTTTATCTTTTTATTTAAACCCCACTCAAATAGATTGAAAATTGCAGATGAATGATTCCTCCCCACCCCCGCAAATCCTCAGCCTTATTAACAAAAGGATAAATATATATTACACAGGCAAAACCAACACATTTTCATTGTTTTACTTTTCACATTAAAAAAAAAGATTTTATTTATTTGAAAGAGAAAGCGAATGAGAGAAAGAGAGCATGAGAAGGGGGAGGGTCAGAGGGAGAAAAGAGGGAGAAACAGACTCCCCCCTGATCAGGGAGTCCAATATGGGACTCAATCCTGGAACTCCAGGGTCATGATCTGAGCTGAAGGCAGTTGCTTAACCAACTGGGCCCCTCAGGAGCCCTACTTTTCACATTTTTGTATTTGATTCATCTACAATTTATTTTAATTGTTTCAGATTTTTCAAATGTTTAGCTAGTTGTCACAACATTGTTTATGGAGTAGTCCATCTTTTCTCCACTGATTTTAAATGCCACCTTTATTATATTTTAAATTGTATACACTTGACTCTTTTTTGGAGTATGTGTTCTGTTGAATTGTCTGTTGGTCTTGTGTTGTTTTATACTGTTTTAATTACTATAGCTTTATAATGTATTTCAATTGCTGATAGGACAAACCAGTTTGTTTTTCTTTTCTTTCTTTTTCCCAGACATTTCTTGCTGGTCTTAAGTGTCATTCTCAACCTTGGCAGACATCATAATCACTCAAGGAGCTTTATAAATACTGATAACCCTATCCTACTCCCAGAGGTCCTGGTTTGTTTGGGGGTGCAGTCTGGGGATAGAGGACTGTAATCCCCCACCCCTGATGATTCTAATGTGTAGCCAAAGTTGAGTACCACTTTACAAAATGAACTTGAAAACCATTTTATTCCATTTCTGTTATTGTTTTGATCTGTATTATATTGAATTATAGGTTCATTTAGAGGTAACGACATCTTTATGATACTATGCCCTTCTGTTTGATTCAGTTATAGTTCTTTGGCTGAAAAATATCAGCAACAGACTTGGGCTGACTTAGAGAAAAAGATAAAATAAAGGAATTTCTGAAAGGGTAGGAAGTGGTTCACAGATGTGAAGGGAAGACGGAAGGAGCAGATCTGGGGATGAAAAGGAGCAGAGTAGCCACGGGGACTTGGGGCCAGCCCACCGCAACTTCATGCACATCTCTCATCTCCACCAGCTTTCTCTCTTTGAGGCATTTCAGTCAAATTTCAGGTTTTGAAAGAGAATAAAGTGATCCTTCCTCGGGTAGCTTGTCTATCCCTTGGGCTAGAGACAGGCAGGACACTTTGGGTGATAGTCCCAAGAAACCTGCGCACAATGATCAGGGAACCCAGAGAAAGGGACTCAGCTGTTCTAGAAACATGGGCTTGGATTTGGGGGGGGGGCAAAGGCAGTTAACAGTGACGAGGACAAACAAAATGGATGCGTGGTACACATGCACGAACACAGCATTTCTCTTCATTTATTTCTATTTTCTTCAGTGCTCCTTGGTGTTTTATAGTTTTCATCTTTAATTTGCAGCTTATTTATTTAGCATCTTTCTCTTTTATGCATCTCTTTTATTTTTTTCTACTTGGTTGTTGTCAGCCTAGAAGAAGTGTTATTTTTTTTTTAAATTTAGCTTTATTGAGGTGTAATTGAGAAAGCTTTGTTTTTATGTGAATCTGACCACTTAATAGAACTCTCTAATGATTCTAACACCTAATGATGGTAGCAAGCTGATCATATTTTCTGAAAATAACAATCTTGTCTCTTTATTTCCAATAGTTTACACACCTTTTTTCTCTTTTCTAATTGTTTTTGCCAGAACTTTTACAAGATTAAATAATAGAGCACCTTGCCTTGTTCTTTATATTTATGGAAATGATTCTTATATTTTATTATTAAAGGTCTCACTATAATAAATACATAATTTGTCATGTTTAAAACACCCTTTTAAACCTTGGTTTTACAAATTTCAGTTAAGCGTTTGCCTTCAGTTCAGGTCATGATCCCAGCATCCTGGGATCGAGTCCCACATCAGGCTCTCTCTCAAATAAATAAATAAAACTTTAAGAAAAGATAAACTGCTCTGTCAAGATTCTCCATTCCACAGTTAGTCATCTGTAGTAACATTTATTAATTATGAATTCTTAGAAAATGTTTAGTTGTATTCAGATTTTGTATATATTAATCATGTTAAATAAAATATCTGTCTACAATTACTTTTAATTTCCTCTGTGCCTGTTCCTTTCCCCTTTTTGTCTTCCTAATTTTGTATATTTGGTATGACTCTGACCTAAATATCTTTAATCTGATGCCACTGAAGGATTTTTTTGGTGGGTCCTTTGTGAGTGAGGCGTCTTGCAGAGTTGCCTAAAATCTTATTGAACCCAATTTCCATCTCAGTTTAGAAAAGTAACATTTAGGGTCTCATAAAATGTTGCTCTTTTTTTTTTTTTTAAGATTTTATTTATTTATTTGACAGAGATCACAAGCAGGCAGAGAGGCAGACAGAGAGAGAGGCAGAAGCAGGGTCCCTGCTGAGCAGGGAGCCCGATGCGGAGCTTGATCCCAGGACCCTGAGACCATGACCCAAGCGGAAGGCAGAGGCTTAACCCACTGAGCCACCCAGGTGCCCCAAATGTTGCGCTTTTTGAATTTGTGAATAACTCCTAGTATTTATGAAAATAAAGTCTAAATATTCCTGGCCCGCATTCGACTCATGTAATATAGGAACAGTGATAGTTAATTGGTTTGCCTCTCTTGTGGTTTCAAAGTCTACACAAATGGGGAGCAAGCCTATTTGGATAAGTGGGGTCTCATGCTAAGAAAGCACTCTTCAGGGATGCCTGGGTGGCTCAGTCAGTTAAGCTTCAGGCTTTTGGTTTCTGCTCAGGTCATGATGTCAGGGTGGTCGGATCGAATCCTGCGTTGGGCTCTGCCAGGGTCTGCTTGAGATTCCACTCGCTCTTCCTCCCCTTCTGCCCTGCTTCCTGGTCATGCTGTCTCTCAAATAAATAAATAAAATCTTAAAAAAAAAAAGGATTTACTCTTCATATTATCAGGAAAAGGCTTCACCTGCCTGGTTCTAATTGTAAAAAAACAGACCTATTTTTTAAAAAGATTTTATTTTGGGGGCACCTGGGTGGCTCAGTGGGTTTAAGCCTCTGCCTTTGCTCAGGTCATGATCTTAGCATCCTGGGATCGAGCCCCACATCAGGCTCTCTGCTCCATGGGGAGCCTGCTTCCCCCTCTTTCTCTGCCTGCCTTTCTGCCTCCTTGTGATCTCTGTCAAATAAATAAAATCTTAAAAAAAAAAAGATTTTATTTTTAAGTAATTGCTACACCCAACATGGGGCTTGAACTCATAACCCTGAGACTGAGATTGCATTTCTACTGACTGAGCCATTCAGCCACCCAAACCTATTTTTCTTTTTCTTTTCTTTTTTTTTTTTTTTTTAAAGATTTTATTTATTTATTTGTCATAGAGAGAGAAGCGAGAGTGAGCACAGGCAGACAGAGTGGCAGGCAGAGGCAGAGGGAGAAGCAGGCTCGCTGCCAAGCAAGGAGCCCAATGTGGGACTCGATCCCAGGACGCTGGGATCATGACCTGAGCCGAAGGCAGCTGCTTAACCAACTGAGCCACCCAGGCGTCCCCAAACCTATTTTTCAATTAAATTTTTTCATTGAGCTGATTCAAGATTCATATGCAGTTGTAAGAAATAATGCAGAGTGATCCTGTGCATACTTTGTCCAGTTTCCACAACCAGTAATATTCTGCAAAACTATAATATAGTATCACAACCAGCATGTTAACATTAAGCCACCGATTGTATCACATTTCCCTAGTTTTGCTAGCATTCATCTGTGTGTGTGTGTGTGTGTGTGTGTGTGTTTGTGCATGTGTATGTGTGTATTTAATTCTATGCAATATTATCACATGCATAGACTTGTGTATCTGCCATCATAGTCAAGATACTGAACAGGTCCAATGCCAAAGGGATGCCTCATATGGCTTTTCACAGCCACACCTCCCTCCCCTGCCCCTCTTGCTGTCCCTAACCCCTGGCAACTGCTTATGCATCTGTTCTCCATTTCTAAAATTTCATCACTTTAAACTGCTGAATAATGGAATCATACAGTATGTAACCTTTTGGGATTACTTTTTTTTTTTTCCTGATCATAATTTCCTGGACATTGGTCCAATTTGTTGCATGGACCAATAGTTCCTTTTTATCGCTGAGTAGTATCAGATGGTGTGCAAAACCTTTATAGTTAAAGTCTAGAGACCAAACACTGAGTGGCAATTGTCTTAGGATAAGAGATTGTCAGTTTAGTGATTTGGATCTGCAACCAGACTTTTGAGAATACAATGATGTACACATCTCACCCAATCTCAAAAATCTAAGAAAGTGCTCAGGAGACATTACAGTTGATTTGTGTTAAGACCAAGTTGCAGTCATCTGAGTTCCTGGAAAACTCCATTCTTGGACTGAGAAGTAGTCATCAGACTAAATTTACAGCAGAAGACTGAAGCTTGACAGGTTGTCTTGGTTCAATGCCTGGAAAACAGGAAAAGGAGAGTTCTCCTCTCCAAATGTCAGAACCTTCCAGATGGTTTTGATCAAAGCACTTCATAGAAGAAGGAACTTTCTTCCAGCAGAGTTTAAGTGACTTGCTTAAGGTCAGTCAGCTTTTTTTTTTTTTCCTGAGCCAATGCTATAAACACTTTTGACTACTTGGATATATGGCTCAATCTTCTGTTTTGCAAATAGGGTCCAGCTGGATAAATTCTTGGGTCAGGACTCTGGTGGATCCCATCCCAGAGAGGATCACAGTCTTAGCAGGGCACTGACCATAGAGAGGCAGAGTGCTCTGTGTTTCACCAAGCCCAGATCATACGCCCACCTCTGGTTTGGCAGCACAGACAGTTCCCACAGAAGGGGAACAACAGGTAGGGCCAACAAAGATCACAGAGTCTGCATCAATCCTAAAGGTTTGGATATGGCCTGGAGTAAATATTTTAGGCAATATGCACACTTGGTTTTTGATAGGAGTATAGTGTGTGGTGTTACAGATAAGGGAGCTGTGATGTAGAGAGGCTGCTTGGTATTCAGATGGAGCATCATAGAGGGATGGCACATTCTTGGGCCCTTAGATTCCATGCTCATTTTTTTTTAGTACATACTGTTCATCAACTCAGGGAGACTCCTTTCTGTTTGTTGGTTTGTTTTGCTTTATTTAAATTCAAGTTAGTTAACATGTAATGGATTATTAATTTGGGGGTAGAATTTAGGGATTCATTAGTTGCTTATAACACCCAGTGCTCATCACATCAAGTGCCCTTCTTAATGCCCATCCCCCATATGCCTTATCCCCCTACTTATTTCCCACCAGCAACCCACAGGTTGTTCTCTATAGTTAAGAGTCTCTTAGAGTTTGTCTCCCTCTCAGTTTTTATCCTATTTTATTTTTCCTTCCCTTCCCTTATGTTCATCCATTTTGTTTCTTAAATTCTACATATGAGGGAAATCATATGGTATTTGTCTTTCTCTGACTGATTTATTTCACTTAGCATTATCCTCTCCAGCTCCAACCATGTTGTTGGAAATGGCAAGAGTTCATTCTTTTTTTGTGGCTGACTAATATTCCATTCTATTTATATACACCACATCTTTATCCATTCATCAGTCAATGGACATCTGGGCTCTTTCTAATTTAGCTGTTGTAGACACTGCTGCTATAAACATTGGGGTACAGGTGTTTCTTTGAATCACTATGCTTGTATCCTTTGGATAAATACCTACTAGTGCAATTGCTGGGTCATAGGGTAGTTCTATTTTTAACTTCTTGAGGAACCTCCATACTGTTTTCTAGAGTGGTTACCCCAGTTTGCATTCCCACTGACAGTGTAGGAGGGTTCCTCTTTTTCCGCATCCTCACCAACATCTGTTGTTTCCTCAGTTGTAAATTTTAGCCATTCTGACTGGTGTAAGGTGGTATCTCATTGTGGGTTTGATTTGTATTTCCTTTCTGAAGGCTATTCTGAGTGTATAATAGCATTAGTAATCACTTACTGAATGCTTACTAGGCACCAGTCCTTATTTTTTTTAAAGTAATCTCTGTGCCCAACATGGGGCTCGAACTCAAGAACCCTGAGATCAAGAGTCACATGCTCTACTGACTGGCCAGCCAGGTGCCCATGATAGCAGCATTTTTTTTTTTGTCTCTAAGACCATATTTAAAATTTTTAATTGAAAAATTTAAATATAATTTTGATTAAAAAATGAATTTACATATTTTTTAAAAAGTTAAATAGTTCTACAGGCTTTATTATGAAAATAGTCTGGTCTTTTCCTTTCCCATCCCTAATTCCTTTTTTAAAAAAATTAGATTAGTCAACATATAGTACATTATTATTTTCTGACCCATCCCTAATTCCTATCAAGAGGCAAACACTTTCAACCTTTTTAGATGTTTTTAAGCCACTTTCCCCTGGTTTCTAAATGACATGGTTATACATCTATTTTGTGATATTTAAATTTTGAACCTATATTGGCTTCTCTCTACAAAGGATGAGGACTTAGCTCTTTTGTAGCTTTTGTCCTTCCCGCATTGTTCCCTTTCACCCAACCTCCCAGAGAATTAACATATCCTTTTTTTTTTAAAGATTTTATTTATTTGACAGAGAGATCACAAGTAGGCAGAGAGGCAGGCATGGGGGGGGGGGGAAGCAGGCTCCCCACTGAGCAGAGAGCCCAAGGCGGGGCTTGATCCTAGGACCCTGAGATCATGACCTGAGCCGAAGGCAGAGGCTTAACCCACTGAGGCACCCGGGTGCCCCTTAACACATTCTTTTTCTAAAAGTATATTTAGTAGATGCTTAACTGGCTAAGCCACCGAGGCACCCCTTTTAAAAATATTTTATTTATTAATAGAAGTATATTTAGCAATTCTTTCCTGTATGTTTTTCCCTATAGAGTGTTAGTAGCTAAAGCTCGATAGTAGGTGTTTTTTTTGTTTGTTTGTTTTTTTATAAAAGGGCATATGAAAGATAAAAATTTTAAAACCGTGGAGGCCCAAAAATGTCTATTTTCTATCCCACACTTGATTGATAGCTACTCTGGGTGCAGTTCTAGTTTGGGAACCATTTCCCTTTAAATTGTAAAGGAATTGTCCCTTGTCTTCTAGGTTCCAAAGAAGCCTGCTGTCACTCTAAGCCTTGATTTTTTGTATATGACTTGCTTTTTTCTTTTTCTTTAGAAGCTTTTAGGGTCATCTCTATCTTTGGCAGGATATGGGATATATAACGTATATTTTGAATAAGTAACAAATTCACATTGTTCAGAATTCAAAAGAGTATAAAAGGGTGTGAAGTGAAACTCTTCCTCCCACTCCTGCACGCTAACAATTTAGTCTCCTTTCCAGAGGCAATTGGTCTTAGATCTTTCTCAGGCCTTTCTGCAGAGATATTCTGATTGATATTTTATATATATATATATTTTTTTTTTTACACAGATATTCTGATATAAATATAAAAATATATATTTATAAGTATGTATTTTTACACAGAGATATTCTGAGATATATATATATATATATATATATATATATATATATATATAAAACATATATATTTATATATATAAAATATATGTATTTTTTTTACACAAACATTGTATTTTCCAAAGATGACTCTGTGATATATTTTATCCCACTTTCTCTTTTTACAGCATGACATTTGCACTCTTCCCAATGAGAATGATGTTTATTATGTCCCCTCGCCTAGATGGGAGGACCTTTGTGACTCTCTCAGCCAATAGAATATGGTGGTTAGGACCAGGTCAGTTTCTTGTCCCAGGCCTTAAGGACATAGCAGCCACCTTGTATTTCCTCTTAGGATCCTTGTTCTTGAAATCTAGCCATCGTGTTGTGAGAAAACCCAGGCCACAGGAGGGGCTACACATAGGCAATTTAACTGAGGGCTCCAGCCAATGCTAGCATTTATTGCCAAACCTGTGACTGAAGTCACCAGACGATATCAGCCTCCAGGCATCAAGTCCTTCCAAGTCCTTTCTGCCCAGGTCCCAGAGGTTATGGCAGAGCAGAGACAAACTGTCCCTGTGCCCTGTTGGAAATCTTGACCCACAGGACTTGTGAACATAATGAAATGGATGTTTTATTATGTTTTGGGCTAGTTTGTTACACAGAAATTGAACTAATACATATATTCTATATCTTGTTCTGTGCCTTTTTTTTTTTTTTAAAGATCTTATTATTTATTTGAAAGAAAGAGATCACAAGTAGGTAGAGAGGGAGGCAGAGAGAGAGGAGGAAGCAGGCTCCCTGCCGAGAGGAGAGCCCGATGCAGGGCTCGATCCCAGGACCCCAGAATCATGACCCAAGTGGAAGGCAGAGGCTTTAACCCACTGAGCCACCCAGGTGCCCCTTTGTGCCTTGCTTTTTAAACTAATATATTTTCCAGGACATCTGGTTGGCTCAGTAGGTAGAGCATGTGACTCTTGATCTGGGGGTTGTGAGTTTGAGCACCATGTTGGTTGTGGAAATTATTTAAAAATAAAAATCTTAAAAAAATTTAAAATATAAACTAATATACTTTACATTTTAGTTCATAAATGACACAGACCTCATTCTTTTTCAGCCTTGTATGCCAGTTTATAGATATGTTATAGTTTACTTAACTTATCTTCTATTGATATAGGTTTTAAAAAATTATTCATTAAGACAATGCTGAAGAGAATAATATTATACACAAGCATTGTTACCTGTGTTTATGTATAGGAAAAAAATTTGGAAGTAAAATTTCTGGCTAAAAAATATATGCATTTTTATTTTAAGTTATCTCTACACCCAAAGTGGGCTCTCTCATGTGTTCTCTCACAGATAAATGAAATCTTTACTTTTTATAACTATTTGGTCTTATTTTATTTTAAGATTTTATTTATTTATTTGAGAGAGAAAGAATGAGCAGGGGGAGAGGGAGAGGAAGAGGGAGAAGGATCTAGATCCCAAGCCTCTGGGATTATGACCTGAGCAGAAGGCAGACACTTAAGCGACTGAGTCACCCAGGAGCTTCTAAATAAAATCTTAATTAAAAAAATGTTAATCTCATAGGCGAAGAGATGTCTCAGTGAGATTTATTTAATATTTCTCTAATTAGTTAGGGTGGTCATTTTTTCATATTTTAAGGGCCATTTAAAATTCCCTGTATGTGAATTCTTGCCAATTCTTCTATTAAGCTATTAGTCTTTTTCTTACTATTTTGTAGGAGCTCTTTATGTTTTAGAAAGAAGAACCCTTTATTTTAATGTGAACTGCAACTAATTTATCCCATTGTTGTTTGACTTTTGTATTTGCTTCCAGTTCTCCTTGATGATTGAAATTTCATGACAACCTGCCATGAGGCCATTAATGAGCTATTTTTGTTCTAATAAATATTGTTATGTTATTCCTTTAATAAATTCCTCCCTTTAGTTCCTTCTCTTCTATTTTTCTGGAATTTCTCTTAGTTGGATTATAGTCTTCTCAGATTTTCCTTCTAATTTTCTTTCTTTTTGTAAAATTTATTTATTTATTTGAGAGGGAGAGAATGCTCGGTGGTGGGGGTAGCGGGTGGTGGTGGGAGGGGCAGAGGGAGAGGGCGAGAGAGTCCTAAGCAGACTCCGTGCTGAGTGCTGACCCTGACACGGGGCTTCATCCCACAACACTGAGATCTTTTTTTTTTTTAAATTTTTATTTATTTATTTGACAGACAGAGATCACAAGTAGGCAGAGAGGCAGGCAGAGAGAAGGGGGAAGCAGGCTTCCTGCTGAGCAGAGAGCCCAATGTGGGGCTCGATCCCAGGACCCTGGGATCATGACCTGAGCCAAAGGCAGAGGCTTTAACCAGGTGTGAGCCACCCAGGTGTTCCCCACAACCCTGAGATCTTGACCTGAGGCAAAACCAAGACGCAGTCACTTAACCAACTATACCAGCCAGGCACTTCTCTTCTGATTTCCTTCTTTTTTTCATATTTTCCATTATTGATAGAAAATATTTCAACTTTATCTTCTGATTAATTAGTGTTTTTTCACCTTAGCTATTGTATTTTAAACTTCTAACAGCTCTTTCTTGTTTTCTGGTTATTCCTTTATTCTCAGAGCATTCTGTTCTTGTTTTATGGATGAATTATATTTCTTGTTTTTCTGAGGCTATTTATGATAATTTTTTGAAATTTTTTTCTGCTCTCTGCCTTACCTGTTTTTTCTAAGATTCTTTTATTCTGTGTCTTGTTTGTTTGCTTCTCTCTCTCTTCCTGTTAGCAGTTCTCCACACATGTCTGGTAATGTCTGGATATCCAAGAAATAAGTACTCAAAAGTTCATCGAAATTCTAGGTATGTGTATGTGGCAGGGGTCAGTATTCGTTGACTTATGGGATTCAATGTAGAGAGATAAGACAACATTTTTTTTTTTTTAAGTAGAAATTCTAACATCAGTGTCTGTATGTATTTTCCTGGAGCTGTTCAGTTTCCACAGAAACATATCCTCCAATCTTCTCCCTTGGAGTATATGTCTGGCTGTCAATGTTTTGATTGCCAAAGGGAAAGAGGATTGGAAGACTCATTCAAAATTTCAACTTTCATTAAATCCTCATTTTCTCAGGCACCTGGGTGGCTCAGTTGGTTAAGCAACAGCCTTTGGCTCAGGTCATGATCCTGGAGTCCCGGGATTGAGTCCTACATTGGGCTCCCAGCTCGGCGAGGAGTCTGCTTCTCCTTCTGACCGTCTCTCCTCTCATGCTCTCTCTCACTCTCTCTCTCAAATAAATAAAATCTTTTAAAAAATCCTCATTTTCTCTATAATCTCTTATCCATACCTTCACCTGTACCTGCTATGCACAAACCTAGAGCTTTTATGTCCCAACCTTGCAGAGATTAAGACTTTGACTTTTGCCAGGGTTAGAGAGTAGACGTCACCTGACTAGGCAGGCAGAGGGAGTTGGGGTACCTGGGGGGTCTAGCCATTCCTTATAGAGACTTTCAACACCTCTTTCTTTCTTTTTTTTTTTTTTAAAGATTTTATTTATTTATTTGACAGAGAGATCACAAGCAGGCAGAGAGGCAGGCAGAGAGAGAGGAGGAAGCAGGCTCCCTGCTGAGCAGAGAGCCCGATGCGGGGCTCGATCCCAGGACTCTGAGATCACGACCTGAGCCGAAGGCAGCGGCTTAACCCACTGAGCCACCCAGGTGCCCCAAAGACACCTCTTTCTTTATTTAGCCCTATACATATTCCTGCCTTCAAAGGTAATATCCTTCCTCTAGCCCAGAGACTCCTTTTGGTTTAGGATGAGGGGAAGGCCTCCTTATTTATCCTATAATCACCCTATAACACAATATATTGCCTATCCTATAATCACAATTTATTGTCTATCCATTCCCTTCAAAGCCTTGGCCTCTGAAATTGAAAATCAGATAAATACACCCCTTTTCTCTACCTTCTGCTCTTATCTTACATAATGATCTGCATGACTGAATGGAACCAAAGGCCAATGGTAAAAGGAAATGCTTGGGAAAAAATATTAGTTAAGATTTCAAAAAAATATTGTTCTATTGCTCTATTATACAGTAGTACTATCTCAGTTCAAGCTTTTATAGCAAAACACTATAAATGGGGTGGCTTGAACAACAGAAGTTTCTTTCTTTTTTTTTTTTTTAAAGATTTTATTTATTTATCTATTTATTTGACAGAAAGAGATCACAAATCGATGGAGAGGCAGGCAGAGAGAGACAGAGAGGGAAGCAGGCTCCCCGCTGAGCAGAGAGCCCGACGCGGGACTTGATCCCAGGACCCCGAGATCATGACCCGAGCCGAAGGCAGCGGCTCAACCCACTGAGCCACCCAGGCGCCCCAGAAGTTTGTTTCTAATGGTTCTCATAGTTCTAGAGGTTGAAAAGTCCAAGATCAAGGTGCTCGCCAATTTGGTTCCTCTTCCTGGTTTGCAGACAGCTGCCTTCTTGCTATACCCTCACATGGTGGAGAAAGAGAACATTTACTTCATGTCTTACTTATAAGGGCACTAATCCCATTCATGGGGCTCCACTCTTATGACCTAATTACCTGTCAAAAGTCCCATCAAGGATTAGGGATTAAACATATGAATTCTGTGGAACACAATTTATAGTTAGTTCCTATTAGGGGAAGTCATTTGGCATCTCAATTACATTGTCTGTTTAATCCTCTCACCAACCCATTCTACAGATAAACAAATGGGTTTAGAGAAGTTAAGAAATTTGTCCAAAGTTACACAACTAGCGTGTCACAGAGCAGGATTTGATACCTTATCTAACACCAAGCCAATGAACTTTCCATCATAGCAAGTGGCCTCTTGTGGATGCATAATAAGGCCTTGAAAAGTAACAACTAGAAACTAGGATCTCTGCTCCTGCTTAACTAGACATCAAGGGAAATTTGATTTTAAGATCCTTTAACAATATTTATTATTGCTTCTTCTGTTGATTTTCATTTATAACATACATCATCTTGTTGTCTAGGATCTTTAATGACCAGCACATGTATTGCAACTAATCAAACATATTTGGGGAGCTAAGTATTTGTGTTGTTAAGCAGCATATGTATTTACTATCCAAACATCTAGCAATTAACTTTCAGTGCTGGCACAATTTCCAACAAAGTCCAACAAATTATAGATGCATTTTAAGCAGTCTACTAAATGACACAGATTTCCTGATTTTTACGGAGTCTCATAATTCTCAGCACACTGAACCGAACTACTCAAAAGCTATCTGGTAGAGGTAGATTCTGCCCCTGAAAGTCTCCGGATTCCTCTGGAGGAAGAAGATTCTGTCTCTTAGAGACTTTATTTATTTATTATTTTTATTAACATATAATGTATTATTTGCCCCAGGGGTACAGGCCTGTGAATCAGCAGGCTTACACACTTCACAGCACTCACCGTATCACATACCCTCCCCAATGTCCATAACCCAACCACCTTTTCCATAACCCCCTCCCTCCAGCAACCCTCAGTTTGTTTTGTGAGATTAAGAGTCTCTTATGGTTTGTCTCCCTCCCAATGCCATCTTGTTTCATTTTTTTCTTCCCTATCTCCCAAGCTCCCCCACTCTGTCTCTCAAATTCCTCATATCAGGGAGATCATATGATAATTGTCTTTCTCTGATTGACTTATTTCGCTCAGCATAATACCCTCTAGTTCCATTCACATCGTTGCAAATGGCAAGCTTTCATTTCTTTTGATGGCTGCATAGTATTCCATTGTGTGTGTGTGTGTGTGTGTGTGTGTGTGTGTGTGTGTATGTATACATATATATATATACACCACTTCTTTATCCATTCATTTGTTGATGGACATCTAGGTTCTTTCCATAGTTTGGCTATTGTGGACATTCAGGTGCACATGCCCCTTTGGATCACTACATTTGTATCTTTAGGGTAAATACCCAGTAGTGCGATTGCTGGGCCATATAGTACCTCTATTTTTAACTTTTGAGGAACCTCCGTACTGTTTTCCAGAGTGACTGCACCAGCTTGCATTCCCACCAACAGTGTAAGGGGGTCCCCCTTTCTCCGCATCCTCTCCAACATCTGTCATTTCCTGACTTGTTAATTTTAGCCATTCTGACTGGTGTGAGGTGGTATCTCATTGTGGTTTTGATTTGTATGTCCTTGGTGCCAAGTGATGTTGAGCATTTTTTCACGTGTCTGTTGGCCATTTGGATATCTTCATTGTAGAAATGTCTGTTCATGTCTTCTGCCCATTTCTTGATTGGATTATTTATTCTTTGGGTGTTGAGTTTGATAACTTCTTTATAGATTTTTGACACTAGCCCGTTATCTGATATGTCATTTGCGAATATCTTCTCCCATTCTATCAGTTGTCTTTTGGTTTTGTTGACTGTTTCCTTTGCTGTGCAAACACTTTTGATCTTGATGAAGTCCCAATAGTTCATTTTTGCCCTTGCTTCCCTTGCCTTTGGCGATGTTTCTAGAAAGAAGTTGCTGCTGCTGAAGTTGAAGAAGTTGCTGCCTGTGTTCTCCTCAAGGATTTTGATGGATTCCTCTCTCACATTGAGGTCTTTTATCCATTTTGAGTCTATTTTTGTGTGTGGTGTAAGGAAATGGTCCAGTTTCATTTTTCTGCATGTGGCTGTCCAATTTTCCCAACACGATTTGTTGAAGAGACTGTCTTTTTCCCATTGGACATTCTTTCCTGCTTTGTCAAAGATTAGTTGACCATAGAGTTGAGGGTCTATTTCTGGGTTCTCTATTCTGTTTCATTGATCTAGGTGTCTGTTTTGTGCCAGTACCATACTGTCTTGATGATGACAGCTTTGTAATAGAGCTTGAAGTCTGAAATTGTGATGCCACCAACTTTGGCTTTCTTTTTCAAGATTCCTCTGGCTATTCAGTGTCTTTTCTGGTTCCTTATACATTTTTGGATTATTTGTTCCATTTCTGAAAAAAATTGATGGTATTTTGATAGGGATTGCATTAAATGTATAGATTGCTTTAGGTAGCATAGACATTTTCACAATATTTGTTCTTCCAATCCATGAGCATGGAACATTTTTCCATTTCTTTGTGTCTTCAATTTCTTTCATGAGTACTTTATAGTTTTCTGAGTACAGATTCTTTGCCTCTTTGGTTAGGTTTATTCCTTGGTATCTTATGGTTTTAGGTGCAATTGTAAATGGGATTGACTCCTTAATTGCTCTTTCTTCTATCTTGTTGGTGTATAGAAATGCAACTGACTTCTGTGCATTGATTTTATATCCTGACACTTTACTGAATTCCTGTATGAGTTCTAGCAGTTTTGGAGTGGGTTCTTTTGGGTTTTCCACATATAGTATCATATCATCTGCAAAGAGTGAGAGTTTGACTTCTTTGCCGATTTGGATGCCTTTAATTTCTTTTTGTTGTCTGATTGCTGGGGCTAGGACTTCTAGCACTATGTTGAATAGCAGTGGTGAGGGTGAACATCCCTGCTGTGTTCCTGATCTTAGTGGAAGAGCTCTCAGTTTTCCCCTTTGAGAATGATATTCGCTGTGGGTTTTTCACAGATGGCTTTGATGTTATTTGATGGCATAGATGATATTGAGGAATGTACCCTCTATCCCTACACTTTGAAGAGTTTTGATCAACAAAGGATGCTGTGCTTTGTCAAATGCTTTTTCAGCATCTATTGAGAGTTATCATATGGTTTTTGTTCTTTCTTTTGTTAATGTATTGTATCACATTGATTGATTTGAAGATGTTGAACCAAACTTGCAGGCCAGGAATCAATCCCACTTGGTCATGGTGAATAATCCTTTTAATGTACTGTTGGATCCTATTGGCTAGTGTTTTGGTGAGATTTTTACATCTGTGTTCATCAAGGATATTGGTCTGTAGTTCTCTTTTTTGATGGGGTCTTTGTCTGTTTTTGGGATCAAGGTAATGCCGGCCTCATAAAATGAGTCTGGAAGTTTTCCTTCCATTTCTATTTTTTGGAACAGTTTCAGGAGAATAGGTATTAATTCTTTAAATGTTTGGTAGAATTCGCCTGGTATGCTGTCTGGCCCTGGGCTGTTGTTTGTTGGGAGATTTTTGATGATTGCTTCAATTTCCTTACTGGTTATGGGTCTGTTCAGGTTTTCTAGTTCTTCCTAGTTCAGTTTTGCTAGTTTATACATCTCTAGGAATGCATCCATTTCTTCCAGATTGTCAAATTTGCTGGCGTATCATTGCTCTTAATATGTTCTTCTAATTGTTTGTATTTCTTTGGTATTGACTTTGATCTCTCCTTTATCATTCATGATTTTATTATTTGGGCCCTTTGTCTTTTCTTTTTGATAAGTCTGGCCAGGTGTTTATCAATCTTATTAATTCTTTCAAAGAACCACCTCTTAGTTTTGTTGATTTGTTCTACTGTTCTTTTGGCTTCTATTTTATTGATTTCTGCTCTGATCTTTATTATTTCTCTCCTCCTGCTAGGTTTAGGCTTTCTTTGCTGTTCTTTCTCCAGCTTTTTTAGGTGTAGCGTTAGATTTTGTACTTGAGATCTTTCTTGTTTCCTGAGGAAGGCTTGTATGGCTATATACTTTCCTCTCAGGACTGCCCTTATGGCGTCCCACAGATTCAGAACAGTGTGTTTTCATTATCATTTGTTTCCATGAATATTTTAAATTCTTCTTTAATTTCCTGGTTGACCCATTCATTCTTTAGTAGGTTGCTTTTTAGCCTCCATGTATTTGAGGTCTTTCCAACTTTCCACTTGTGATTGAGTTCTAGCTTCAGAGCATTGTGGTCTGAAAACATCCATGGAATGATCCCAATCTTTTGGTACTGGTTGAACCTGATTTGTGACCCAGGATGTGATCTGTTCTGGAGGATATTCCATATGCACTAGAGAAGAGTGTGTATTCTGTTGCTTTGGGAGGGCATGTTCTGAATATCTGTGATGTCCATCTGGCCCAGTGTGTCTTTTAAGGCCTTTATTTCCTAGTTGATCTTTTGCTTGGATGTTCTGTCCATTTCAGTGAGGGGGGTGTTAAACTCCCCTACTATTATTGTATTATTGTCGATGTATTTCTTTGATTTTGTTATTAATTGGTTTACATAGTTGTCTGCTCCCATGTTGGGGGCAAAGATATTTAAAATTGTTAAATCTTCTTGTTGGACAGACCCTTTGAGTATGATATAGTGTCCTTCCTCATCTCTTATTATAGACTTTGGCTTAAAATCTAATTTATCCGATATAAGGATTGCCACCCCAGCTTTCTTTTGGTGTCCATTAGCATGGAAAATTGTTTTCCAACCCCTCACTTTAAATCTGGAGGTGTCTTCAGGTCTAAAATGAGTTTCTTGCAGACACCATATTGATTTAAAAAAAAAAATCCATCCTGATATCCTGTGTCTTTTGTTTGGGGCAGTTAGCCCATTTACATTCAGGGTAACTATTGAAATATATGAATTTAGTGCCATCGTATTGCCTGTAAGGTGACTATTGCTGTATATTGTCTCTGTTCTTTTCTGGTTTACTTTTAGGCTTTCTCTTTGCTTAGAGGACCCCTTTCAATATTTCCTGTAGGGCTGGTTTGGTGTTTGCAAATTCTTTTAGTTTTTGTTTGTCCTGGGAGCTTTTTATCTCTCCTTTTATTTTCAATGATAGCCTAGCTGGATATAGTGTTCTTGGTTGTATATTTTTCTCATTTAGTGCTCTGAATATATCATGCCAGTTCTTTGTGGCCTGCCAGGTCTCTGTGGATAAGTCTGCTGTCAATCTAATATTTCTAACATTGTATGTTACAGACTTCTTGTCCTGAGCTGCTTTCAGGATTTTCTCTTTGTCACTAAGAATAGTGAGTTTTACTATTAGATGATGGGTTGTGTACCTATTTTTATTGATTTTGAGGGGGGTTCTCTGTGCCTCCTTGATTTTGATGCTTGTTCCCTTTGCCATATTAGGGAAATTCTCTATTGTAATATGCTCCTATATGCTTCTGCCCCTATCTCTCTTTCTTCTTCTTCTGGGATCTCAATTATTCTAATATTGTTTCATCTTATGGTATCACTTATCTCTTGAATTCTCCCCTCATGGTCTAGTAGTTGTCTCTCTTTTGCTCAGCTTCTTTATTCCCCATCATTTGGTCTTCTATATCACTAATTCTCTCTTCTGCCTCATCTATCCTAGCAGTAAGAGCCTCCATTCTTGATTACACCTCATTTTTAAAAAAAGATTTTATTTATTTATTTGACAGAGATCACAAGTAGGTAGAGAGGCAGGCAGAGAGAGAGGGAAGCAGACTTTCTGCTGAGCAGAGAGCCCAGTGCAGGGCTCGATGCGGGGCTCAATCCCAGTACTCTGGGATCATGACCTCAGCCGAAGGCAGAGGCTTTAACCCACTGAGCCACCCAGCTGCCCCTTGATTACACCTCATTAATTAGTTTTTTTTGATTTCAGCTTGGTTTGATATTAGTTCTTTTATTTGTTCTAAAGGGATTTTATTTCCCCAAACAGGGTTTCTTTAATATCCTCCATGCCTTTTTTAAGCCCAGATAGTACCTTGAAAATTGTCATTCTGAACTCTAGATCTGATATGTTACCAATGTCTGTGTTGCTTAAGTCCCTAGCCTTTGGTACTGTCTCTTGTTCTTTTTTTTTGTGGTGAGTTTTTCTGCCCTGTCATTTTATCCAGATAAGAATATATGAATGAGAGGATAAAATACTAAAAGGGTGGCAAAGACCCCAGAAAAATGTATGCTAACCAAATCAGAGGAGACTGCAAACTGGGGGGAGAAAAAAGGGGGTAAAAAGAAATTAAAAAAAAATATGTATGTATGTCACCCACTTGATTTTGGGTGTATTTTGGTCTCTTAGAAGAAACTACCTCCCAAAATTTTAAAGAAAGAAAAACTTATATATATACAAAAATAAGGGTAAACATGATGAAGGGATGGAATATGACTGTGCAGATGAAAATTTAAAAAAATTCTAAAAAGGGAATTGATAAGTTGGTTGGAAAAAGAAAGAAGAAAAAAAAAGGTGGGGGGAAGAGAATGTGCTCAGGCTGGAGACTAGTACAAAGTCCTGTGCTAGATTTAGGGTATATTTTGATCTATTAGAAGAAATTGTAGCCCAGAATTTAAAAAAAAAAAAAAACCTATATGTATACAAAAAATAAGGTTATATACGATGATGGATAAAATATGACTATAATAATGAAGGTTTAATCTTTAAAAATATTTTTTTTTCATAAAGGTACTCTTAAGGTATCTAGTTAAAGAACATTAAAAGAAGAAAGAGGAAAAGCTTAAAAAATTAGAATAAGAAAAAATTAAAATTAAAAAAATTTACTTAATTCTGGGAGACTAAAGAATCATGGGGATAAAGCCATGAATTCTTTGTTTTACTTTCTCCTCCTCTGGAATTCCACTGTTCTCCTTGATCAGTGAGCTTGATCTTGGCTGGATGTTCTTGCTGATATTCTGGGGGAGGGGCCTGTTGTAGTGACTCTCAAGTGTCTTTTCCGGAGGCAGAGTTGTATCACCCCTGCCAGGGGCTGGGCTAAGTAATTGGTTCGGGGTTTGCTCTCAGGAGCTTTTGTTCCCTGAATGCTTTCCATAGAGCTCTGGAGGATGGGATTGAAAATGGCGGCCTCCCAATCCCCCGCCCAGAGGAGCCGAGAGCATGGGACCCCACTCCTCATTGTGCCCTCAGAGAAGAGTGGTCAATCACTCCTGTCCCCCTGGTCTCCAGCCGCACTCCATGCTCACCCAGCCTCTGACTGAGCATTTCTGTCTCTGGTGCACAACCCTGTTTGGAGTCTCCAAACCCAGCAGATTCCTGCCTCCAAAGAAGGAAGGTGAGTCTCCCTGGATCTGCCACTTTTGGGGTCCCTGCTCAAAGAGCAATGGCCCAACTGTGCTGTGGATCATGGTTTAAGGTAACCCCAAGCTGAGAGCTCACTCCTTGGCTCTGTCTTTGTAGTTGGCTTCCCCACTCTGATACCTGGGAGTTCTGCCACACTCAGGCACCCCTGATCTATTTGTGACCCCGCAGGATCTGAGACCACACTGTCCCTGCAAGGGCTCCATCCCTGCTTAGCCTCTGGAGCGGTGTCCCTCAGTGGAACAGACTTCTAAAAGTTCTGATTTTGTGCTCTGTTGTTCCACCGCTTGCAAGGAGCTGGGCCCTCCCCCACAGTCTATATTCCCGTTGCTTCAGATTCACTTCTCCGCACATCATACCTTTGAGAAAGTGGTCGATTTTTTGTTCCTAGAGTTGCTGCTCTTCTTCTCTTTGATCTCCTTTTGAGTTTGTAGGTGTTCAGAATGGTTTGGTAACTATCTAGCTGAACTCCCGGGACCTGATATCATTTCAGTCCACTACTCCTCTGCTATCTTGCATCTCTTAGAGACTTTAGGACTTAACACAAAACCAATCAATTCCCGGTCATGTTCATTTCTTCCTTAGATGCTCAGTACCAGCAGGCACTTGTCCTGAGGTTACACCTTAGGGTGGAGAAAAGAAGGCAGGCAAAGGGAGGGGAGTGAGAAAGGAGAAGGATCCCAGAGACCAACCCATCAATCACATTAATCCAGGAGGTCACAGAAGCTAACATGGGTAATACCATGTTAACATTAATACCATAAAATGTTAATGGCTATGGGGTCTCTTGGCTTGGTGAGCCTACATTATATTTAGCTCTGTTGCAAGAACCATTACTTGTCTCCACCCCTGACAGTACCTCCCCCTTTCTTTACCAAGAAGCTGGTCTGGTCTACCAAGAAGAGGCAGTTTGGACTAGGTGTCAGTCATAGGTGAATCCATCAGTCACAAAGAGCCATTATTTAGTCCCAAAGAGAACTGTGCATAGGAAGGCTTACTACAAGGACTTCCCAACTTCCCATTCAGAGTTTGTCTTTCTATTTCCCTGCTGTTGACCATCTCTGGATGTCTATGTTATCTTCAAGTCCCATAGAAATTCTTTCCACCAGACCTGGCTCTCGTCAAGTTCCAATGAAAAGATTGTGTGATTAAGGTGCCATGTTGTAGTATAGGACAAGACAACAAGCAAGGCTCCAGAGCCAAAAGGAGACCTTAAAATGGTGGCATTTCAGGTACCATGATAGGTAAAGTGTTGTTATTTCCAATTCATATTTGCTCTGGAGCCAATTGACAATAGTAGAATGAATAAAAGTAAGTTCCAAAAGTCCAAAACATTCCCTGATGCTCCAAAGATGGGCCTCCGAGACCTCCTGAGGGGCACTTTCAGGGTCATGTATTGGAGAGAAGTCTCCCCAAATTCCAAGTCAACACATCAACTGTTTAAAAACCCTCAGTTTGTCTAGCATCTTTGTTTAGATGTGGTCATGTGACCTGAGAAGGTGAAGAGGCCTTTCTGTAGCAGGAAATACACTTATCTCAGGTTGGCTGGATTGGCCTCCAAGTCAACACCCTCCCAACAGAGAAGTGGAAAGCCTGTGGGTTTTATTGCTTTATTAACAAAAAAAAAAAAAAAAAAAAAAAGGAAGGCTCTCCTGTTGTAAATATGTCAATCAGCAAAAGCGTTTGTTCCTAAAATGATGAATAGTCCAGGGCTTCAAATGCAGTTATTGTTTGGTAGGATTTTGTTTAACTTAGTGCTGTTGTTAACTGTAATTGTTCTGAGACAGGTGATCCTTCACTAGTAAATACTTTATTTTTCAGCCATGTAACAAGAATTCAGTGAGGATGTGACTCTGTGTAGAGAAATGGAATAATTTCATAGCCTTATGTATTTTTTGTGGCTGATATGGCTAGGGTTATATTATGTGTGGTGTCGTGTGACCTATTATTTTAAGTTTGGTTAAGACCAAGGATTTTCTGCAATGGGGGAGTCTCTCTGTATTACATATGAAATTGTGCTGACCCCCTTCATTTCCCTTCTCTCTTCATGTTTCCCTGCATTTTCCTTTTCCTTCCATGTCTTTGGCTTTAGTTTCACCATATGACTGTGGCAAGGTGAGGGGAGCAGATGATTGTTTGGAGGGTAAGAAGAAAATATTAAAATATTTATTTATATTTGTTTTTATCTAAAAATATGGAGGTATTACGCCTTGCTGATATTCACCATATAGTTCAATCTCTGGCACTTCACTTGTGCGGAGTTTGGGCAATGGTGCCTCTTGTCAGGAAGCATCCTGAGGAAAGTGTTCTCATGTCAGGAGAGCCCCACATCACAGGGTGTGTGGTGGCTGTCTCTCGTTGTCCTCCAGGCCATTTTGACCTATTGTAGTTTTACGTGGGCACAGTTTCAGGGATTTATAGATTCTGCTTTCTAACATAACTAAAATGTCCTCCTGGTGCATGCATAAGTGGCTAAAAAGATTCCTGTAAAGAAATTATGGTTGATGATAGAGCTGATAATGCAAGCTCAGGAAAGCATGAGAATGGTCAAGAGGACCCCTCCTGGGATCCTTATCTGAACTTTTTGTCAGCTCATGTGTTCCCGAGACCTAACTTCCTATAATATGAGAGAAAACTTGGGAGATAGTCCAGTCTTGCCAACCTGGCCTATGATCCTCTTTCTGTATATGACATTATTTTTATAGAATTTTACTATGTTTTTTTAAGATTTATTTATTTATTTGAGGGAGAGAGAGGGAGAGAGAATGTGTGCTGGCACAGGTTGGGGTAGGGGCAGAGGGAGAGAATCCCAAGCCAACTCCCCACTGAGCACAGAAACCAACGCAGAACTTCATCTCACAATCATGAGCTCATGATCTGAGCCAAAACCAAGAGTCGGCCACTTAACCAACTGAGCCACCCAGGTCCCCCAGAATTTTATGATTTTCTATTTCAGAGATTGATCATATCTGACATCCCCTCCTAATTCTGGGTCTCTCTCCTGCCTGTTCACTAGCACTATTTAATAATATGGTTTCTGCAGAATGCCATATCATGGACAGAATGGTCCCCTTTTAACATATATTTTTCAATTAGATAAAACATTGTATATCATTTATTATTTATTTTTTATTTTTAAATTAAATTATATTAAATTTTTAAAAATTTTTATTTATTTATTTGACAGAGAGAAATCACAAGTAGGCAGAGAGGCAGGCAGAGAGAGAGGGGGAAGCAGGCTTCTCACTGAGCAGAGAGCCTGACTTGGGGCTTGATCCCAGGACCCTGGAATCATGACCTGAGCTGAAGGCAGAGGCTTAACCCACTGAGCCACTCACGTGCCCCTAATTTTTTATTTTTTAAATATTTTATTTATTTATTTGACAGAGAGGAAGAGAGACATTGAGAGCGGGAACACAAGCAGGGGGAGTGGAAGAGGGAGAAGCAGGCATCCTGCTGAGCAGGGAGCCTGATGTGGGGCTCAATCCCAGGATCCTGGGGTCATGACCTGAGCTGAAGGCAGGCACTTAACGGCTGAGCCACTGAGGCATCCCTATTTTTTAAATTAAAAAACAAACAAACAAACACAAAAAAACTCCACACCCAATGTGGAGCTTAAACTCACGACCCTGAAATCAGGAGTCACATGCTCTATCAACTGAGTTAGCCAGGTACTCTTTGAAACATATTTTTTAAAAAAATATTATTAAAAGTAATATATTTTCACTGTAGAAAATAGTTACTCAAAAGGAAGAAAATTAAAGAGAACTAAAATCACACTTCTAGGAGACAGTCATAGTTGACAGTCTTTTCTATTCATAAATATGCCTTTCTTTTTTTCTTATAAAAGTGGATTTTATTATACATCCCATTTTATGAACCACTGGAAAATTTGGGGTAGTAATCCATGCAATGGATTAGCTAAATTGAAGCTACTTCAAAATTGTCTGTAGACAGTTGAAAGTCAGGCTAAAAATGTCTTCCTTAATCCAAATTTCATGCTTCTATTTTCTTTTATTAATTTGCATAACCTTTTGCTCTCTTTGTGGGGAAGAAAATAATGTGTTATCCATTTGTTGTGTGTTCCATCAGAATTCTCAGTCTGGCAGTTGGCTTCTGGGAAAGATTTCAGCGTCTTTCATGGCCATGGTAATCTCTGCTTTATGGAGGAGCCAGGAAGCCCTGCCAGATGCAGAAAAATGCAGAGTGAGCAAGAGAGGCTCTGCTGCAAGCTTCTGCTTGGCTTTTCCTTTTCCATTCACATCTAATCTCATTATACTCCTGATTCAGACCGTGTTCTGCGCCCTGGACATTTGTCCAAAACAAGGAGAAAAACAAAGGAGAGTGGGCGATAGTGACCCAACATCTGGGTGAGACGGCATGTCTGCCCAGGAGGGGCAGAAGGAAAGCAATTCTTTTGAATGAAATTTGGATCTGCACAGGGAATTGTGACCTTGCTTCCTTTTGCTGCTTAATGGTTTTGTTTTATCTTGTAGACAACCACATCCCAATTAGTATGTTTTCAAGAAGGCAGTGGCTATGTCTTAGTCATCCCTCAGATCCGCATATCACCCAGGACCGTGTCTTTTACCTAGTGAACACTCAGTAAAAATTTGTTGTTGTTTGGGTTGAGTGTCATGATAACAGGATAGCGTGCATTATGCACGCCATATGGAAGCTCAAAAAAAGAGCAGATTTGGATAACGAACAGGCGATGCCATTGTGTACAAAGAAAACTTATGTGTTGACAGATATTTGCTGGAATTGATCAGAGAGTATAGCCAGGTGGTTGGATGTGTAGGTAAGAGTCAGTTGCTTTTCTATGGGCTTGTAGTGTCCTGAATGGTGGTTCCCAGAAGATATGTCCACTCTAAATCCCCAGAACCTTGTACAGATTACTTTATATAAAAAAGAGTGAATATTATCTTATTTGGCAAGCGATATGATGACATTAAATATATTTTTTAAAGATTTTATTTATTTATTTGACAGAGAGAGAGATCACAAGTAGGCAGAGAGGCAGGCAGAGAGAGAGGGAGGGAAGCAGGCTCCCCGCTGAGCAGAGAGCCCGATGCGGGACTCGATCCCAGGACCCCGAGATCATGACCCGAGCCGAAGGCAGCGGCTTAACCCACTGAGCCACCCAGGCGCCCCCCATTAATGCAATTGTTATCATCGCCAGCAACAGTGAGAAAATAGGGCTTGAAAAGGCAGGTGACACAACGGTAACAAATAAAAAGTAGGGAGGGAATAAATAGAATCAGTAAGGTCTTGATATGCCAGGTCATAAAATTTCCTGGAAAGATATTAAAGCAGACCCAGAGAAAGGCGGGGGGCTATATTATGTTCATTGATCAAGATGCTTAATAACATAAATAGGTCAATTCATACAAAATTCATGTCAGTTTTTATGCCATTCTAATCCAAATCCCGGTAGGTTTTTTTTTTTTTTTTTTTTTTAAAGATTTTATTTCACAGATAGAGATCACAAGTAGGCAGAGAGGGAGAGAGAGAGAGAGGGAGGAGGAAGCAGGCTCCCCGCCCAGCAGAGAGCCCGATACGGGACTCGGTCCCAGGACCCTGAGATCATGACCCCAGCCGAAGGCAGAGGCTTAACCCACTGAGCCACCCAGGCAGCCCTGGTTTTTTTTTAGAAACTTGACAACTGACTCTAAATCAGAGGTGGGAAAGCAAATATCCCAAAATAACCACTTCACACCTAAAGGAAAGGAATCAAACATAGAGTTTGTCCATATGCTAGAATACTGCGTGACAATGGAAACAAACACTGCTTTTATCTTTAAGCTTTGTATTAAAAAGAACTTTTAGAAAGGGAAAGGAAGACGGAATGATACTTAATGTATGCGCTCATTACAGTAAGGCTTTCGTGGAGCAGTTTTATTTCTTTGTCTCTCTGAGTAGTTGCAGTTTTATAACTACCAAAGTATAACCTTCCACTTTTCCACTTCAGCATGGTCGTTGAATTCCCCTCCCCCATCAAGGTCATGTGTCTGCATTCCTGTAGCTGTTTCACAGGACCGACTGCACTGCACACGGAAGCTATCCAGCCATGGGATGCCTGGGTGGCTTCGTCAGTTAAGCGGCTGACTCTCAATCTCAGCTCTGGTCTGGATCTCATCATGGTTTTTGAGTTGAAAGCCCTGTGTTGGGCTCCGTGCTGGGCAAGGAACCTACATTAACACGAAACAAACACAAAGACAAAACTAAAAAACCCCTATCCAGCCAGGAATACACATCAGACACTTGGGAGGTTTTAGAAAATTCACCACCCACCCTCCCCTTCATTTGATAAGCTTCTTTGGGTGGAACAGAAAGGGACATGCCCTCCTGCTTTTCTCATTCACCTTGGCAGAGAATCACCGCAGTGTGCTGAGAGATGATCATTGCGTTAGCTCTGTCTAAGAAAAAGAAAGTGTTGAAAGTGTTGAGAACCAGGGATCTAAAAGAAAGGATGACATTCTTTTCCCTTAAAGGTTTTCTTTTCTCTAATGGATTTTAGATTGGAGCTGAGTCACAAACCTGCAGTAGAGAAATTTGATGTAGAACATGAGGGCAGTTTCTAAGACTAGAATATGAGAAGGGCTATGAGTCAGTGCCCATAGGCAGACTCAGATAACCCGTGGGGAGAATAGGTTACTTTCCCTGTGGAGAAATCTCACACTGTGTGGCTACAGGTGCACCAGAAGGGGCCCCTGGAGACTTCATCTAGTGACTTGACATCTGGATGTTGCTTTGACTGCTCATAAGCAAGGACTCCCCAAAACAGACAGTTCAAAACCCTTGTGTCCCTGTAGCAGCAATGATTATAGTCACAGCCAAGCACTCAAAGTCAACTGCATTGCCAGCGAGGCCATTAAAATATTGGAAAATAAATGCTAGCCTTTATGGAATCTCTAGCCCAATCCCCAGTATTATGTATTCCCTTCAATCTGAAAATCCAGCATTTAAAAAATGTAAACAAAAACAAGTACAGAAATGTTAAAAAAAAAGGGGGGGGTGTGCCTGGGTGGCTCAGTGGGTTAAAAGCTCTGCCTTTGGCTCAGGTCATGATTCCAGGGTCCTGGGATCGAGCTCCGCATTGGCCTCTTGGGGAACCTGCTTCCGCCTTTCTCTCTGCCTGTCTCTCTGCCTCCTTGTGATCTCTCTCTCTCTCTCTGTCAAATAAAAAAATAAATAAAATCTTAAAAAAAAAGAATAAGTTGCCGGATTAGGAAAATAAAATTATATATAAAAAAAGAAATATAAAAAAAACCCTTTATATTTTATACTTAAACTTCATATAAATCCAAAGGTGTTTTTTTTTTTTTTTGTCTTTTTGCACCAAGACATAAATATGTTTTAGACTTAATCATGAGAATGGAAGATTGTTCAATTGCAGGGCAGCATTGAGGAATGAATGGAATTTATTGAATTTATGTTCTGTATTATACTTTTATGCTGCTAGGGAAAGGACTGACGGGTTGAGAAAGTTATTAACTTCTTGTGTGTATTAAAACAACACTTGAAGGCAACTGACTTTAGATAAGACAAAAATAATCATTATAGCCTGTGATGTTACTTTAGTTTAAATCCAGGCTGCCCTGAAGCTCAAATAGAGATAAAGAGCAAGGGTAGGATGAATGTTTTCATTGAAGTCGTAACTTCAAATATTGAGAGGCTCTTGGGAGGTTATCCAGTCTATTCTCAGTCTTTGACAGGATTATAGTTAAATCAGCTCAAGCAGATGGCAATCCATCTTATTTCTAAAATTGCCCACTCAAAAAATTCCACATGATTCTCTCTGTAGTTCTTTCTATTACCTTAACTTCTCTTTTTCTTTCTTTTTTTTTAGTCGTCCGTCACCATACAAAGGTAATGCACTATTCCTGACTATATTCTCCATGCTGAACATTATATCCCCTTGACATATTTATGGAAGATTGTACTTCTTACTCCCTTTCGCCCCTGTTGCCCACCCCCAACCCCTTGCCTCCTAGGGCAGGAACCAATCTTTTCTCTGTTTGTATGGGTCTGGGTTTTGTTTGTTTTGTCAGATGCTTTTTCCGCATCTATTGAGATAATCATATGATTTTTATCCTTCATTTTGTTAATGTGGTGTATCACATTGATTGATTTGCGAATGCTGAGCCATCCTTGCATCCCTAGAATAAATCTCACTTGATCATCGTATACGATTGTTTTGATATATTGTTGAATTCAGTCTGCTAATATTTTGTTGGGGATTTTTGCACTTATGTACATCAAGGATATTGTCCTGTAGTTTCCTTTTCTTGTGGTGTTCTTTTCTTACTGGTATCAGAGTAATGTTGGCCTCATAAAATGGGTTTGGAAGTACTCCCTCCTCTTTAATTCTTTGGAAGAGTTTGAGTGTAGGTATTAAATCTCCGATGTTCGGTAGAATTCACCAGTGAAGGTATCTGATCCTGGACTTTCATTTGTTGGGAGGGTTAATCTCCTTACTAGTAATTGGTGTATTCAGATTTTCTAGTTCTTCATAACTCAGTCTTGGAAGATTATAAACTTCTAGGAATTTGTCAGTTTCTTCTAGGTTGTTCAGTTTGTTGGCAGGTACTGGTTTGTAGTTTCTTATGGTCCTTGTATTTCTGTCTATCAGTTGTAACTTCTTTTTCATTATTTTATTTTATTTCTTTGAGCTTTCTTTCTCTCTCCAAAGAAACTGCTGCTAGTTTTTTTTTTAATCTTTTATATTTTCTTTTTAGTCTCTATTTCATTTATTTCTGCTCTGATCTTTGTTATTTCCTTCCTTCTACTAACATTAGGCTTTGTTTGTTCTTTTTCTTCTAGTAGGTGTAAAGGTAGATTATCTATTAGAGATTTCTCTTATTTCTTCAGGTAGGCCTGTATTGCCATGAACTTTGCTCTCACAACTACTTCTGCTGCATCCATAGATTTTGGACTGTCATATTTCTGGGGCACCTGGGTGGCTCAGTCATTAAGCATCTGCGCTTGGCTCAGGTCATGATCCTGGGGACCTGGGTTCGAGCCTCACATCGGGCTCCCTACTCAGTGGGAAGCCAGCTTCTTCCCCTCCCACTTCCCCTGCTTTGTTCCTACTCTTGCTATCTCTCTCTCTGTCAAATAACTAAAATCTTGAAAAAAAAGCTCTGTTTTCATTGTCTCTAGGTGTTTTTAAATTTCTCCTTTGATTTTTTTCTAGGACTCAGTAGTTGTTCAATAGTATGCTGTTTAATTTCCATGTATTTGTTGTTTTTCCAGTTTCCTTTTTGTGATTGATTACTCATGTTATACCATTGTGGTCAGAAAAGATGCCTGGTAAGAAAAAAAAAAAAAGAAAGAAAGAGAAGATGTTTGGTATGATTCCAGTCTTCCTGAATTTATTGAGACTTATTTTGTGGCCCAACATGTGCTCTATCCTGGAGAATGTTCCATATGAGCTTGAGAAGAATGTGCATTCTGCTGCTTTTGTATGAAATGTTCTGTATGTATCTATTAAGTCCATCAGGTCTAATGTATTGTTTAAGGCTGATGTTTCCTTATTGATTTTCTGTCTGGATAATCTATTCATTGATGCGAGTGGGGTATTAAAGTCCTCTAGTACTATTATATTGCTGTCAACTTCTCCCCTTAGGTCTGTTAATATTCGCTTTATATATTTTGGTGCTTCTATGTTGGATGCATAAATTTTTATAAATGTTATATCTTTTGCCGTATTGACCCCTTTGTCATTGTGTAATGCCTATCTTTGTCTTTTATTAGTCTTTTTTTTTTAAGTCTATTTTGTCTGATATGAGTATGGCTACCCCAGCTTTCGCTTGGTTTCCATTTGCATGACACATCTTTTTCCATCCCTTCATTTTCAGGGATTTTTTTCAAGGATTTCTATGTATCCATTTCTGAAGTGAGTCTTTTGTAGGCAGCATATAAATGGGTCTTTTTTTCTTTTTTAAATCCCAACTTTTCTTTTAATCTCAGGGGACACCTTCTTTTAATTCCCTTTTTAATTCAAAGGGAACATATAAGGCAGCTTGCATATGTTCCCCCCCCCCCCCCGCCATCACAAAGGGGACAGAATTATCTTTCACTATCTGTGATGATTTGTAAACAATACTAAATCATATACCAATCCTTTGTTCTTCTGGATCCAACTTCACAAACATTCTGCCTGTCTAAGCAACCTCTCATCCTTGTTTCTCTCAATTGCTTCCTTCCCCTCCCATTCAGAATTTCCAGGAGGGTTTGCAGAAGACTTTAATGCCCTGGCAATAGGAAAAGCAACCCTGCCTCAGCCCATAGGGATTTGTCAGCACCACGGACAGTAACTCATAATGCAAGCCTTCTACTGAGGCCATCTTGCCAGGTGAGCAGTATCTTTGAAGGACTTCCTCAACATATTCCCCCTTCTTTTCCTAGCCTTCTACTTTTTAAGGCAAATCACTTTAATTTCATCAATGTCAGTAGAGGCAGAGGAGTCCACAACTCATCATCTCTGAGACTCACTGGCTCAGGCTGCCAGGAGGTAGGCCCATCTAGACTTGCTCAGGTCAGCCCATCACTTGGTCCTTGGGTTCAGGGAACAAGTACAAAAGAGGCAGCGCAGAAGGATGGACTAGGCAAGAAAGGTAACTCCTCCATTTCTTCTGTTGCAGATGCCTCTATTAATTATATTTCACAAGGGGTTAGTGTTCCCTCAAATGTGCCATTCTTCACAGTTCCTGTTTTCTGGTTAGCAAACATTTGTTTTGTCTTTAAATCTATCAAAAATTAGCTCAGCAGTCTTGGCTACATCACCTAAAATTTCTGTCTAATCTTACAGATTTCACAATACTTCTCAAATTTTTAAGTGCATGCCAACATGGAAGTTATCCAACAGATACATTTGCTAATGTGTGAATGACACACACATAAGTTTACTCATTAAAAACAGATTGGAAGGGGCATCTGAGTGGCTCAGTGGGTTAAAGCCTCTGTCTTCGGCTCAGGTCATGATCCCGGGGTCCTGGGATCGAGCCCCGCATTGGGCTCTCTGCTCGGCGGGGAGCCTGCTTCCTCCAATCTCTCTCTCTCTGCCTGCTTGTGATTTCTGTCTGTCAAATAAATAAATAAAAATCTTAAAAAAAAAAAGAACAGATTGGAAGCAACATGAAAATCTATCACTACAAGACTATTTAAATAAATTATACATTTATACAATTGGATATTATGAAAATGTAAGAAAGAGGAAGTTCACTACATACTGATATGAAAGATCTCCAGAATATGTCACAAAATGAAAAAAGGCTAGGTTCAGAACCACATATTTATGTAAAAAGGAAGAAAATCATGTGTAGTTATGTAAGCTTGTATAAGCATACAATCTCTCCTGGGGGATATATAGGAAACAGGCCAATTGCCTCCAGGAAGGGAAACTGGGTAGCTGGGGTGAGATGTGGAGGGGGGTTTGCTTCTGTGTACCTCTATGTGCCTTTAAAAAAGTTTTTTTTAAAGTAAACTCTATGCCCAACATATTTTGAACTTATGGCCTTGAGATTAAGAATTGCACACTCTACAGACTGAAGCAGCCAGGCACCCCGCTTTATGTGCCTTTTGAATTGTGAGTAATGTGAATATTTTAACTATGTAGAAAAGAATACATTTAATAAAAATGAAACAAATTACCCGTGACTCTGTTTCCTCATCTATGAAATGGGACATAGCCATACCCCTTTGATTGTACTGAGAATCAAAGAGAATGATGTATGTAAACGTGCTCTGAAAAATACAAATGTTCTTTACATATAATCTTTGAGTATTTTAATAATATATGGACACTCTTTAAATTTTGGAGTGCAGAACTGGACATAATACTGAAATCATGATAATATAAATTAAATATTTGTGAAGCATTTTAGAGTTTATTAGTCCAGTACAGTTACCATATAAAGGGACTCTATCCTACGCTTTCTACTGCACTTTTTCTCTTCCTGTAGGTCAGGATAATTTTTGCCTGCAATAAGTGGTGCTTCCTAGCTGCTTCAGAAGAGGATGGAAAATGCTCGGGTGCCAGCAGGGTCCTAATGAGATCAGTGAGTAGTTGGTAGAAAACTGCCTCGTCGGAGAAAAGAAGGGAAACAGCCGGAGCGTTAAAAAGCTTGTGTAACCCACTGAGACACTGGACTGGAAATTCCGTTGTTTAATATTTAGAAGGAAGAAACACTATACTTTACTTTCTGGGGAAAAAAAAATCCTCTGGGTCCTGTACAACACATTTTAAAAAGTAATAATAAAAGCCGGTATAGAGGGGTTTCTTGTCCATCCTATAAGAAAGGAGACTTGAAAGGGGGCAGCACATAATATCCTGAAGAGATGTGTTAAAAAAGGAACCCCAGCTTTCCACATTCCGAAGAGGTCCCCTGAGACCTTCTACAACTCATTAAATATGTGAACAAGCACAAGACTCAGAACCTCTGTAGGGACTCCTGGCCTCGACTGGGAGAAAAAAATACAATGAAAGATTTGTAGGTCTTTGTGAAGTGGACCACAGTATAACAGAAAAACAAAATAAAGCTCCTTGGGTACTACTGAGGGAGAAGACTATAAAGAGGAAAATAAACCCACACTCTCATTTCAGTTTTTTTCTCCTTGGGAATATATTTTTTTTCTGCATAGTTTATGCCAAGAAAATTTCATTTATTTTCAGAATGTCTCCTCTATTTTTCATTCTTCTCTTCCTCTACCCTCTCTGCTTCTACCTTCCTCTCTTCTTCTTCCTCTTCTCTTTGTCCTTCTGTATTAGGAGTTGTCATACTTTTCCTGCAAAGGGCCAGAAAGTCAAGTATATTGGCTTTTTGGGCCATGCAGGCTCTGTGGCAACTACCCAATGGATCTTGTCACATGGCAGTGGCCATGGACAATTCAGAAATAATGGGTGCAGCTGTGTTCCCATCACCCTTCCTTCACAAAAACCACAGGTTCTAGATTCTCTGCCCCTGTTACGTGTTGTGATAGTTTAAATAAAGCTTACAGAAGATAGACAGTCATCAGTAAGTGTTTGGGACAACAGGTAGTTATCTGGAAGAAAATAAATAGACATCCATGCCTTACACTTCTTGAAAAAGATCAAAGATTTAAATGCTAAAATAATACACAACGCCAATATGAGAAAAGAACATAGGAAAATTATTTTAACCCTTCAACATAGGAAGGGTGAAACCTTTCTAAGTATTAAATAAAATTGTTTTAAAATGATAGATTCAATTACATTAACATGTTTGCATAAAAACTACTATAAGCGAAGTCATAAGACAAATAAGTTGGAAAAAATATTGCAACTCACGTCATAGATGATGAGGTAATGTTCTTAACATGTTGATTTCTACAAATCAATAAGAAAAATAAACAACCATCTACTAGAAAGATTGGAGAAATGCTATCACTAGCATCCATAGGAAAGATGATGCAAAGAGTTGTCAAATATTTTTAAAGAAATGTTCTACATTATTCATAATAGAAATGCCCAAATTCAAATTATACTTACGTATGAGTTCTCACATATCAGATAGGCAAATGTCCTGATATTTTATAAAAATTGGTTTGTAAGGCATCTTTATGTAGTTAGTGATAAATTAGTATGACCTCTGTAGAGGGCAATTCAGCAATATCTGGCAAAATTTGAAATGAATGTATTTTTTTTAACACAACAGTTCATTTAAAAAATATATTTTTCAAGATTTTATTTATTTATTTGTCAGAGGGAAAGAGAGAAAGAGAGAGAGCACAAGCAGGCAGAGTGGCAGGCAGAGGCAGAGAGATAAGCAGACTCTCTGCTGAGCAAGGAGCCGGATGTGGAACTCAATCCCAGAACCCTGGGATCATGACCTGAGCCAAAGGCAGATGATTAACCAACTGAGCCACCCAGGCATCCCTAACGCAACAGTTCATTTAAAAGTGTTTAATCAATAGATATACCTGGGCATATGCAAAATGACATCTATACAATGTTAGCTATTGTTGTACTTCTTGTAACAGCAAGAAAAGGAAGTGACCTAGAGGTTCACCCATAGGGGCCTTCCTAAATCTATTATGGCATATCCAGAGGGTGGTAGCTTTATAGCTACTGTGGGGCTATAAAGATAAGAAACTCTTGGGGTACATGACTGGCTCAGTTGTTAGAACATTTGATTCTTTAAAAAAAAAAAAAAGAACATTTGACTCTTGATCTCAAGGTTATGAGTTCAAGCCCCATGTTGGGTGTGGAGTTTACTTAAAGAGAAAAAAGAAAAGAAAAGAAAAAAAACCTCTTTATGTTCTGATATGGACAAATCTTAAAGATACATTCTTAGAAAAAAAGAAAGCTGCAGAACAGTGTGTATGGTGTGCTTCCAATTCTATAAAAGGAAGACAGAGTATGTATCTGTATCTGTTTGCACAAAAAGTCTCTGGAAGGATACTCAAGAAACTGGTAAGGGGGGCTCCCTGTTTGAAGGGGAGGTGGCACTATTCGGATGGATGAGAGAGGTAACAAAGGAGATTTTTCACTGTATGCTTTTTTATTCTTTTTTACTTTTAAGCCATTTGACATCATTATTCTTTTTAATTTTTAAGATTTTGTTTATTTATTTGAGAGAGAGTAAGAGAGAACAAGCAGGGGGAGCAGCAGAAGGAGCGGCAGCGGGAGAGGCACGCTTCCCACTGAGCTGGGAGCCTGACACTGGGCTTGATCCCAGGACTCTGAGATCATGACCTGAGCCGAAGGCAGAGGCTTAACCCAATGAGCCACCCAGGCGCCCCACTTGACATCATTATTAATATTAAAAGAAATAAAGTCAGTAAGACTCACCCAAATAACTTGGCTTTACACACACACACACAACTTCTTTGTTAACCAGTTTTAGATTCATAGATATTATGGTTTTTGGGTATGCTAATAATAAAACCCGTAATTATCTATAAATCTTGAAAAAAATTTCTGCTCATGTTAGAAAGATGATTAACTAGCAGGATAAAGTTTTATTATATGGTCCCTAGCTAATCAATTCGAGTAGGCACAAAGAAGATACTTTTCTTTGTTAGCCTGATATTAAGAGGGACTGGGGCTGGCTGGGGAAGCGGCAAGTTCCCCACCTTGGGTTTGTTCAAACACACGTGGCACAACCACCTGGGGGCCTCTGGTAGGAGGGGGGAAAACTCTAAGTCACTTTCTCTATTTCAGTCCTGAGATTCTATAATCAGAAGAAAAAGAGTGATGTGAACACCATACATTTCTTCCTAAGAGGTAGGGTTCTTAGGAACCTGGAAGGCAGCTGGACTCACCCTTATACACCCAACATAGCAGTGAGATTCTTTGGGGAAAAACCCCAAAAAACCAAAATAAAACAGTAACAACAAAAACCTTAGAGATTGATGCTTTAGAAACTGGCTTGAGGATCATAAAGGGGTAACAATGATGGAAGGAGAGCCCAGGATAGTTGGGGATGGAATTGGCAGTGAGCCAAGCCAGGTTAGGAGCTCGGCGCAAAGGAGCTCGGCGCAATGCCAAGGACATGCAGAAATTCGCATCCAGGTAAATAACTCTAGTCTTTGACGGGGACTCAGGCAACATTTTGCTGGCAAAACAGAGCACACCACAGTGCACCACTTTCCAGAACACTAGGCAATGTGCAGATGGGAAGTAATTTTTTTAGGAAATGGCTAGAAATTGACATTGATTTTTCAAATCATTCCTGTTTGTTCAGCTGGTGAAACACCTGGTAGCGAATGCTTTCAAGCACTCTAATTATAAGTGTGCTTCAGCTGATGTTCATTGCCCTAGCTGGATGTAGCCTCTAATACAGTACAAGACAGTAAATTTTTGATGAGAATAATGCTGGATGAAATGCAGTGTTCTTACAGGGAGCATTTGGAAAGATGGTGGAGGTATGGTGAATGAGTGCTTTGTACCTCCTCCCCCACCTTCTTTCCTTTTCCACTCCCATCTCTTTCCTTTCTCCTTTTAAAAATGTTGTATCTGGGGGCACCTGGGTGGCTCAGTGGGTTAAGCCTCTGCCTTCAGCTCAGGTCATGATCTCAGGGTCCTAGGATCGAGCCCCGCATCGGGCTCTCTGCTCAGCAGGGAGCCTGCTTCCTCCTCTCTCTCTCTGCCTGCCTCTCTGCCTACTTGTGATCTCTGTCTGTCAAATAAATAAATGAAATCTTAAAAAAAATGTTGTATCTGGGGGTGCCTGGGTGGCTCAGTCAGTTGGGTGTCTGTCTTCAGCTCTGGATTGAGCCCCACATTGGGCTCCTTGCTCAGCGGGAAAGCCTGCTTCTCTCTCTTCCTCTGCCTGCCACTCTCCCTGCTTGTGCTCTCTCTCTGTGTCAAATAAATAAAATCTAAAAAAAAAAAAAAGTTGTATCTGTAGGCCTCCTGAAGAACAGAATGACCAGTCTGTGGGGGGAAATAATGCAATAGTAGTACTTAAAATTTTTAAAAGCTCTACATCGTCATACATGTTGTTGCTTCCCACTATGCTCTCAGTGTGAGAGGAATAATGGTATCCTTTCCTCTGCTGACACTGAGGGGCAAGCTGATCATCAGATATGTTAAAGTTCCTTGCAGAGTCACAATTAGGTACCAGGTGCGTTCCATGTAGTCAGGGGGCTGAAAGAGATTTTGAGGGTTAAACAATTAATTTTCTGTGTCAACTGAGCTGGGCCATGGTGCCCAAATATTTGCCAGAATTTTATTCTGGATGATTCTGGGAGGGTGTTTTTGGGATAGGATTAATATTTACATCGATGGCCTTTAAATAAGTAGACTGCCCTCCATAATGTGGGTGGGTCTCATCCAATCAGTGGAGGGCTGTAAGAGAAAAAAGACTGACCTCCCCTGGAGCAAGAAGGAATTCTGGCAGCTGACAGCATTCGGAGTGGACCCGCAACACAGGCTCTTCTTGGGTCTCCAAACTGCCAGGCTACTCTGCAGATTTTGGACATGCCAGCCCGCATAATCATGTGAGTCAATTCCTCAAAATAGGTCTCTCTCCATGTACACTTCCTATTGGTTCTGTTTCTCTGGAAAACCCTAACACATTCATCATGCTCCTTTTTATTTTGGTATAAGTATCCTTTGAAATTATATAATATCTTGCAAGGGAACCACTTAATGACTTAATTCTGTATTAGGAGAAGTTAAGTCTGTGTTAATGTCTGTCTCAAGTCCCTCAGCTGTATAATGAGAATGGTTTGATGGGAATTGTTAGTCATCCCCTGAAATCCATTCTCTCCTTCTTTGTGGGCCGGTTATCCTACATTTCCCAGCTTCCTGGAAGTCAAGGTGGCCACGTGTCTGTGTTTTATCCGATGGGATGTGAGTGAAAGGGTTGTGTACCACTTTGGGCTTTGTTCTCAAAATAGTGGGTGTGCTTCACCTGGGCTGCCTTCCCCTGTCAGGATGGATCTTTGCCCACTCACTTTGACCATAAAAATGCCTGAGAGGGTGGGAGAGCACGACAATGGAAAGAACCAGAATCTCTGAATGACTGTGTGGTACAATTGTACCATCAACTTGCCCCGTTCACCTCAACGCTATCATGTGAATGAGAAATACATTTCTTTACACTTTAAGCCACTGTATTGCTAGCCTCTTAGTAATAGTAGCTTGGCCTTTGCCCTAACTAACACGTGACGTTTGTAGCAACCATCTTCCCTACTTCATGGGATTTTTGTGAGTATCCCATGAAAGAAAATGGTATCTATCTATGATACCTATCGCACTATTTTTACTTGATTATCCAACATTAAGCTTCCTCTAGATCTTCGTAGAATCTCTGTGAAAAGGGGACATAGGACTCAATGATATCTAGGAACTGCCCTGCTATTTCTCTGACTGGAGAGAGACTGCCTAGGGACAAGAATTGCATGAGAAATACAAAATGGCAAACAGATTTTGTTAATTACCACCAACCACGTCTGGATCGTATTTAGGAACTAACAGCTAATACCAATAGTGGGGAATGAGTGGCTATTGAAAGCATCTGACACATCAGATAAACCTTAATTTTATAACCATTTTGCAACCTGGTGATGATTCCTGAAGTGCCTATGGGAGCTACAATATGTTGAATGTCATGAGTCGTCTAGACTCTGCCAGAAAATCCGTTCAGAGTGACAGGATTTATGGTTTCACACTCCCGGGAGGGCACAGACTCCACTAGACCACATTAGCCTGCTAAGAGCCAAGTACTACTCTTAGTGATTCTTACTTTACACAAAAACACTCCCATTTCCAAAGTACATTTCCAAAGTATAATAAATCAATATATACCCATGTAAAAAATGTCTTCATAAGAGAACAAATCCACTCTTGAAAGATATGAGCAGACGTTAAAAAGAAGAGGCATGGAAAGAAAATGATCAATGGCTTAAAGTGATGACCACATATGGCTCAGAACTTGTGTTTAATTCTTTTGGGATGAGAAAATGGGATCTTTCCTGCCCCTTCATACAGGCAGTCTTAGGTCTGATGTGCCAGACGAAGTGGTTTACGAGATCTTTGAGAAGAATTATTTTCACAGTCTTATTGACACTGCTTTCATTTGGTTATCAACACTTGGTTGGAGAGAGGGGCACCTGTGTGGCTCAGTCGGTTAAGTGCCTGCCTTTGGCTCAGGTCGTGATCTCAGGGTCCTGAGTATGCTTCTCCCTTTCCCTCTGCCCCCCGACTTATGCTCGTTCACTCTCATTCTCTCTCTCTCTCTTTCAAAAAAAGACTTAGTTGGAAGGAAAAACTGTTAGTTTTTTTTTTTTTTTAAGTTCCCATTACGAAAAGCGATCCATCAGGAAAAACCCCAAGAGGCACTTCCAGATTTGAACAGTTCCCTGGACTGAAATCTAGCCATGAATGTAGAATGATGAGAAAGGACATCTTGGAAAAATAAGTGTTGTAAAAATGTGTAACTTGTATCAGCTGAGCGTAATGCAAAGGTGTTTCTTTGGACTCATACACACTACCTATTGACTTAAGTGAGCAAGTTCCCAGGGCCTGTTTGAATTTGACCCTGGTGGCTGCTTCTCCAAGCAATGCCTTAACAGAAAACCAACAGGAATCATTTTGGCAGGAAGGAAGGATCGTCTTAGGTGCTTAATGAGAGAAAAGATCTGAGCCTGTTTGTAACAAGAAATAGATATTAGCGGTTCAGAGCCCATTTGGGAATTTTCATCATGCTAATAAATGTCAAAGAGAAACATTCTTCCTTTATTATTAGACCTTAGACTAATTTACCCAAATACGAAGTTGTCTTTGTCCAATGAGAAAGAGAAAAATAAAACTAAATGAAGTGAGTAATTAAACAGAGGAAAGAAGACCAAATTGAGACTGTATTTTACATATGGCTCATGAGGTTCTCTTTGGGCTGAGGAGGATTAACTGTTATGAAGATTTTATGCTGTGGGGAGCTGATGGGATGGATTTGTGACAGATGAGAGAAATGTAGATGAACATGTAGCTCATTCAAATGTTTCCAGTGTCTTGTTCTCCATCTTGCTGAAGATGAGGGCATAAGGTAAGATACTGGAGCAGAACGGAGTCCCATAGTTCTGTATAAAGAATCACAAAGTCTGTGATGAAATATGCTTTCTCTCTTTCTTTTTTTTTCACAAAGACTTATTTATTTTAGAGAGGAGGAGAGAGCACACGCGCAAGTGGGATGGGGGGAGGGTGAGGCAAAGAGAGAGAGAGAGAGAGAAAAGGAATCCACAAACAGACTCCCTGCTGAGCATGGAGCCCAATATTGGGCCCGATCCCGGGACCCTGAGATCATGACCAGAGCAGAAATCAAGAACCAGCTTAACCGACTGAGCTACCCAGGCGCCCCTGAAATATACTTTCATTTGTTCTTATTTTGTGTTGGTTTGATTTTTGTACACTTGAGTCCTTGTTTTACTTAGGATTCTCCAGAGAAACAGAAACCCATAGAATGTGTGTATATGGGTATGGGTATGTGGGTGTGTATTGTTAAAAACCACAAGCCCAAAATGGAGTCACTTAGGTCAAGTCACCAAACCAGGGCTTCATACCTAACCTAACTGCATGGCAACCTTCCCCAGAAATGTAAGTCTTAACTGGTCAGTCAAGAATTTTCTGATTAGTACGTGAGATAATCTGTCACATGGGTTCTAAACATCTCCCAAAGGAAGGTGAGGTAATACACCTAATAAGTCCCCTTGCCCTTACACCTGAGGGAAGGTGACCTTGCCTGGAACAATTTTCTTTTCTTTTGCTAGGAACTTCTTGCCCCATTCTTCTTTTTTTTTTAAAGATTTTTTTTTTTTTTTTTTTTTTTTTTTTTTTGGGGGACGCCTGGGTGGCTCAGTTGGTTGGACGACTGCCTTCGGCTCAGGTCATGATCCTGGAGTCCCGGGATCGAGTCCCGCATCAGGCTCCCGGCTCCGCGGGGAGTCCGCTTCTCTCTCTGACCTTCTCCTCGCTCATGCTCTCTCTCACTGTCTCTCTCTCAAATAAATAAATAAAATCTTTAAAAAAAAAAAAAGATTTTTTTTTAAAATTTATTATTTATTTTGACAGAGAGAGATCACAAGTAGACAGAGAGGCAGGCAGGCGGGGAGAGAGAGAGAGAGAGAGAGAAGCAGGCTCCCTGTCGAGCAGAGAGCCCGATGCGGGACTCGATCCCAGGACCCTGAGATCCTGCCTGCCTCTGAGTCTAGAGTCTGAAGGCAGAAGAAGGCCAATATCCCAATGCAAAAGACAGGCAGAAAACGTGATTTCTTTCTTACTCTGCCTCAGTGAAATGGAGGAGGCCTACCCACACTGGGGAGGGCCATCTGCTTTACTCAGTTCCTGGGTTCAAATGCTAATTTCATCTGAAAGTTCTTTCACAGAAACACCCAGAATAATGTTTAAGAAAATATCTGGGTCCCCCATGGCCCGGCCAAACTGACACAAAAAATTAACCATTATAATCACATTATACAAAAATTGAATGTAATATAATTTTAAGAACTCAGAACATGCTCTGTTGATGACATGGGGCCTTCCATTTGCCCCTAGAATATTCCTTTGTGACATTAGCATCCTTCTATGACAAGGAGAAATAATGGCAGCTGTGGACAGATCAGTCTTTTCACTTACCTGTACTCTTGGAATTGAAATGTTCAATGGATTCTGCCTGGATAGTAAAGCACTTTGTATCCTGTGGTCCTTTTTTCTGAACCCTCACCACAGCTGATTGGACCAGGGTACAAGCAAATCCATAGGCTCACCAGCAACCTATGAGCTGGTGTGTCAGGATGCACGGAGCCAGTAAGAATAGAGCATGTGAAACAAGAAATACTGAAAACCGGTACAAAGTAGCAGCCTAGGGAGAGGTGATGCTCTAAGGTAGGGCCCAGGCCAAGCATACAAAGGCCTGTGAAAGAGTTTAACAGAGTAAGGGGCCAGCCTATAAAAAGGAAGAGGTCAGATCATTGCAGACAGAAGCACAGATACTGGGAAGGTCTTGTTCTCAGAAGTTCTGTGCTTTTGGGGATACCCAGTTCCAGTTCCTGGCCATGTCGGTCTTTACTTGAACACATTTCTCTTGAGGCAAGTCAGGTAGGTCTCTTACACTTTGCTAGGTGAGTTCTCTTCTATTTTACATTGTATGAGGGTCTGTGTAAAGATTTCACTCAGATATGTTCGTTCAACTTTCCTTTTGCAAATTCAGAAAATGAAATACAGAAAAACCTTTTGGCATCGCAGGCCACCATGATGGCCGTGAACAAGTTTGAATCTGTCAGTCACGACTTACTGCATGTTCAGCAATGTATTCTTTTTAAGTTGGGTGTAGAGATTACTCTTGATAAGGTCCATTTTCCTTTTTTTATGACCAGAGCTTTCGTTTCGTATTTAAAATTTTTTTGCCTAACCCAAAGATACAAAGATTTTATTCTGTATTTTCCTCTATTCCTTCTAGAAATTTTATAGTTGTAGCTCTTGCATTTTGGTCCATGATACATTCTGAGGTTTTGTTTTGCTGTTTTATTTGTGGTTTGAAGGTTCATTTTTTCCTCATACGATTGTCCCATTGTTCTAATACCGTTCATTGACAAGGTTATCTTTGGTGCTTTTGTGAAAGTTGAGACGCCTTATACCTGTTGGGCTATTTCTGTACTGGCTTCTTCTGTTCCACTGGTCTATTTCAGGGGTTGACAAATGATGGCCTGAGGTCCAAATCTGGTTCACTATCTGTTTTGTAAATAAAATTTTGCTCTCAGTAGAGCCCATTTATTCCTTTAAGTATCGTCTCTTATTGTTTTCATGCTATAAAGGCAGAGTTCAAACAGATTAGAAAGCCCAAAATATTTACAATCTGGCCCTTTGCAGAAAAAGTTTGCTGACTCTTGCTCTATGTGTTTATCCTTGTGTAATATCACACCATCTTGATTACTATAACTTTCTAGTAACTCTTGAAATCAAGGTATGTTTTCCAGCTCTGTTCTTTTTTTGAAACTGTTTGGTTATTCTTGCCTTTTTTTTTTTTTTTTTGGTATTTCCATATGAGTTTTCAAATTAGCTTTTCTACCAAAAAGTCCCTGGAATTTTACTTGGAATTACTTTGGATATATAGATTGATTTGGGGAGAATTAAAATCTCAACAATATTGAACCTTCTAATCCATGACATGGAATGTCTCTCTGTTTATTTAGGTCATCCTTAATTTCTCACAGAAATGTTTTGAAGTTTCAGTTTACATGTCTTGCATATTTTTGTTAAGTGTATCCATAAGTATTACACAATTTTTGAAGCTTTTTTAGTTTATTGCCTTTTAATTTTCCATTGTTTATTACTATTATGTAGAAATACAGTTAATTTTTATGTATTAATCTTGTGTCTTCCATCTTTGCTCTATTTACTAATCAGTATGGGAAAATCTCTTAGGATTTTCTGCATAGATATCACGTCATCTGCAAATAAAGGCAGTGTTATTTTTTCCTTTCCAATCTAGATACCTTTGATTTCTTTTTTTCTTGTATTAGTCCACTGGATAGGACCTCCAATACAATGTTGAATATAAGTGATGAGAATGGACATTCTTGCCTTATTCCTGATCTTTGTGTAAAACATATTTACTTGTTCACCATTAAGTATGATGTTAGCTGTAGGTTTTTTTTTTTTTTTTTTGGTTGCCTTTTGTCAGGTTGAGAAAGTTTACATCTAGTCCTAGTTTGCTGAGAGATTTTTATCATGAATGGGTGTTGAATTTTGTCAAATGTTTGCTCAGCATCTACTGAGATGATCATATGGTCCCTGCTCCCATGAGCTTTTAGTCTCTTGGTAAGGATAGACACCAAAAAAAAAGTGAAAACAAAGAATAATGTGATGTGTGAAAGATAAGGAAAATCCAGGAACCTAGGCCAGTCCAGGGTCAGAGAAAGTTTTTCTGTTTTCTTTCTTTCTTTTTTTTTTTTTTTTTAAGATTTTATTTATTTATCAGAGAGATGGAGAGAGACCACAAGTAGGCAGAGCAGTAGGCAGAGGGTGAGGGAGAAGCAGGCTCACCCACTGAGCAGGGAGCCCAATGCGGGGCTTGATCTCAGGACCCGGCGACCATGACCTGAGCTGAAGGCAGCTGCCCAACTGACTGAGCCACCCAGGGGCCCTGAGAAAGTCTTTTTCAAGTAGTGAGGTTTAAAGATGGGATCGGGAGGGAGATAGACCATAAGAGACTCTTTATCTCACAAAACAAACTGAGGGTTCCTGGGGGGAGGGAATGTAGGGATAGGATGGTTGGGTTATGGACATTGGGGAGGGTATGTGCTATGGTGAGTGCTGTGAAATGTGTAAACCTGATGATTCACAGACTTGTACCCCTAGGGCAAATAATAAATCATATGTTGATGAAAATAATTGAAAAAAAAAAAAAAGAAGTGAGGTTTAAATTGAGACTGAAAGAGGAGTAGGAAATTGGTAGGTGAAAGGAGGTGAAAAGCAGAATAGGAGTTGACATCCCATGACGCAAGTTCCAAATCTGGCTCTGCCGATTTCTGGTTAGATGAGGAGAGGATTTCTTGCTGAAGTGCTATCTGTCGTTTTGCTTTTGAGTTGTTTCTCTTAGTATGTGTAAGGTACACTCTGAGTTTTCCTCTAGATGATGATGTAGAGATGGTGGCACCATATCACTCTTGCCCTACTCCATGAAACCCCATAGGAAAAAAACCCACAAGAACTTGACCTCAACAACTGCTTGTTTGCTTCTCTTCTCATGGACAAGGAGAATCAGGTAATCCACTTGATTTCCCTTTCCTCTGCAGGAGCCTGGAAACTCAGAGCTGGATCCGAGCCTGCCCTTAAGTAACCGAGTAGGACCTCATATAGACATGTTCTGATTTTCTTGGAGTCATGACCTCTTTTAAAAATTTACTTTTTCTTGCTCCTCACTTTATATTTTATTGCATGTTTCTTATATCCTATTACTTAAATATTTTATGGAACAAATAGGTTACAAACAAATAAAAAAATATACAATGACACAAAAATTAAAGCTTTCAAGAAACAAGTCCTTTATTACTAAGGTTCTGGGACCTCTAACAGCCCAAGCTGCTGCCCCCTTATCCTTCTAGGATAGCCACCTGCCCTCTCCCAAACTTGTCCACTCCCCCTGCTCCTTCAGATTTCCTTCCTCTCTCTGGCTGTGTCACCCTCTGATCAACTTTTGCTCTCCCAGAAAACCCACAGACAGTTCTTGCTTTATTTATTTATTTATTTTTAAAGATTTTATTTATTTATTTGACAGAGAGAAATCACAAGTAGGCAGAGAGGCAGGCAGAGAGAAAGGAGGAAGCAGGCTCCCTGCTGAGCAGAAACCCGATGTGGGGCTCGAACCCAGGACCTGGGATCATGACCTGAGCCGAAGGCAGTGGCTTAACCCACTGAGCCACCCAGGCGCCCCCAGTTCTTGCTTTAAAGGTTTTATAAAAGTTGTGCTAATGGGAAGGATAACAGAAAGAGAAGAGAAGAAGCAAAAGTGAGGAGACTGTTAAAATTTCCAAGGTCTTACTAGTTCCTGGCCCTGACCTATGCTTTCTTGACTTCTTTTCAACATGGCCTTTGGAAGTCCCTTTTGAATTTCTGTTCAGTGTTTTCATCTCCTGGTGTGACACTTATAACTCTCTTCCCCGTTAGGGAAAGTTAACCCCTGTGGAAGCTCATCTTCCACTCCAGAGACCCAGGAGGACAGTCAGGGACGTACAGTAGGTGCCTCCCATTTTCCTAGTAATCTGCTTTGATCAAGGCCTGAGGACTTGGGCGGTTCACACAGGAATGAGCCTCACTGGGCATCTTCTAGCATTCTGTACCTCTCCCTGGAACCTCTTTTCCTCCCCACAATCAAGGCCCTAGATTTTAGGTGCAAAACGATTGTAATTTTGTTGTGATGGCCTCTGGAAGCTTGGCCATCAGCAACATAGCAGCACAAGATCCTAGAGAGGTGTGCTGAGGTGGGACATCTGGTGGGGAGAATCAGCTGGGGCAGATGAGCTGGGGGCCATGGGGTATATTTATATAGAGGGCCTCTTCTACCAAGTATTTAGTGACATGGGTGGAGTGGCTCTTTTTGGCCCCCTTTTTGTAGGACACGATAGGCTGTTCTTTGGGTTGGCTCCCCTTCCCCAAATCAATCTGTACCTAAATATGAGTACTTCTACTCAAATCATGCTTTGAAAGTAGCTTTAAAGCAGAAGTTTTATCCCAGGCGTCCATGGATCTATGACCAGTGGCTCTACCCAAAGAAAGCAGCTAGGCTTTTTCTGACAATTCTTCTTCATAGAATCTTATGTTTATCTCATCTCTGGAACACTCTATCTTTCCCATCAGTTTTTCTCTTTTTCTTTTTTAAAAAGGATTTAAGATTTCTTTTAGAGAAAGTTGGGGGAGGAACAGAGGGGGAGGGAGAGGGACAAGGAGACTCTGTGCTGAGCATGAGTGGATTTGGGGTTCGATCTCACGACCCTGAGATCATGACCTGAGCCGAAGTCAAGAATCTGATGCTCAACAGACTGAGCCACACAGGCGCCCCTATCCCATCAATTTTTAGATAATCTTTGTACCGCATGACACTTTAAGTAAATAAGAATAGAATATATTGTCAGTGGAAGTGAATATCTTAGGGGAATTCTGACTTTGCTATTCATTCTTTATGCTATGTTTCGTTTTTTCTTTAAGACACCCAGTTCCTTTTCCTTGCCAACAAATTCCCGTCCCTTTCTTTTCAAGAATGACTAAAATTGGAACCAAAGTGGAGGGTCTGCATCTGAGAAACCCTGTGGGTAAGATTCTCATTGGAGTAAGGTACCTTTCTTGCAGTCCCTCATTAAATATTTGTTGAGGCCGAATCACTAAGAAGGAGCATGTGTACCTTGGACTAGCAGCATCTGGTCTCTATTTACCTCCCTAAGATGTAGCTGGAGGGACTGGGGCCTCCCGGAGAGGGGGCAGTACCCAGAGGAGTCATCCATGAGTACTCTGGCCTCCTATTTGTGTTCAAATGAAATTTGGGTAGAGTGAACACTCAGGGGGAATGTTTTAAGAAGAAAAAAAAAATGGAGATGTGACAAAAACTCAATAAGCAGACTTTTTCAGGGGTGAAAAGAGGCTGAGTGATTTTCTTTTTGGCTGTTGGCATATCTTTAAATATGAGCAAATGACAAAACAGGATTGTAAAATATTTGCATTTAGTGGAGGAATGTTTTCACACGTATAAACACCCTGGTGTATGTATAGTTTCATTTGACAACAGTGCCAAAAACAGAACTGCATGGATGTGAGATCAGGCAACGCTGCTTCCCCTTCTCTCCCCTCCCCCACCTCCTAGTGCCAGCATCACCATAGAAGGCTCTAGACAGAGGGGAGGGAGGATTTGGTGCCGTTTGGTTGCCAGGAAACCACACTATGGGTATAATCCAGATCCTCTCTCTCTCCTACCCCCACCTCAGCATATTTCAGTTTTAATTTGGCTTTTTGAATAGGTAACAGATTCACATGTTTCAAACATCAAAAACTACGAAAAGCTATAAAACAAAAGACTCTCTCCTACCTTATCCCTCTTTATTCAGTTCCCATCCACCTCAACAAATAACCGCTATTAATTCTTTCTTGTTTATCCTTCTAGATATCTCTATCTATCATCTATCTATCTATCTATCTATCTATCTATCTATCTATCTATCTATCTTAGTGAGAGGAAGGAGGTGGGGGGAGAGGGAGAGAATCTTAAGCAGGCTCCATGCCCTGTGCTGAGCCCAACTTGGGGCTCCGTCTCATAACATTGAGATCATGACCTGAGCCAAAATCAAGAGTCAGATGCTTAATGGACTGAGCCACCCAAATGCCCCCTCCTTCCAGATATTTTCTGTGTATAAGTAAGTCCTATAAATATATTTTATTCTGTGCAACCTTTTAAAACATACATGACAGCCTGCTTTACACACAGGCATGGTTTATGCATTTGTAGTTTTTTGCATGATTTTTCCATCTTGATTCATTAAGGACTTCATTCTTTTTTACAGCTAAAGAATATTCCATTGTATAGATTTACCATAGTTGACTAATCAGATTCCTTTTGATAAACATTTATGTGGCTTCCAAGCTTTGGCTACTACAGACAATGCCTCATACAAAACTCTTGTACAAGCTGTTATTTCCCATGTGTAAGTGTATCTGAAGATAAGTTCCCAGGGTCAAAGGGTATATATATATATATTTAATTTGGATGGATACTGACAAATTTCTCATCATAGAAATCAAACCACTTTATAATCCCAGAACATATGATGAAATCACGTTTTTGCTAGTCTGATTGGTGAAAAATGGATAAAATGGTGAAAATTTTCATTGTAGTTTTAGTTTTCATTTCCTTTAGAATAGAATGAACATTATAAAAAAAAAATATAAGAGCCACTCTTTATTTTCCTCCAACAAACTCTCTGCTAAGACATTGCAGCTTTTTCTGTTGGGTTGTAGATATTTCTTACTAATCTGTCGGGGCATCTACTATGTAATATTAGGGTGACAGAAGTTGTGAGTATTTTCCCCAATCTTCCCCTTTGTCACTTATCTTCTGACTTTTTTTATGATTTTTTTTTTAGAAAGGAATGCACATTTTTAACAAATTTTAATTTTTATATAGCCAATATATCAGTCTTTTAAGATTTTTGGATTTTGGACAAATAGACCAAATCTATTCAAAGTTATGAAAAATTCTATATTCTATCCTAACATTCTTACAAATTCATATTTATATTGCTATTACACAGAAGGAAAAAATTTTTCTCCTACTCTTCTGAATTCTTGGCTGAGACTCCTGTAATAAAAAACAGATTAACAAGAGAAAAACAAGCAGAAGTTTATTAACATGTATATGTTATATATACATGGCAAGCACTCAGGGAAAAATGAGTGACCCCTGAAGTGTCTTAGAATTCAGAATTAAATATCTTATTAGGGAAAGGGTATGGGGAATGTAGGCCTCTCAGAGGAGAGTAAGTGTTTCGTAGGAAAGATGAATGGGCCCTTAGGAGAACAGATGGGAGGTATGACAGTTTGTGACAGAGTTTGGGTGCAGTGTTGATGTCTATTCTCCTCTCTTGTAACAGGAGTTAGTCTTCCAGGTTAAGGAAACTCCTGGGAGGGGATGTAGGACAATTGAGTTCCTTTTGGAGGATCTGTCTTTAGACAGATAAGGAGAGTTCAGAGAAAGCCTCTCCCTGCATTTGCTTTTTTTCAAGTGTCTACAGCTCAAAGTAATTAAATAGCAAAGTCATATTTTTAACAAAACAGCATATATGGGGTGGAATATCCTGAACTCCTACAGTTTAGGGTGGTATATTCTGCTGCCCTTCAGTGTTTTTAGAGACAGGGAGTTAATTTTGTGTCAGTTTGTTTCCAGATGGCTCTCCAGTTGTCCTGAACCATGACACCATGAACTGATTAGTCCCTGTTTTTCCTTGAGTATCAGGGACACTTCCTTATCCAGGCTGGCAATCTCTTTCCCGAGCAATGTGGGGGTTGGGGTAGGGGTGAGGGTAGGGTGCCAAAGCTAGGTCCCAGGGCAATCTTCCCCTTTGCTGTGACAGCAGAGCAGAGACCTCTGTCAGGTAGGAAGTCCATTGGGATGCAGAGACCGTCTGTTGTTTAGGGATGTGCACACAGGGAATCCCGAGTTGCCACCCAGGCCCCCTCCCCCTCCACAAACAGGGAGTGCAGCAGCTCAGAACCACTGCACTCAGGGGTGGAATTAGGCTGTGGGCCTGAATAAATAATTAGAAATTGGCTGCTGAGAGAATGTCCCTGGTGATTGCTTGCTCTGGAATTTTGCTGGGTGGCACACAGAGTTTTATTACCCAATTAAAATACAGCAGATTAAATCGTGCAAAAGGAAGATGGAATGGGCAATAAATCTGCCATGGAATGGGCTGTGGAAGGCCCACCCCGAAAGGCATGAATTGATGGCTCAGAGAGAATGGAGAAAGAGAGTAGTCTGTTTCGCCAAAAAGAATCACTAGCGAAGCATATTCTTGAAAGGAGACAGAATGTTTGCCTTGGGGAGGATGGGTGGTAAGTTTGGAAGCATGGGCATTGGGCGAAGAAAGGTAAGTGTTTCCAGTTTCCAGGGAAGACTCTGGAAAGAAGGGAAATGGAGGGTTGGCAAAGGCAGCCAAAGGTAATGAACTATCCTCCACATTCTTTTGTAATGTGCAAACCCTGGAGGAGATATCGGTGATACCATGGTGTCCATTGCCCAGCGTGACATAACGAATGATTAGGTCATAACAGGTTCTGAAATGTCCGCGAAGTAAGAAGAGGCAGGGTTATCTGTTCATTACACAGTAAAGTATATATATTTCTGGTGGTATTAGTTTGCTAGCGCTATGGGAACAAGGAACCACAGCCAGTCATGTGGCTTCAATGAGAGACGTGTACTATCCCACAGTTCTGGAGGCTGGAAGGCTGACATCCGTGTGTCAGTGGGGCTGGGTCCCCTCTGAACACGACAAGGGAAGAATGAATCTCTTCCAGCCCTCTCTCCTTGTTTTGTGGGCAGCCATCTTCTCTCTAGGCCTCTTCCCATCGTCCTTCCTCCATGCATGTCTGGGAGAAGGTTCCCATATGTTCATAAGGATGAGGGCCCACCCTAATGACTCACTTTAACTTGACTGTCTATAAAGACCTTACCTCTAAATAAGGACACATTCCAAGGTAGTGCGGGTTAGGACTTCAACATCTCAATTTTGGGGGCACACATTTTAGCCCATAGTCACTTGACATCTTGAAATACAACAATTTTCTTCTTTATGTCTATAGTGTCACCTTCCCCTTCCCAGCCCCGGGGCTTATGAATACATCTTTTTCACAGTTCTCACGGTTCTGGTTTGCAGTGCTGGCTTTCAGCTCACTGGTGAAGCCCTGTGAGTGCAGTACTAGATACATTTGCTTCTGTTTGGTACTCGGTGAAGGGGGCAAACACTGTGCTTATCTTGATGGTGAGTGGGAAAACATGGCTCCTTGGAAAAGATGAAGAGACTTGTGAGTCTCCTTCTGGCTGTCCTTTCTTTTCCCCTTGCTAAGGACCACCAGATGTCACATTCGAGACCAATTGGTCTGGCACTGGCACCTTCCAAAAGGAATTTATAAAGTGTATCCATGTATGAGTGTACTGAATATAGTCAGGATTTTAGTTGAAACCATCCAGCTGTCCTCATCTGGCCTGGAGCTTGGGCCTGCTTACATGTCTGGCCATTGGACAAAATGAAACATAGACCCTGTCTTCACCTTGTGTCGACATTAGTCTCCTTGCCTTTGTCTTGCTGCAAAACAGATTGATAACAAGGATGAAAGTGTGTGCCAGATGGCTGGGTGTCCTGGAGGTTGACCTCTCTCCCCAGCCTGTACCTGTCACTAGGAGCATTTCTTGCTCCTCACTTCCAGCTTGGGAAGGCTGTGCCTAGCATTGGTAGGCCCCCTCACTTAGAGCCACCCTTGATTGCTTGTTGGTGTAAACTGACTCCATTCAGTCATCCAGCAGACACTTATTGAATATCTGCTCTGCACTAGTCACTTTTCCAGGTAATAGCGATAAAGTAGGGATAAAAATAAAGACACCCATCCTCCTGGACTCTGGAGTTTATAATCTGGTCAGGCTGAACACTTAGCAGCATAGATAAGGTGTTATATGCTAAAAACAATAAAGCAGGATAAAAGGATCAGGAATATGGGGCTCAAGACAGGTGCAATTTTGGAAAGGAGTAAGTCTCTTTAAGAAGGTGACATCTGAGGGACACTTGGGTATCTCAGTTGATTAAGCATCTGACTCTTGATTTTGGCTCAGGTCATGATCTTAGGGTCATGGGATCGAGCTCTGCATTGGGCTCCCTACTCAGTGGGAAGCCTGCTTTTCCCTCTCTCTCTGCCTGCTGCTCCCCCAACTTGAGCTCTCTCTCTCTAATAAATAAATAAAATCTTTAAAAAAAAAAAAAAAAGATAACACCTGAGCAAAGACTTGAATGAGGGGAGGAAGGTAGTCTTGTGGCTATGGAGTGAGTTTCAGCAGAGGGAGCAGTTAGGGTCCCTAAACTCCTCAGCTGGAGCGTGCCCCATGAGTGTGCACAAGAGTGGGGAGGCCATTATGGCTGAATAGGAGTTATCCAAAGAAAGAATAATCAGTAAGGTGGGGGTGGAGAGGGCTGAACACATCCTTCTAAGCCTTTAAAAGGACTTTGGCTTTTATCTTAAGGAAGAAGAAAACCATTGTAGCATTTTAAGCATAGGAGATAAATGAGCTGAATTCTTTTGTACCTTATGAGAAGGTAGATAAAGATCATTCTGGTTGCTCTGTTGAGAACAGATAGTAGGAAGGCAAGGGTAGAAGCTAGGTGACAAGTTGGGAGGCCATTGCTGTAATTTAAGATAATGGATGCTCAAATTGGGAGGAACCATGTGGTAAGTGATCAGATTCTGGATGTCAAGCCTGGAGGAGATCTTGATGAGAGGAAAGGAGTCATGGAGGACACCAAGGGTTTGGCCCAAGTATCTGGAAGGATGGAATTGCCATCAGCTAAGGAGTGAATTGTGGGTAGGGTAGATTGTGGAAAAAGGATAAGGAGTTCAGTGTGGACATGGGGAGATGCCCATCAGTTCTCATCAAGACCAGGTAGAGGTATCTAGGAGTGCTGTAGCCTCATCATTCAGTCCTGGAATGGCATCGTGTTTCAATAAGTACAGTTCCAAAAGGCAAAGTAGAGAGATAGATGGTGCTATGGCCTGAACATTTGTGTCCCTGCCACCACCGCTTCCCCCAAATTCATATGTTGGAATCCTAACACCCACAGGCGACGGTATTAGGAGGTGGGGCCTTTGGGAGGTGCTTAGTTCATGAAGGTGGAACCCTCAAAAATGGATGACTGCTCTTATGAGGGAGACCCCACAGAGCTCCCTAGCACCTCCTGCCACATGAGGACACAACAAGAAGCCTGCAGTCCGAAGAGGGCCCTCACCCAACCATGCTGGCCCCCTGATCTTGCATGTCCAACCTCCAGAACCATGAACAATAAATTCTTGCTTTTTGTAAGCCATTCAGTCTGTGGTATTTTGTTAGAGCAGCCTGAACTAAGACAGACAGATAGATAAACAAGAAATGCTTTGCTTGGGGCGCCTGGGTGGCTCAGTGGTTTAGGCCTCTGCCTTCAGCTCGGGTCATGATCTCAGGGTCCTGGGATCGAGCCCCGAGTCTGGCTCTCTGCTCAGCAGGGAGCCTGCTTCCCCCTCTCTCTGCCTGCTTCTCTGCCTGCTTGTGATCTCTCTCTCTGTGAAATAAATAAATAAAATCTTAAAAAAAAAAAAAAAAAAGAAATGCTTTGCTTTATCCTGGTCTCTTCAAGGACTTTAAAGAAGATCCAGGTCATAATCCTTAGTTTGCTTTCTCACGTCCCCTTTTTCTTTCCTCTACAAGTTCTGTTGTAATCCACACTCTCAGAACCCTCTTCTTGGCAAGCGCATCCCCTCAAAACACTTTCCCATCAGCCTCAGTGTGTTGGCTCCCAGATCAGAGGTCTCTTCAGGATGTAGATTGACTGAAACTCTTGGAACTGGAAAGGCAGCAGAATATGCCACCCCAAAATATACCACTTTAGCATAAGGGTTATTTTGAGCTGTAGGTAGTTGAGAAGAAATAAATACAACAAAAGTTCTCTGCAAAGCAGGTTGTTAATTTGTAAAGGTGTCCCCTCCTCTCTACTAGGAAGGACAGAAGTTAATCACTAGAGACAAGTCTAGACGTGTATCCGCCCAGAGATGGTACTGAAGGAATCGATTGTAACAAACCTGTAAATACTAGCCCTCATTTATCATTAGTTCCTCATATATTTGCCTTTCCACAATTTGCCACCCCTAACAACTCAAAGTCCTCTTCCTTTGTCTTGCTACTTCTCTAAAAATATACTGTTCTTTGTTAAGATGCTATTGAAGCCCAGGATACTATACCACTCCTGTGAGTTACTCATCACTGAATGCTCCCATGTGTGTGCGTGAAGCACATACTAATAAACTTCTGGTTTGTTCATTTCTTATCCTCTTGTTAATTCTTTGTAATCCACTGTTTTTGTTACTCTAATTTACAAGGCTCCAGCTGGAGAAACTAGGAGAGTACAGGGAAGGTTTCTTCCTCCCCTATAAACTCTTTGCCTCCTTTTTTGTCTCCGCCTTCGCACCATGTCCAGGAAGAAATGTGGCGGGGGTGCCTTGTCCACATAGGCTGGGGTACAGCTGGGGAGAAAGAAAATTGGACCAGAAATGTTGGGATGCTCACTGGCAGATGAGAGAGATATGTTCACGTGTGGATACATGGCAGCCCTTGGCCTGGTGAGGCTGTCTCTGTGTCTGGGCCATCTCAAGCCACCATTTTTATAGCCGCATCTGGATAAGATCAGGAGATGCACTCATAGTGTTACATAATGTGAGCTATTTTATGCACTTGCATTTAACAAATAATAGCTTCAAGCTCTCTAACTTCTACTCTTTACCAGAGACGAGTAATAGTTCTCAGTAATTCATCATTCCTTAGATTCATAGAGTGAGCCCCGTGGACTCTCATAAAGGCAAGGACGTGCAGTTCCATTGCTCATCAGTAAACAGTTCACTCATCAGTTATTAAATATATTAAATGGGCCAGGTCCTGAGCTAGACACCAAGACAACTAAGTGAATTGGACCTATTATCTCCATTCTTGGGGTGGAGGTGGTAGGGAGCAGATCACACCAATATTCCACAGTAAGGGCTATCATGGAAGGGTTCCATCCAGAACTGGGGGCTGTTCTTTTCTAGTCAAAGGATGGGCCAGTAAGACTTACCCAGGACTTTGCATCTAAAAAAATTATAACCTCTGGTACAGCCAATGTGAAAAACAGTATGGAGCCTCCTTAAAAAGTTAAAAATAGAACTACCTTATGCTCTAGCAATCGCATTACTAGGTATTTACCCAAAGAGTACAAAAACACTAATCCAAAGAGTGAGCGAGCGAGCGAGAAACCCAGAAAGAGTCTTTTAATTATAGAGAACAAACTGAAGGTTACCAGAGGGGAGGTGGGTGGGGAATGGGCTAAATAGGTGATGGGTTAAGGAGGGCACTTGATGTAATGAGCACAGGGTGTTGTGTGGAAGTGTTGAATCGCTATATTGTACACCCGAAACTAATATTACACTGTAGGCTAACTTACTGGAATTAATAAAAATTTTAATAAAATTTAAATTAAATAAAATAATAAAATAAAAGTCAAATAAAATAATAAAATAATAAATTAAAAAGATATAAAAAATAAAAATTAAAATTAAAAAATTAAAAATTAAATAAAATAATAAAATAAAAATAAATAAAATTAAAAATAGATATATAATGTAAGTTTGGGAAATTCTAAGTAAGCTCATGAGGACTTTGTCCAAAGAGGTCATCTACTACGTCCAACTACCCCTGTTTCTGATCTCAGGTTCCATGACTCCCCCAGTGTAATCTCTCCTGATGGCCTGTTTCATTGCTGCTGTTCCCCACAGCTTGCTGGCTTCAGAATGGCAAGGATGAGTTTGTCTTCATCACAATTGTTTGCTTAAGACCTCAGGGGGCTCAGGAATTGGATGCCTTGCTGAATGAATAGGTGGAGAGGCAGAGGAGTCCTTTATTAACAGAAACTACAGTATTGTTTTGAGTCCATCTACAAGTTTTAAAAGTGCTACATAATCACTACTGAAAGTTTTCTTCTTTATTTTATTTTATTTCTTTTCAGTGTTCCAGATTCATTGTTTATGCACCACACCCAGTGCTCCATGCCATATGTGCCCTCTATAATACCCACCACCAGGTTTACCCAACCCCTCAGCCCCCTCCCTTCCAAAACTCCTATAACTTTTTAAAAAACTCTTTTTTTTCCTTTAAGTAATCTCTCTGCCCAATGTAAGGCTTAAACTCATGACTCCAAGATCAAGAGTTGCATGCTCTACTGACTGAACCAGCCAGGAACCCCATTATTCAATCTTTGAATTTTTTTGTATTTTTTATTATTTTAAAATTTTAAAAGATTTTTAAATATTCAACTTTTTAAAAGCTCAGTTTAGTGAATGGATTTTTTTCAGTGGGATCACATCATTAATCTTATACTGAGAGTTGATAGGGAATCAGATTTGCATCAAAGAAATGTCCCCCCCTTTTTTTTTTTTTAAAGATTTTGTTTATTTATTTGACAGAGATCACAAGTAGGCAGAGAGGCAGGCGGGGGCGGGGGGGGGGAATCAGGCTCCCCGCTGAGCAGAGAGCCCGATGCAGGGGGGACCACGACCCTGAGACCATGACACACACCAAAGGCAGAGGCTCAACCCACTGAGCCACCCAGGCATCCCCCCTTTTATTTTTAGAGAAATATTTTCTACAGCTGTTTTAGAGGAAAAAGTGTTATGTAAACCAGGGCTACAGGTTTTCACCTTGATCTAAAGATATGTATAAAATTTTTTTTTTACGATTTATATATTCATTTACAGAGAGAACATAGGTTTGAGGGGCAGAGGGAGAGAGAAACTTAAGTAGACTTCCCACTGAGCACAGAGCCCAGTATAGGCTCTATCCCACGACACGACATGAGATCATGACCTGAGCAGAAACCAACAGCCAGATGCTTAACTGACTGCCCAGCTGGGTGCCCCATAAAGATATATATAAGATTTTTAAAAAAGAAACATAATGTTCTCTGTTCATTTTATTTAACAAAGTAAGTACATTTCCTACTATGAATAAAATATAAATTCATATAGACAATTAAAAAGAAAAAACATATTTTGATGCATTTTCTTCCAAAAATTTTTCCATGTCTGGGTTTTTTTTTTTTTTTTTAAAACAACCATGATCATTTTAAATAAAATTCTTAAGCGTGAAGAGTAAAATCTCGGGAACCAGTCTAATTGCCTTCCTAAGATTCTGAAAGATTCATCCAAATAAGAAATTAGGCAATATAATTAAATGGGCACAGTAACTGGGTCGATGCAGGGTGATAAAATCCTCCACACAGTGAAAATAAAGCCTAAAGTGATACTCAACAAATAGAACATAAACTCAGGCAGTTATGGCTGATACAGAGAGGTGAAGAAGAACCTAGAAGCCCCACTGGGCCTTTAAAGTGTATCAAAACCAAGAGCCACCCTCACTAATCTGTGATAGTCAGCAAGATGCCCAGGCAATAAAAGGAAGCATCAGGAGAACAAAGGTATGGTGGGGGAGTTAATGATGTCTTTGCATCAAATTAATATATGAAAGTGAATTAAAATACATCCTTGAGACCGGCAGCATTTATCTCTGTGTTGGGGGGACCAGGGAGCCAAGAATCTACATTGTTCCTCAAGTCATTTGTCATGGGAAACAGACCATGTTTATAAATATGGTCAGTTCTACACTTTCCTTTGTCAGTTGATGTTGAGAATGACCCAAGTAATGTGTGACAGTAAATCTGTTGAGAAAAGGAAAAAAAGGCAAAATTCTGTTTTGGTGGCAGTAGTCTTTAGAACCCTGCCTCTCCTCCCCCAGTGGACATTATTAGGGTTGCACAGGAGGCAAAACTTTTCCTTTACCCTCTTAGGAACTCTGACTGGACCTGAGAATTAAGTTGACATAAGAGAGAATAATAAAAGCAACAAATTTATTTTTATAAGTACAGGGGAGCCTTCACAGGAAAATGAAGACCCAAAAAGTGGGAAGGCCTACATTTTTATATACTACATTGAACAAAGAGTAGTAATTACAGAAAAGTAGCAAAAATGTAGGAAGAGACTAAAGGAAGATAAGGGTAACTTTGACAATGTTTGTACAAATTCTTCTTGGTCTTGACTCCTTTTCTCTGGTCATGAGAAAGTTCTTTTCCTCCAGGTGCAGGAAAGGCCTGTTATATATGGGAGTTTTATCTCCTGTTTTCAGCGGGGGAAAGGGGAAGTCAGAGCGCCTTTCTTACACCTGTTGTTTTTCAAGTGCCTTTAACTCAAAATAGTCAATATGTTAAACTAGCATGTTTTGGGGTGCCATGCTCTGAGCCCACTCATTAAGTCCTGCATTGCCTTCAGTCTCACTCTGGGGAGCCCAGATGGGTTTTAGTGTGTATGTACAAGGTGATGGTAATGGCCTGTGGTGGGACATGAGGAAGTCAAAATGTGCGTAAGAGTAAAACCCACTCAAAGCTCTATCCTTTGCACTGATGGTTATCAGAGGGGAGGTGGTGGTTGGGGGGGGGGGTGGATGAAACAGGTAATGATGGGGATTAAGAGTACACTTATCGGAGCACCTGGGTGGCTCAGTGGGTTAAAGCCTTTGCCTTCGTCTTGGGTCATGATCTCAGGGACCTGGGATGGTGCCCCATGTAGGTCTCTCTGCTCAGCAGGGAGCCTGCTTCCCTTCCTCTCTCTCTGTCTGCCTCTTTGCCTACTTGTGATCTCTGTCAAATGAATAAATAAAATCTTAAAAAAAATTACACTTATCATGGTGAGCACTGAGTAATATACAGAATTGTTGAATCACTATATTGTACACTTGAAACTAATACAACACTGTATGTGATCAATACAGGAATTAAATTCTTAATAAATAATAATTAAATTCTTAATAAAAATAAGTAAGTAAGTAAGTAAATAAATATCTCTACCCTTTGCTCCTCTCTTAATTGGTTTTACCACTGGTGCCTGAAGCACATGATCTTTAGGGAGTCTGAGCCTGGAGGAAGTTCCCCTGGGCTCCACTAACTCTGGCTTCTGTTGACAGCATGACTATAGTCTTGATATATGTGGCCAACATCACCCATCCTTCCATTACATATAACCTGCCCATTCCCCCATGTAAGAGAGTACAAACTTTATTTACCTCACAACTTAAAAAAAGAACAACAACAACAAAAAGACTCCTGTAGATGTCATGGTAAAAGTGTTCACAGAAGCCAATTTTTCTCCTGACAAACAAGGACACTCCTTTGTAACTATAATATAACCATCAAAATCGGGAAATTATGACAGTGATAAATTATGCTGGGGGGGATTTTCTTCTGCCATTTTACATTTGAAGGTGGGGGAAGCTGTGAATTAACTGACAATAGATTAACAGGAGAAAGGTTTGTTTATGCATGTGGAAGGTTTCAGATGAAGAGGTAACCTGGGGATGCCTGGGTGGTTCAGTTAAGTGTTTGCCTTTGGTTCAGTTTGTGATCCCAGGGTACTTGGATCTAACCCCATGTTGTGCTCCTTGCTCAGCAGGGAGCCTGCTTCTCTCTCTGCCTGCTGTTCCCCCTGCTTGTGGTCTCTCTCTCTCACAGATGAATAAATAAAATCTTTATTAAGAAAAAAAAAAAAAAAAAGAAGAGGTAACCTAGACAGCTTAAGGTAGGGATTTATACATCAGTTTAATAAGGGGGCAGGTAGCTGTGTTTAGGGCTTCAAAGGATGTAAGGTTGGGATTGAAGCTTATTGACACCATTTTTGGAATGTGCTGGTGTTCAAGGTAAGGCCTCCCTGATTGGAGACCTCTCTGGTGGGGGCTGTGACAGCTGATTCTCACAAAGTTCTGATAGTCAGATAAAGGAAAGTTGACCACATAGGAGTTCTTTGGGCATTTGCTATAGCTCAAATGTTTCCACTTTGAAGTAATCTGCATGTCATTCATGTGTGATATCAGTCCCATCACCAGTCCCCTAATCCATAGTCCCCCTTCCTGTTTTGTCAACTACTCCACTAGCATCCTTTATAGCAAAAGGATCGAATCCAGAGTCACGATTGCATTTAGTTGTCCTATATCTTTGTTTTCTTCAGTCTAGAAGAGTTCCTCAGGAACTCTTTCAGGATCTTGAAGACTTTGAAGATAATAGGCCAGTTATTTTGGCAAATTGTAATAAAAGTATTTTTATCTAACCATCCATTCATCTGCAAGGGAGGAAAAAAAATCCTTGCTCCTCTAGTCTTCTAAGTTCTTGGTTGGGACCCTTGTAACAAAAATCAGATTAACAGGAGAAAAACAAACAGAAGCTCATTACCATGTACGTCTAATTTATACACGGGAGAAACTCAGAGTAACTCAAGGAGATGCTTTAGAACTCTGGCTTATGTAGCATCTTCAACAAAGAACAATAAATTTGTAGAGAAATGACAGGACAAAAGGAAGTAGTTTTAGGTTCCCAAGGGTGGCAAACTGTGGGAAGCTGAATATATGGCAGGAAACCAACGGAATAAGGTTTGTTTATGGATTCCTTCACTGTCACCTGAAGAGTCTGTCTTCAAGGAAGGAGAATTTATATACTGTCTTTACACAGCATAGGAGGAGGGCAGAGAGACCTTTCTTGCATTTGCTACTTCTTAATTGTTGTCAGTGCAAAATAATTTTATGGGTAAAAATTCTGGTTTTCTTCAACTCATTAATTAATTTATTTGGGATAAGTAATTGATTAGCTACTATGGGTTGAGGTCTGTCAAGCACTGGGATACATATAGGGCATTAGATGGATGTGGATCTTTCCTTGGGAGAGGCCCTTTATCTCTAGAGTAGTTAAGAAGATGGATTCTGGATTCAGGATTCCTGGGTTCAGGTCCAGCTGTACTACTTATTCCCATTAGAATCTTGGGTTTGTTACTGAATCTTTACATGCTTCACAAAAAGAGGGAAGGTCAATAAAAATACCTACCACTTAAGATAGACATTTGCTTAGATGAGTTAATACTGGCATCTCAGTATATATTAGTGATCTGAATCTAAAAATTAGATGTGAAGATGCTGAGTTCTATTTCACATTATTTTAAAAAGAAAAAAATTATAATACATTACACATCAATTTAAGATCCCAATTTCTGAAATCACAACTAAAATACACTTAAACAACTGAAGGAATCAGAATATTCCACCCCAAAATATGCCACTTTGGGATAAGAATTATTTTGAACAATGACATCTGAGTTTTTAAGCAGTCTCATCTGCCTAAAAACTGAGCCTTACAAAAGAGCTCAATAGTTATAAATACCATCCCTGGGAGCAACTCTATTATTCTCTTCTTGGAGATGAAGTCAGGTTTCATGACACCCAGATAGACATTGTCACAAACTGTCATATCTTCCATCTATTTTTCTAAAGGCATATTTATTTTTCAAAAAGCATTTGCATAAGTGCCCTTTCTCCCCTTCTTTCTAGGAAGTCATTTGTTCTCCCAGAAGTATTTCTCTGTTCCTCCCCCTACCCTATTAAGATGATATATAAACTCTAAATTCTGTCTCCTTGAGTCTCATTTTTCAGTGAACTCCATGTATACGTGAATAAAAATCTGTCTTTTCTCTTGTTAATCAGTCTTTTGTCAGTTTTTAATTTTTTTAATTTAAAAAAATTTTTAAAAATTTTAAAAAGATTTTATTTATTTGAAAGAGAGAGACAGAGATAGCAACAGAAATAGCAAGAGAGAGTAAGAGTGGGAGGATAGGGAGAAGCAGGCTCCCTGCCAAGCAGGGACCCCAAAATAGGGCTGGATTCCAGGAGCCCAGGATCATGACCTGAGCTGAAGGCAGACACCCAACTGACTGAGCTACCCAGGGACTTCTCTTTTGTCATTTTAATTTGCAGGTCCTCAAGACATAACCTATGAGAAAAAGGTTTTTTCTTTTCCTTCACACACCTATGTAATAGTAACAATAGTCACACTAGGATGCAAAATGTTTAAAATATTATCACCAAAGAATTAAAACAGTTGCTTTATGTACAGTAACATCTCTTCTATTGTAATTACTGTTTTTATTCC